>NC_041380.1:585622897-585757284 GCF_002162155.2 Triticum dicoccoides
CGTCCAGCCAACTTGCCCTGCCATTCACCCTGCTCTGCTCCTTCATCTTTCTCCATCTCCACCGCTCCTCCTCTCACCAATGAAGCCATGGCCACCTACCCCTATGACCCATTCCCACTTCTCCCACCTGGCACTGCCATCATGGATGCTAACGGCAACCGACGCCGATGCACCTATCACTACGTCAGCGGTGAACCTCTGGTCCAGTCAGGCGATTGGGCCATCGTCTCCCTCGCCCCACCACCGGACCCCAATCAGTTTGATACTGATGCCATGCTCATCAACCACTTCCTCGACCACGAGCGCGGCTTTCGCATCGCTGAGATCTCTCGCTGCGGGATGGGAGCTGCACTCATCCGTTTTCGCCATGCTTGCGACATCGACACCGCCATCGCCAACAGCCCGTACTTTGTCGGCGACTCAGTGTTGCGCATCATCCGCCATGACCGAGGTATCAACCACAGAGATTGCACTTTTACTCATGATGCTTGTATTATGATGGTGAACTTCCCACTTGAGGCATGGAGGCCTGACAAGGTTAGAGAATCAGTTAGTCGTTTTGCTAAATTCCTAGTTTGGAACAAAGACATGTACAACAGAGCACGTATCCTTGTTAAAGTCAGAGTGCCTGATTTGCTTGAAATACCTGTTATCCATGTCATTTGTGAAAGTCTAGATGATTATGGTCACGGTCAGTCATGGACATGTGCCATTTACATTCTGCATGCTGATTTGCTTGGTGCCATGGGGGGCGACGAGGACCCAATCCCACCTGATGGTGTTATGCACCCCATGCCATTTGCCCCATTTGGTGGTATTTGGCATGATGCTGATATCAACAATGAACAGAATCCAATTGCTGCACCTGCTGCACACCACGCGCCAGAGGATGGCAATGATGCTGAACCCATGGTCCAGACACCACCACAGAGCCCAGAACAGGGTCATGACATGTCGTTCCAGCCTGCCATGGAAGCTGCTGATTCTTTTATGGCTCTACATGACATGATATCAAAAATTATGGCATCGGCACCTGCATTACTTGAAAATCTTGCAGACACTATAGTGCTCAGTACCAAATGTCAGATAGTTAATGTGGAAGATGAACATGGCACCATCAAGAAGTGTCTGCTCACCATCACTACAGAGCACCCATATGAACATGTGGCTGCCTCTGTCCAAATTGAGGAACTGTCTGACCACCCTGAACTTTGCAACACACAAGCTGAAGAACATGACCAGTCACCTACTATGCTTGATTTCATTGCCAGCACCCACAACTCTCCAGCTGAAGTGGAACCACAAGTTCCTGCTAATATGATACCCACTGCCCAATCCAACCCTGCTGTTAACAACAAGAGACAGAAGATCAATGCTCCTCTGGATATTAATGGTCTTCGCCGCAGTCGTCGACTGGCGGGACTTAGTGTGGGATTTAAGAATGAAGTTGCTGCTGCCAAGGCCAAGGAGATGGCATGTTGCAAGAAGAACCTATCCTCTAAATTTGAACATGAAGTCTACAAACCTGAAGCAGGTCCACCTCCTGAGCTGCCGCTCGAGACTATCCAAGCAATCGCTATCGAACAGTGTCTGATCCCTCCTGTGGAGGTGTCTGGGGAGAAGTTGATGGCACTAGTTATCCATGAATAAGAGTCATTTTATCTGTTTAGGGCCTTGCTATACCAAGGCTTACTATGGCCTTATGAGTCCCTTAGTTTTATTTTCGCTCAGAATATTTACTTTTGCTCTATCTATGAACTTGGTTTGTAAGGAGTTAAACTCCATTATTTGCTTATGTTGCTGGGATCTTATGATACACTATTTTGTTATCTAAGAAGTCTGAATGGTTTGCCTGGTTATGGTCAGTATTGTTTCTCTGTGAAAGCAAGTATATGTTATTGGCATGACTTGTCTGCATCCACCACTGTGATGAGATCTGTTATTTATAAAATGATTAAGTCATTTTTCTGCACACCCATTTCCCCCAGTTTTCCCCATGAATAGAAAATGGAATATATTAAATTGGAATGTCAGAGGTATAAACTCCCAAACTAGATGGGATGATTTAAGGGACAAAATTGATGAAAGCAATTGTGGTATTATTTGCCTACAGGAAACAAAAAAATGATTTTGACCAATATTATCTCAGAAATTTCTCTCATAGGAGATTTAATCAATATGCATATACCCCTTCAGTGTGACTGTCTGGTGGGTTGATAACTATATGGAACGGCAGCCTTTTCAGTGGTACAATTATTAGCCAATCGTCATTTCAGATCACAGTCAAGCTATTATGCAATCTATCAGGCCACATTTTCTATGTCAGCAATATTTATGGACCCTGCCAGAATGAGAACAGATCAGATTTCTTTGACTGGTTGGACAATATTGATGCCTCACAAATGGATCATTGGATTCTCATTGGAGATTTTAACTTAATCAGAATTCCACATGACAGAAATAGACCTGGGGGAGATACAAACAATATGCTTAGATTCAACAGTCTTCTGCAGCAACTTGATTGGTGGAAATTCCACTCAAAGGAAGGAACTATACATGGAGTAACATGCAAGACTCACCACTTCTGGGAAAACTAGACTGGATATTTACCTCAGCTAATTGGACTATAACTTTCCCAAATACTCTGGCACATCCTCTTGCTAGAGTATCATCTGATCATATTCCAATTCATATTCAAATTGGCAGTGATACTCCAAGAGCTTCTATATTCAGGTTTGAAAATTATTGGCTTGAGTTTGATGGATTTTATGAAACAGTATTACAATGCTGGAACAGAAACCAACAGATGTCAAATTCTGCAAATGATATTACTGCTAGATTCAGATGCCTCAGATTAGGACTCAAGAAATGGAGCAAAACCCTATCCAAGCTCAATACTAATATCTCTGTTTGTAATTATGTCTTATCTATGATGGATGGTATTGAAGACCAAAGAGCCCTGAGTACTATGGAAGCAAATTTAAGGACATTCTAAAGCAACGCATCCTCAAATTATTAGAAGTTAAAAGGATCTACTGGAAATCTAGATTTAAAATGAGAAGTGTGAGAATGGATGATGAAAACACTGATTTTTTTCATGCCATGGCCACCCAAAGCTATAGGAAAAATTATATTACCTCTATTGTTGGAGAGAAACACTTACCAAAATCATGATCATAAAGCTGCAATTATTTGGAAATCTTACAAAGACAGATTGGGCACATCCATTGATCCTCCCATGCTCTTCAATCTTGAGGAACTTATCCAATCACAAGACCTGTCAGACCTTGAGGCACAATTTACAATGGAGGAAATTGACCAAGTTATCAAGGAATTTCCTACTGACAGAGCACCTGGACCTGATGGTTTTAATGGCACTTTTTAAAAAAATGTTGGGATATGATTAAACAAGATTTCTATACCATGATCTGGGATTTCTTTGAAGGAAAATGTGATATTCACAGTATTAATACTGCTTTCATTACTCTCATCCCGAAGATTACTAATCCAGAGAATATGAATCAGTCTGCCACTCAAAGTTATTACTAAACTTTTGGCCAACAGAGCTCAAAAGATCATCACTTATATTATTCACCAGAACCAGTATGGGTTTATTAAAGGCAGAAATATTCAAGACTGTCTGGGATATGCATTTGTATATCTCCATTTATGCCATCAGTCAAAAAAACCATCATCATATTGAAACTAGATTTCGAAAAGGCATTTGACAAGATTGAATATAAGACCATTATTGCTATGTTAAAGGCTAAAGGATTTGGACCTAGATGGATAAATTGGGTAACAAACATTCTTCAATCTGCATCAACTTCTGTTCTGCTTGAGTGGCTGGAAAAAAGATTATTTGCAAGAGAGGAGTCAGACAAGGTGATCCACATTCCCCTTTACTTTATATCATCACTGCTGATCTCTTACATTCTGTGGTTAATGCTGCTAGGGCCAATGGAGAAATCTCTCTACCTATCAACCATGATTATGGACAGGACTATCCTATTATCCAATATGCAGATGACACCTTAATGATTATGCCAGCTAATGAAGACCAGATTATGCACCTAAAATATTTGCTCAACATATTCAGTCTCTCCACTGGTCTATTTGTCAATTACTGAAGGAAATATGCCCTAGAGGCAATAATAAAGTTATTATTTATTTCCTTATTTCATGATAAATGTTTATTATTCATGCTAGAATTGTATTAACCGGAAACATAATACATGTGTGAATACATAGACAAACAGAGTGTCACTAGTATGCCTCTACTTGACTAGCTCGTTAATTAAAGATGGTTATGTTTCCCAACCATGGACAAAGATTTGTTATTTGATTAACGGGATCACATCATTAGATGAATGATCTGATTGACATGACCCATTCCATTAGCTTAGCACCCGATCGTTTAGTATGTTGCTATTGCTTTCTTCAAGACTTATACATGTTTCTATGACTATGAGATTATGCAACTCCCGTTTACCGGAGGAACACTTTGTGTGCTACCAAACGTCACAACGTAACTAGGTGATTATAAAGGAGCTCTACAGGTGTCTCCAAAGGTACATGTTGGGTTGACGTATTTCGAGATTAGGATTTGTCACTCCGATCGTCGGAGAGGTATCTTTGGGCCTTCTCGATAATGCACATCACTTAAGCCTTGCAAGCAATGCAACTAATGAGTTAGTTGCGAGATGATGTATTACGGAACGAGTAAAGAGACTTGCCGATAACGACATTGAACTAGGTATTGGATACCGACGATCGAATCTCGGGCAAGTAACATACCGATGACAAAGGGAACAACGTATGTTGTTATGCGGTCTGACCGATAAAAGATCTTCGTAGAATATGTAGGAGCCAATATGGGCATCCAGGTCCCGCTATTGGTTATTGACCGGAGACGTGTCTCGGTCATGTCTACATTGTTCTCGAACCCGTAGGGTCCGCACGCTTAAGGTTTCAATGACAGTTATATTATGAGTTTATGAGTTTTGATGTACCGAAGGAGTTCGGAGTCCCGGATGAGATCGGGGACATGACAAGGAGTCTCGAAATGGTCGATACGTAAAGATCGATATATTGGACGACTATATTCGGACATCGGAAAGGTTCCGAGTGATTCGTGTATTTTTCGGAGTACCGAGTAGTTACGGGAGAAGCAATGGGCCTTGATGGGCTTTAGTGGGAAGAGGAAAAAGGGCCAAGGGGCTGCTGCGCCCCCCCTCCCCTCTGGTCCAAATTGGACTAGGGAAAAGGGAGCCGGCCACCTTTCCTTCTCCTCTACTTCCTTCTCCCTTCCTCCCCTCTTGGTGGACTCCTACTAGGACTTGGAGTCCTAGTAGGATTCCACATCCTGGCCGCACCAATTGCCTTGGCCGGCCTCCTCCTCCTCCATCCTTTATATACTGAGGCAAGGGGCACCCTAGAGACACAAGTTGATCCACGTGATCTTATTCTTACCCGTGTGCGGCGCCCCCTACCACCATAGTCCTCGATAATATTGTAGCGGTGCTTAGGCGAAGCCCTACGACAGTAGTACATCAAGATCGTCACCACGCCATCGTGCTGACGGAACTCTTCCCCGACACTTTGCTAGATCGGAGTCCAGGGATTGTCATCGAGCTGAACGTGTGCTAAAACTCGGAGGTGCCGTAGTTTCGGTGCTTGATCGGTCGGGCCGTGGAGACGTACGACTACATCAACCAAACGCTTCCGTTGTCGATCTACTAGGGTACGTAGATCACACTCTCCCCTCGTTGCTATGCATCACCATGATCTTGCGTGTCCGTAGGAAATTTTTTGAAATTACTGCGTTACCCATCAGTGGCATCCGAGCCTAGGTTTTATGGTTTGATGTTATATGCACGAGTAGAACACAAGTGAGTTGTGGGCGATATAAGTCATACTGCCTACCAGCATGTCATACTTTGGTTCGGTGGTATTGTTGGATGAAGCGGCCCGGACCGACATTACGCGTACGCTTACGCGAGACCGGTTCTACCGACGTGCTTTGCACAAAGGTAGCTTGCGGGTGACTGTTTCTCCAACTTTAGTTGAACCAAGTGTGGCTACGCACGGTCCTTGCGAAGGTTAAAACGGAGTCAAATTGACAAACTATCGTTGTGGTTTTGATGCGTAGGTGAGATTGGTTCTTACTTAAGCCCGTAGCAGCCACGTAAAACTTGCAACAACAAAGTAGAGGACGTCTAACTTGTTTTTGTAGGGCATGTTGTGATGTGATATGGTCAAGACATGATGCTAAATTTTATTGTATGAGATGATCATGTTTTGTAACCCAGTTATCGGCAACTGGCAGGAGCCATATAGTTGTTGCTTTATTGTATGCAATGCAATCGCGCTGTAATGCTTTACTTTATCACTAAGCGGTAGCGATAGTCGTGGAAGCATAAAAGTGGCGAGACGACAACGATGCTGCGATGGAGATCAAGGTGTCGCGCCGGTGATCATGACGGTGCTTCGGAGATGGAGATCACAGGCACAAGATGATGATGGACATATCATATCACTTATATTGATTGCATGTGATGTTTATCTTTTATGCATCTTATCTTGCTTTGATTGACGGTAGCATTATAAGATGATCTCTCACTAAATTATCAAGAAGTGTTCTCACTGAGTATGCACCGTTGCGAAAGTTCTTCGTGCTGAGACACCACGTGATGATCGGGTGTCATAGGCTCTATGTTCAAATACAACGGGTGCAAAACAGTTGCACACATGGAATACTCAGGTTATACTTGACGAGCCAAGCATATACAGATATGGCCTCGGAACACGGAGACCGAAAGGTCGAGCGTGAATCATATAGTAGATATGATCAACATAGTGATGTTCACCAATGAAACTACTCCATCTCACGTGATGATCGGACATGGTTTAGTTGATTTGGATCACGTGATCACTTAGAGGATTAGAGGGATGTCTATCTAAGTGGGAGTTCTTAAGTAAATTATTAATTGAACTTAAACTTATCATGAACTTAGTACCTAATTTATCATGAACTTAGTCCTGGTAGTATTAGCATATCTATGTTGTAGATCAATAGCTCGCATTGTTGCTTTCATATGTTTATTTTGATATGTTCGTAGAGAAAATTGTGTTGAAAGATGTTAGTAGCAATGATGCGGATTGGATCCGTGATCTGAGGTTTATCCTCATTGCTGCACAGAAGAATTATGTCCTTAATGCACCGCTAGGTGACAGATCTATTGCAGGAGCAGATGCAAACGTTATGAACGTTTCGCTAGCTCAATATGATGACTACTTGATAGTTTAGTGCACCATGCTTAACGGCTTAGAATCTGGACTTCAAAGACGTTTTGAACGTCATGGACCATATGAGATGTCCCAGGAGTTGAAGTTAATATTTCAAGCAAATACCCGAGTTGAGAGATATGAAGTCTCCAACAAGTTCTATAGCTAAAAGATGGAGGAGAATCGCTCAACTAGTGAGCATGTGCTCAGATTGTCTGGGTACTACAATCGCTTGAATCAAGTAGGAGTTAATCTTCCAGATAAGATAGTGATTGACAGAGTTCTCTAGTCACCATCACCAAGTTAGTAGAACTTCGTGATGAACTATAGTACGCAAGGGATGACGAAAATGAATCCCGAGCTTTTCATGATGATGAAATCGATGAAGGTAGAAATCAAGAAAAAGCATCAAGTGTTGATGGTTGACAAGATCACTAGTTTCAAGAAAAGGGCAAAGGAAAAAAGGGGGAACTTCAAGAAAAACAGCAAGCAAGTTGCTGCTCATGTGAAGAAGCCCAAGTCTGGTCCTAAGCCTGAGACTAAGTGCTTCTACTGCAAAGTGACTGGTCACTGGAAGCAGAACTACCCCAAGTATTTGGCGGATAAGAAGGATGGCAAAGTGAACAAAAGTATATTTGATATACATGTTATTGCTGTGTACTTTACTAGTGTTTATAGCAACCCCTCAGTATTTGATACTGGATCAGTTGCTAAGAGTAGTAACTCGAAACGGGAGTTGTAGAATGAACAGAGACTAGTTAAGGGTGAAGTGACGATGTGTGTTGGAAGTGGTTCCAAGATTGATATGATCATCATCGCACACTCCCTATACTTTTGGGATTAGTGTTGAAACTAAATAAGTGTTATTTGGTGTTTGCGTTGAGCATGAATATGATTTGATCATGTTTATTGCAATGCGGTTATTCATTAAAGTCAGAGAATAATTGTTGTTCTGTTTACATGAATAAAACCTTTGATGGTCATACACCCAATGAAAATAGTTCGTTGGATCTCGATCGTAGTGTTACACATATTCATAATATTGAAGCCAAAAGATGCAAAGTTAATAATGATAGTGCAACTTATTTGTGGCACTGCCGTTTAGGTCATATCGGTGTAAAGCGCATGAAGAAACTCCATACTGATGGACTTTTGGAACCACTTGATTATGAATCACTTGGTACTTGCGAACCATGCCTCATGGGCAAGATGACTAAGACTCCGTTCTCCGGAACAATGGAGCGAGCAACAAACTTGATTGAAAATAATACATACTGATGTATGCAGTCCAATGAGTGTTGAGGCTCGCAGCGGGTATCGTTATTTTCTGACCTTCACAGATGATTTGAGCAGATATGAGTATATCTACTTGATGAAACATAAGTCTGAAACATTTGAAAAGTTCAAATAAATTCAAGGTGAAGTGGAAAATCATCATGACAAGAAAATAAGGTTTCTACAATCTGATCGCGGAGAAAAATATTTGAGTTACGAGTTTGGTCTTCAATTAAAACAATGTGAAATAGTTTCACTACTCACGCCACCTGGAACACCATAGTGTAATGGTGTGTCCGAACGTCATAACCGTACTTTATTGGATATAGTACAATCTATGATGTCTCTTACCGATCTGCCACTATCGTTTTTGGGGTTTTGCATTAAAGACAGCTGCATTCACGCTAAAAAGGGCACCATCTAAGTCCGTTGAGATGACACAATCTGAACTGTGGTTTAGCAAGAAACCAAAGTTGTCGCTTCTTAAAGTTTGGGGTTGTGATGCTTATGTGAAAAAGTTTCATCCTGATAAGCTCAAAACCAAATCGGAGAAATATGTCTTCATAGGATACCCAAAAGGAGACTGTTGGGTACACCTTCTATCACAGATCCTAAGGCAAGACATTCGTTGCTTATAGTGGATCCTTTCTAGAGAAGGAGTTTCTCTCGAAAGAAGTGAGTAGGAGGAAAGTAGAACTCGATGAGGTAACTGTACCTGCTCCCTTATTGGAAAGTAGTTCATCACAGAAATCTGTTCTGTGACTACTGCACCAATTAGTGAGGAAGCTAATGATGATGATCATAAAACTTTAGATCAAGTTACTACCGAATCTCGTAGGTAAACCAGAGTGAGATCCGCACCAGAGTGGTATAGTAATCCTGTTCTGGAAGTCATGTTACTAGACCATGACGAACTTGCGAACTATGAGGAAGCGATGATGAGCCCAGATTCCGCAAAATGGCTTGAGGCCATGAAATCGTAGATGCGATTCATGTATGAGAACAAAGTATGGACTTTGGTTGACTTGCCCGATGATCGGCAAGCCATAGAAAATAAATGGATCTTCAAGAGGAAGACGGACGTTGATAGTAGTGTTACTATCTACAAAGCTAGAATTGTCGCAAAAGGTTTTCGACAAGTTCAAAGTGTTGACTACGATGAGAGTTTCTCACTCGTATCTATGCGTAAGTCTGTCCGAATCATGTTAGCAATTACTGCATTTTATGAAATCTGGCAAATGGATAAACAAAACTGCATTCCTTAATGGATTTCTTAAAGAAGAGTTGTATATGATGCAACCAGTAGGTTTTGTCAATCCTAAAGGTGCTAACAAAATATGCAAGCTCCAGCGATTCATCTATGGACTGGTGCAAGCATCTCGGAGTTGGAATACACGCTTTGATAAGTTGATCAAAGCATATAGTTTTATACAGACTTACGGTGAAGCCTGTGTTTACAAGAAAGTGAGTGGGAGCACTACAGCATTTCTGATAAGTATATGTGAATGACATATTGTTGATCGGAAATAATGTAGAATTATTCTGTAAAGCATAAAGGAGTGTTTGAAAGGAGTTTTTCAAAGAAAGACTTCGGTGAAGCTGCTTACATATTGAGAATCAAGATCTATAGAGATAGATCAAGACGCTTGATAAGTTTTTTCAATAAATACATACCTTGACAAGATTTTGAAGTAGTTCAAAATGGAACAGTCAAAGAAAGAGTTTCTTGCCTATGTTACAAGGTGTGAAATTGAGTAAGACTCAAAGCCCGACCACGGCAGAAGATAGAAAGAGAATGAATGTCATTCCCTATGCCTTGGTCATAGGTTCTATAAAGTATGCCATGCTATGTACCAGATCTATTGTATACCCTACCACTGAGTTTGGCAAGGGAGTACAATAGTGATCTAGGAGTAGATCACTGGACAGCGGTCAAAATTATCCTTAGTGGAATAAGGATATGTTTCTCGATTATGGAAGTGAAAAAAGGTTCGTCGTAAAGGGTTACGCCGATGCAAGTTTTGACACTAATCTAGATGACTCTAAGTCTCGGTCTAGATACATATTGAAAGTGGGAGCAATTAGCTAGAGTAGCTCCATGCAGAGCATTGTTGACATAGAAATTTGCAAAATACATGCGGATCTGACTTTGGCAGACCCGTTGACTAAGATTCTCTCACAAGCAAAACATGATCACACCTTAGTACTCTTTGGGTATTAATCACATAGCGATGTGAACTAGATTACTGAATCCAGTAAACCCTTTGGGTGTTGGTCACATGGCGATGTGAACTATGGGTGTTAATCACATGGTGATGTGAACTATTGCTATTAAATCACATGACGATGTGAACTAGATTATTGACTCTAGTGCAAGTGGGGGACTGGAGGAAATATGCCCTAGAGGCAATAATAAAGTTATTATTTATTTCATTATTTCATGATAAATGTTTATTATTCATGCTAGAATTGTATTAACCGGAAACATAATACATGTGTGAATACATAGACAAACAGAGTGTCACTAGTATGCCTCTACTTGACTAGCTCGTTAATCAAAGATGGTTATGTTTCCCAACCATGGACAAAGAGTTGTTATTTGATTAACGGGATCACATCATTAGATGAATGATCTGATTGACATGACCCATTCCATTAGCTTAGCACCCGATCGTTTAGTATGTTGCTATTGCTTTCTTCATGACTTATACATGTTCCTATGACTATGAGATTATGCAACTCCCGTTTGTCGGAGGAACACTTTGTGTGCTACCAAACGTCACACCGTAACTGGGTGATTATAAAGGAGCTCTACAGGTGTCTCCAAAGGTACATGTTGGGTTGGCGTATTTCGAGATTAGGATTTGTCACTCCGATCATCGGAGAGGTATCTCTGGGCCCTCTCGGTAATGCACATCACTTAAGCCTTGCAAGCAATGCAACTAATGAGTTAGTTGCGAGATGATGTATTACGGAACGAGTAAAGAGACTTGCCGGTAACGAGATTGAACTAGGTATTGGATACCGACGATCGAATCTCGGGCAAGTAACATACCGATGACAAAGGGAACAACGTATGTTGTTATGCGGTCTGACCGATAAAAGATCTTCGTAGAATATGTAGGAGCCAATATGGGCATCCAGGTCCCGCTATTGGTTATTGACCGGAGACGTGTCTCGGTCATGTCTACATTGTTCTCGAACCCGTAGGGTCCGCACGCTTAAGGTTTCAATGACAGTTATATTATGAGTTTATGAGTTTTGATGTACCGAAGGAGTTCGGAGTCCCGGATGAGATCGGGGACATGACGAGGAGTCTCTAAATGGTCAAGACGTAAAGATCGATATATTGGACGACTATATTCGGACATCGGAAAGGTTCCGAGTGATTCAGGTATTTTTCGAAGTACCGGGTAGTTACGGGAGAAGCAATGGGTCTTGATGGGCTTTAGTGGGAAGAGGAAAAAGGGCCAAGGGGCTGCTGCACCCCCCTCCCCTCTGGTCCGAATTGGACTAGGGAAAAGGGGGCCGGCCACCTTTCCTTCTCCTCTACTTCCTTCTCCCTTCCTCCCCTCTTGGTGGACTCCTACTAGGACTTGGAGTCCTAGTAGGACTCCACATCCTGGCCGCACCAATTGCCTTGGCCGGCCTCCTCCTCCTCCATCCTTTATATACTGAGGCAAGGGGCACCCTAGAGACACAAGTTGATCCACGTGATCTTATTCTTAGCCGTGTGCGGCGCCCCCTGCCACCATAGTCCTCGATAATATTGTAGCGGTGCTTAGGCGAAGCCCTGCGACAGTAGTACATCAAGATCGTCACCACGCCGTCGTGCTGACGGAACTCTTCCCCGACACTTTGCTGGATCGGAGTCCGGGGATCGTCATCGAGCTGAACGTGTGCTAAAACTCGGAGGTGCCGTAGTTTCGGTGCTTGATCGGTCGGGCCGTGGAGATGTACGACTACATCAACCAAACGCTTCCGTTGTCGATCTACTAGGGTACGTAGATCACACTCTCCCCTCGTTGCTATGCATCACCATGATCTTGCGTGTGCGTAGGAAATTTTTTGAAATTACTGCGTTACCCATCAATTACAGCAAATCATCCATGATTCCCATCAACATTGATCAGCAAACGGTTAATATACTTGCAAATTAATTCGGATTTAAGGTGGAAAGTCTGCCATTCACTTATCTAGGCTTACCCATGGGCACCACCAAACCCTCTGTTATGGATCTCATCCCTGTCATATCCAAAATTGACAAAAGACTATCTGGAGTGACTAGATTCATGAATTACTCTGGCAGGCTCACATATGTTAACTCTATTGTTGCCTCCATGCCCGTTTTTTCAATGTGCTCTCTAAAAGTTCATTACACCATATTGGATCATGTGGACAAATCCAGCAGAAAGTTTCTCTGGTATGGAAAGGAGATTAATAGAAAAGGTAAATGCCTTGCCATGTGGGATATGATTTGGAAACGAAAAAATCAAGGAGGACTTGGAGTATTAAACTTGAGAATGCAGAACAAAGCCCTACTTATCAAACATCTCTACAAATTTTACAATAAGATGGATATTCCTTTGGTTAAGCTAATTTGGGAGGCACACTATCAGAATAATGAAGCTCCACACACAAATCCCAGCAAAGGATCCTTTTTGTGGAAAGATTGCATGAAAATGTTTGATCTATTTAAAGAGATGACAACATGTGAGATCAAAGCAGGAAACTCTTGCAAACTTTGAGATGATAACTGGAATGGAGAGGTCATGAAATTAAAATACCCTGAACTTCACTCTTTTTGCCTTTAGGAGAATATCTCAATTAGGACAGCCGAAGATTCTGGAAACCTCTACAACTTATTTCAATTACCATTGTCCATCACTGCGCACCAACAATTTCATCTTCTAGCTGATCAATTACATAGCATCAGATTCAACAATGAACATGATATATGGAATTTCCAATGGGGTAGCAGTATAAATATGACCAAGAAAATTTATAACTTCTTAATGAGGAATGAGGATGCTGAAGTAACCTTCAAATGGATATGGAAATCATGCTGCCTGCCAAAGCATAAATTCTTTTGCTGGCTTCCACTTCATGATAGAATAAACACATGTGACCTCCTGACCAGGAAAAATATGCATCTTGATTCCACTCAATGTGTATTATGTGATGCTGAAGATAATGAAGACAGAATGCATCTAATATTCTCATGTCCATTCAGCCAGGGTTTTTGGTGGAACATTGGTCTTGAATGGAACACAGACCTGAATATTCATGATATGATTATTGAAGTCCATCAAAGATATCGCCAACACCATTTCATGGAAATTATGATTGTTGAATGCCGGAGTATATGGAATGAAAGAAATGGACTGATATTTGAAGGAATCCCATGCTCTATCAATGATTGCAGATATGAATTTATCAAAACTTTCAAGTTGACTACGCTAAGAGCCAAACCTAGTCAAAAGGAGGGAATGTCATCTTGGATTGATAACATTTAATAATTTTTTTGTACTTTTCAATAATCTCCCCTGGTTGTCTCCCCAACAACCATTGTAAAGACTATGTTTCCTCCTATTTATATGAAAAAGATCTACAATAAGGCTTTTGCCTTACTGTTTTATGGTCAAAAAAAGAGTTCTTAATATATGATGAAAATTTTATAATATGCAATGAACTTTT
Source organism: Triticum dicoccoides (assembly GCF_002162155.2). NCBI lineage: Eukaryota > Viridiplantae > Streptophyta > Magnoliopsida > Poales > Poaceae > Triticum > Triticum dicoccoides. The sequence goes on from NC_041380.1 coordinate 585,637,157, forward strand.
CATATATTACACAAAAAATAAAATAGAATCAAAACATATATAAAAAACGGAACAAACAAAGCAGAACCGTAAGCCAAAAAACCCTAGAAGAAAAAAAACCTGCAGAAAACAGCGAAGGAAGCAGCGGCGATCAAACATCATGTGGATCCTGTATGTGGGCCAGCCCAACCGGAGCCTCTCCTCAGCGAAGCCACGACTATTTGGCGCCCGCGGGCGGGAAATAGGATTGGCCACACATCGCAGCCCCAGCTGCACACCGTAGAGCCACTAGTTAGCAAGCGCTCCTTCGGGAGCCTACCAATGATCACTTGGGGGTAGGCTCCCAGGTGGCACGCTCTCAGCCGCCGCCACATGTCGCGCTCTCGACGCTCCCTTCAGATTATTTTTTATTTTCATACACGTGTTTTTGGCTTTTTAGATATTTTTTGGTCTTTTTCGACTTCTCGGTTTGTCACCGGTCTTTTCTAGCTTTTCATAAAAAAAAATTCAAAATGTGTTTTTTTTCTCTTCCTTTGGAGACACGGTTTGCTTCCGCGAGAGGCACGGTTTGCTTTCATGAGAGGCGCGGCCGCCATGCCTCTCGAAAATGAAAAAATATGTTTTTCTTTTTTTTCGTGAGAGGCATGGTTTTGCTTCCACGAGTGGCACGGCCGTGCCTTTCAGAAACGAAAAAACGTGTTTTATTTTCTTTTTTCTTCTGTCAGAGACACGGTTTTTACTTTCGCGAGAGGCATGGTCGTGCCTCTCGGAAACGGAAAAAAGAAACGCATTTTCTCTTTTCTTTTCTTTCGCGAGATGCCCGATTTTGCGCCGCGAGAGGTACGGATTTGCTTTCGCGAAAGGGACGGTTGTGCCTCTCGGAAACGGCTCCCGGCAAAGGAAAAAACGTGCTCGTGGTTCGTGCCCGATTTTTTCACCCGGTTTTTTTGGAAAAAAAGATTCATCAATAGCTATTAACATGGGATCTACTTTTGAAGATCTCGATGTGAGGAATCCAAAGGTGAAAACGGTTCGAGATTTGGATGCACGGTTTTATAAATAAAACATTCTGAATAAATAGATCTAAGAAAAAAGCGAAAACTCTAAAGTGGAAGTGATATTTGGAAGTACTGATTTGACGCTGCGCATCGTCCCGAGTGAGCTGTATTTAAATGCGCTGGGCCAAGCAATTATGTTCTCTCCTCTTCTCTTATCGACCTTGGCCTCCGTGTGACACAGGAGAAGCGAAACAGAGTACAAACCCAGCCGCGCCTTCGGCGATCAGCCGATCATGATGCTGCGCGTCCGGGACTCCTCCGGCGCGGCAGCGCTGGGGGCGGTGGCGGCAAGGAGGAGGTACCACGAGCGGGTGGTGGACCACTACAGCAACCCACGCAACATGGGGGCGTTCGACAAGGACGAAGCCGACGTTGGCACCGAGCTCGTCGGCGCGCCGGCCCACAGGGATGTCATGAAGATGCAGATCCGCGTCGACCATGCCTCTGGATGCAGGGCCGGCCCTGAGGGGGGCGAACGGGGCGGCCGCCCCGGGCCCCCAAAAGTCAGTGGGGCCCTCCTAGGTATACACATGTAGTATTAGGGCTTGTATTTATTGGGAAAAAAATGAAGCCCGTTTATCAAGCCAGCTCTCAGCCTCGCGTACATCGAACATATAAATGACGCTAGAGTACCCGCACAACTGGGGGCTTTGCTGTTTGGAGACGATTTTGACCGCCAGATCGACTTACTCGAAGCGCAACAGTGTTTTTTTGGCTGATGGCGTCTGGTCAGCCGTCCACCTCTTTTAACTTTCGTGACGGCTTTGGAAGAGAATGACGGGTGGGGTCATGAGCCTACAAGGGGCCATCGAGCAGAGGGAGGGTTTCCTGGAGAACTGTGTGAATGAGGCAGACCAATCCTCTCCCAGAAACGAGATCCTAGAAAGAGTCAGACAAATCCTCTCCCAGATACCTAGCGCAATCGGGTCAATCCTCCACGTCCCCTCCTCGCTGCGCCGCCTCCTCCTCCCATCCACTTCTCTGCTCCTCCTCTCGAAGCCCCATTGCGTGGTTGCCGCCGTCGTTCGTCTCTTTCTTCCCACGACGCCTCCCCATCCTCCATCAGCCGTCGTTCGTCTCTTTCTTCCCACGACGCCTCCCCATCCTCCATCAGCCGTCATTGGGCGCCGTTGTTCTGGACCGGTCGAATGTCGCTGCCAAGGAGCAGAGGAGGATGGCGGTGGGGAGAAACAGCAGAGGGGCACCGTCGTTCTGCTCACTCAGTGCGTGGGTCAGAGACGGACGAGGAGGCCGAGCAGTCCGGCATGCCGTCGCCTGCCAAGGTCTGGATCCTCCCCCCTCTTCCCTTCCATGGCAGCGCCCCGACCTGCCGCATCTTCCTCCTCGTAAGTCCAGGGGAGAGGAGTGACAGATTTGCCTCGTCTTGCGCGTCATCGGCTTGATAAGTTTTTTTCTAGCTTGGCAGACGGATGGGGCAGGCGAAGAAGAGTGGTGGATCTGCATCCTCGCTGCGGAAGGCTGCCGCTGTGCCGACTCCAACCTGTAGCCTGTTCCGGCTCAGGTTCGTCTTCGTTTTCCTTGGTAGGCACTGTCAGGAACATGAACAATATGTTGCAAGATTTGAAAAATTGATAATCAAGTATTTCCTTCATTTGTGCTCCCTATAACAAGCATAAGGATTAAGGATTCTGTCTCATACTATCAGTAATAAGGACACTTCCACCGCTCAATGACGATGCTTTCTTGGAAGCTCATGAGTCTATCGTAACCATGTCTGCTAGGCATGCATGTGGATATTTACCCAAAAGTTTGCACTTGCATCTCATTCGGTTTGGATTTCCTATGGCTCAAGTTTGTTGCTGTGCTTAGGTTTCAGGAATATTGACATTGTTATCTTGACCCAAAATCTATTGCTGCATCCTGCAAATTTGTGGTCGAGTGTACAACTTACTTTCAGTCAGCAGCTATGCTTTTGCTAAAAGAAATAGATGTTTTAGAAAAACTAACAAAGTTTATGTAGGAACAACACTTGGTTTTATCAACTCCTAGCCTGACAATTAATTGATGTCATCTATTAACTACCAACCTGAAAGTTAGATGTTTCCATCTTTATATTCTAATTTGTTGTTTTTTGATTCACGATATATGGAGGAAACATAAAATGGTGGAGTGCATGATGCTTCACCAGAGTCTGCATTATCGTCAAACGCCTTCCATGAGGTTTGATTTGTTTACACCAGAATTTAGCTATGCTTCCATTTTTTCTTTTGTAGATTATCAGATTTTTCCAAAGCACCATAGTTTTGGCATGCGTCTGGAGCTTCGCCTAGAGAGGATGAAACGAAAGTTTTAAGTCCCACTAATTAGATCAAGCAATTGTGTTCTTGAGCTGGTGTGTATAGGTGCAGAGTCCAATTAGTTGTCCTTTGTGCATACACAAGAAAGCTGGAATTTGGAGTATAGACATAAAGCATTGAGACTAATAGCCAGAAACAGAACACAGCATGATGACCTCTTGCTTGAGTGTGACTCTTCTTCACATGTGACTGCTCTCGTTGGAATACCATCCATGCATGACATGTTAAGTAGAACAGAGCGTGTCATACTGCTCGGAATTGTTGTTGCCTCTAGAATGTGATGATCTGAGGGTGTGAACTATTTTTTGTGCAAATTACTTGTTATATAAACTATCTAGGTGGAGTTACAGGACATGAAGAAAAGACATGAGAAAGAAATAGAGTGTAAAATTTGCTATATGGATTAACATGGGAAAATCCCATGAGCCAACTTTTTAGAACTATGCTACAACTTTTATGAGGCCATATTTTTTGTTGAAATCTGCAGGTTATATGATGTGTACATGGCAGTGTTACTGAACAGAAGGAGGTGATTTCTTTGCTCTTTCTATTGAATAATATTGTTCTTCACTCTTTCTAAGCTAATGAATTTATTAATATTACACAACTTAATTAATGATTATTTCTTCTTTTGGTCACTTGGGTAAGATAGAACATGATGATGCTCTCTTAATTTAGTTTCTCCTCCGCTGACCAAAGCATATAGGAAACACCAGCAACCCTTCTGGTGAGCACCATGTCTATGAAGTCATCCCATGCGTATTGTCCTTCTATGAACTGGGGGCATCCATGCGTTGCTAATAAGGCATTTTCCATCCTTTATTTTGCAACTCTGTATCAGCAGTTCTGAGGAAGCGCTCAACCTTGACGTTGATGCGGAGCATCCCAAGGTCATCCCCATGGACCTAACATCGTCTCACCAAGTGCCTAGCGGACCGATGACTAGAGCTAGAGCTAGAGCTCTCGAGACCGAGGTGACCTCTCTCCTTAGTGACATTACATATGATCCTCTCGAGACATGGCTACTACCTAAGTCCGAGACATTGTGCATGATTAGGTACCAAGAAGACCCTCCTGAAGATGCACGTGAAGACGGACAAGCCGCCAAGTCCACGGATGAAGAGGAACGCTGGAAGGAGAAGAAGACACCTCCAGGACCCGGACATCCGGCCCCCAAGCCCTGACGTCCGGCCGCTGAAGACTACAGCTACCACAGCCTTCCGGCCGCTGAGCCCCTACAGGCCTCGGACTTCCGGCCCCGTCATCCCGGACGTCCGGCCCCTCCCGAGCTCCCGGACATCCGGCCCCCCATCCCAGAAATCCGAACCCTCCCGAGCTCCCGGACAACCGGCCCCCCATCCCGGAAATCCGGACCCTTCCGAACCCGAGAGCAACAAGACAGCAATGCCAGCCCGGACATCCGGCCTTCCTAGCCTGGACATCCGGCCCGACGCCCGGACGTCCGGCCTCCCTTGTCTGCGCACAGTGAAGGGACAAGGCTCGTGTATCCCTTCTCCCCCCTAGACTATATAAAATCCCCCTCATCCTATGTTCTAGGGTTAGCATTGGTTTAGCTCATTTGAGAGATAGAGCATTGCTCATCCACATCGGATCTACTCCAAGAGAGAGACCGCGGCCTCTACGGAGAAGATCTCTTTGGATTCAAGACCTCCTTGTGGAGAAGACATCAAGACCCCCTCTTGGGCGGCCCCCTCAAGACCTCCTCATGGAGAGGATCGTGCTACTTGCATCGTCCTTAGTTGTCCGTGGACCATGTATCGTTCTATGTATCTGAGGATCTAGCACTTGTGTGACTTGTTCTTGTTAGTTTGAGTGTTCCTCTTCGTTTTCCCTTGTGTTTCCCTCGTTTTCCCCTTTGTGTTCTTCGTGTTCTTCGCAGGATTCTGCTCCTTTCATGAAAGATAGGGCGATTAGGGTTCTACCCTACATCATCTTGGTATCTAGAGCCACGTTAATCACGATTTCGGAGCCTCCCCGTTGTGTTTCTAGCCTTGTTTTGTTGTTTTTCGTCCTAATTCAAAAATTGCCCCACAAAAATAGCCCAATTTTTTTTGTGATTTGTTGCTGTGTTGAGATTTTGTTGGTTTGGATCCGTGGATTTGCTTTGTTTTGAGTGGATTTAGCTTCCCGTCCTTTTCCCCAAATTCCATCTTTAAATTCTTCTGAATTTTGCCCCGGATTTGACCTCCCCATGCGGTGTTCATCACATTCGTCCCCGGATCTAGAGCCCAGACATCCGATGTCTCGGACATCCAGCCTAGACATCCGGCCCCTGGCAGCAACATCTACATCCACCGTCCCGTTTTCCGTCCATATTTTCGCCAAATTTTGTTCCGGTGCCAACATATACTTCTGCGTACCTCCACCACTTCCGCATAGCACCACTATATACCCCATAGACAACCACCGCTTACCAACACCGTCTCCGACAATTTTGGTCCAATTTTGCTTTGAGAATTTGAGTTGCGGTATTGTATCCTTTTGTGTTTCGGCTATCTAGGTACGGTTCGACATCAACATCACCGCCGCTCGTCTTCGCCACGGACGCGTCATCAATAATGACCACATTGACTACACTTTGGTATTCGTGCTACCATTTTGACTCCATACCTTAAGCGAGAACTGTAACCTCGTCTTGGTATTGGATACATCATTCTTGCCATTACATTGATAACCATCATAGCCTTACTCCTTTGTGTCGCTTACCCATCGAGACTAGCCATTGAGTATTGCTAGCAACGAGACTTGTACACATTAGTGATCATACTTCCCATGGCATACATACATGATTGTTGCATATATTGGTATCATCTCTTGTGTCACAAAGTTATCATCGCATACACAATTGCTATCTTGGTTCGTCAAGCATTGCATGAGAAGAGAGCTCAAACATCAAATAACCAAACAAGCTTTTAAGCAAATAGGAAAGATAAGCAAAGAGCTTTTAAGCAAGAACCATAGCATCATACAACATTAAGATTGTCATACTCGATCATCTTGGATCATATCATAGCAACACCTTGCATGGAGCATACTTGGGATAGAAGTCGTTGCATTTTTGCTAAGTAGGTTGTGCACAAGTTCTTGTATCCGCCTATTATGCAATCGTGCTAGCATCTCTCTAGTGTTGTGCAACAAGAGCATTTTTGTGGAAACCACATTTTGGCTCATCCTTGGTTGCCCAACCCCTCCTTTTGCGTGTGTGTTTCCGTGTACCTTATATGCTTGGTCTACTTGTTACATTGCATCTTGCGAATATTTTCCAACATTATTGAATCTCACTTACAATTGCATCAAATTTGTGCCACCATCCTAACCAAGCTCCACCATAAGCTTTTACTTGTGTACGTGTGAGAAACCGACAAGAACAAGTACCAATTGTGCTATTTCCTTGTCCTACATGAAGGAAATATGCCCTAGAGGAAATAATAAAGTTATTATTTATTTCCTTATATCATGATAAATGTTTATCATTCATGCTAGAATTGTATTAACCGGAAACATAATACTTGTGTGAATACATAGACAAACAGAGTGTCACTAGTACGCCTCTACTTGACTAGCTCGTTGATCGAAGATGGTTATGTTTCCTAGCCATTGACATGAGTTGTCATTTGATTAACGAGATCACATCATTAGGAGAATGATGTGATTGACTTGACCCATTCCGTTAGCTTAGCAGTCGATCGTTTAGTATGTTGCTATTGCTTTCTTGATGGCTTATACATGTTCCTATGACTATGAGATTATGCAACTCCCATTTACCGGAGGAACACTTTGTGTGCTACCAAATGTCACAACGTAACTGGGTGATTATAAAGGTGCTCTACAGGTGCCTCCAAAGGTACTTGTTGGGTTGGCGTATTTCGAGATTAGGATTTGTCACTCCGATCGTCGGAGAGGTATCTTTGGGCCCACTCGGTAATCCACATCACTTAAGCCTTGCAAGCATTGCAACTAATGAGTTAGTTGCAGGATGATGTATTACGGAATAAGTAAAGAGACTTGCCGGTAACGAGATTGAACTAGGTATTGAGATCCCGATGATCGAATCTCGGGCAAGTAACATACCGATGACAAAGGGAACAACGTATGTTGTTATGCGGTCTGACCGATAAAGATCTTCGTAGAATATGTGGGAGCCAATATGAGCATCCAGGTTCCGCTATTGGTTATTGACCGGAGACATGTCTCGGTCATGTCTACATAGTTCTCGAACCCGTAGGGTCCGCACGCTTAAAGTTTCGATGACGGTTATATTATGAGTTGATGAGTTTTGATGTACCGAAGGTTGGTCGGAGTCCCGGATGTGATCACGTACATGACGAGGAGTCTCTAAATGGTTGAGACATGAAGATTGATATATTGGAAGCCTATATTTGGATATCGGAAATGTCCCGGGTGAAATCGGGATTTTACCGGAGTACCGAGGGTTACCGGAACCCCCCGGGGGGCTTAATGGGCCATAGTGGGCCTTAGTGGAGAAGAGGAGACGCGGTGAAAGCACAAGTGCTCTCCAGGTTGTTTTGGTAATTAATGTCAACATATCTCTTGTTGGACTAATACTTTTATCTAGTATATTTCATATAAGTTCAACAATGGAGTGGCATGGACTAAAAGTTGTGGGGACTCCTTCAAGATGCTAAGGACAAAGGATTGGCTAAAGCTTCAAGCTCAGGACTCCTCATTTTACACTTTTAGTGATCCAAGATCACATTGAGTCCATAGGAAAAGCCAATACTATCAAGGAGGGATGAGGTGTTGATAATGAGCCTCTTGCTCAAGTGCTTAATGATATGCTCCAAAATCCTCAGCTACTTTCCCACTTCCACATATGACCTAAAACCAAAGCCAAACTCGGACCTACCGATTCTTTCAATCCGGCGCCACCGAGTTTCACTTGTCATCTGCCACTGCCAAACCCTAGCAATTCGGTCCTACCGATAAGGATCTCGGTCTCACCGAGATGGGATTGCAAACTCTCTGTTTCCCTTTCGTAACCTTTCGGTCTCACCGAAAGAGCGAATCGGTCCCACCGAGATTGCAATGTAAATTCTCTGTTTCCTTCTTGTAACTTTTCGGTCTCACCGAAAGAGCGAGTCGGTCCCACCGAGTTTACCTGACCAACTCTCTGGTTAGCTTATTGCCAAACTCGGTCTCACCGAGTTTGTGTAATCGGTCTCACCGAGATTACGTTATGCCCAAACCCTAACCGAATCGGTCCTACCGAGTTGCATGTGAGTCCCACCGAAATCTCTAACGGTCACTAGGTTTACCTTTTCGGTCCGACCGAGTTTGATGATTCGGTCCCACCGAGATTGGTAGATTGTGTGTAACGGTTGGATTTTGTGTGGAGGCTATATATACCCCTCCACCCTCTCTTCATTCAAAGAGAGAGCCATCAGAACACATACACCATTCCAACTCATATGTTCTGAGAGAGAGCCACCTACTCATGTGTTGAGACCAAGATATTCCATTCCTACCATATGAATCTTGATCTCTAGCCTTCCCCAAGTTGCTTTCCACTCAAATCTTCTTTCCACCAGATCCAAATCCTATGAGAGAGAGTTGAGTGTTGGGGAGACTATCATTTGAAGCATAAGAGCAAGGAGTTCATTACCTACACACCATTTGTTACTTCTTGGAGAGTGGTGTCTCCTAGATTGGCTAGGTGTCACTTGGGAGCCTCCGACAAGACTGTGGAGTTGAACCAAGGAGTTTTTAAGGGCAAGGAGATCGCCTACTTCATGAAGATCTACCGCTAGTGAGGCAAGTCCTTCGTGGGCGATGGCCATGGTGGGATAGACAAGGTTGCTTCTTCGTGGACCCTTCGTGGGTGGAGCCCTCCGTGGACTCGCGCAACCTTACCCTTCGTGGGTTGAAGTCTCCATCAACGTGGATGTAGGATAGCACCACCTATCCGAACCACGGGAAAAACATCCGTGTCTCCAATTGCGTTTGAATTCTCCAAACCCTTCCCTTTACATTCTTGCAAGTTGCATACTTTACTTTCCGCTTCCTATACACTCTTTGCATACTTGCTTGATATGTATTGTGAATGTTGAAATTATGCCTAAACTCCACTTAAACCGAAAAAGCTTAAAAATTGCAACTTTAGCATTGAGTGTCTAATCACCCCCCTCTAGACACACCTACTTCTAGATCCTACAGGCGGCTAGGGCAGGGCCGCGCGCCCCTCCCCCTCTAGTCCGAATAGGACAAGGAGAGGGGACGGCACCACCCCCCCCTTCCTTCCTCTCTCCCTCCTATTTCCCCCTTCTCCTAATCCAACAAGGAAGGGAGGGAGTCCTACTCCCGGCGGGAGTAGGACTCCTCCTGGCGCGCCTCCTCCTGGCCGGCCGCACCTCCCCCCTTTGCTCCTTTATATACGGTGGCAGGGGGCACCCTAGAGACACAACAATTGATTTGATCTTTTAGCTGTGTGCGGTGCCCCCCTCCACCATAGTCCACCTTGATAATAATGTAGCGGTGCTTAGGTGAAGCCCTGTGTCGGTAGAACATCATCGTCGTCACCACGCCATCGTGCTGACGAAACTCTCCCTCAACACTCGGCTGGATCGGAGTTCGAGGGACATCATCGGGTTGAACGTGTGCTGAACTCGGAGGTGCCATGCGTTCGGTACTTGATCGGTCAGATCGTGAAGACGTACGACTACATCAGCCGCGTTGTGTTAATGCTTCCGCTTTCGGTCTACGAGGGTACGTGGAGAACACTCTCCTCTCTCGTTGCTATGCATCACCATGATCTTGCGTGTGCGTAGGAATTTTTTTTGAAATTACTACGTTCCCCAACAGTGGCATCCGAGCCTAGTTTTATGCGTAGATGTCATATGAACGAGTAGAACACAAGTGAGTTGTGGGCGATATAAGTCATACTGCTTACCAGCATGTCATACTTTGGTTCGGCGGTATTGTTGGATGAAGCGGCCCAGACCGACATTACGCGTACGCTTACGCGAGACTGGTTCTACCGACATGCTTTGCACACAAGTGGCTGGCGGGTGTCAGTTTCTCCAACTTTAGTTGAACCGAGTGTGGCTACACCCGGTCCTTGAGAAGGTGAAAACAGCACCAACTTGACAAACTATCCTTGTGGTTTTGATGCGTAGCTAAGAACAGTTCTTGCTCAGCCCGTAGCAGCCACGTAAAACTTGCAACAACAAAGTAGAGGACGTCTAACTTGTTTTTGCAGGGCATGTTGTGATGTGATATGGTAAAAGCATGATGCTAAATTTTATTGTATGAGATGATCATGTTTTGTAACCAAGTTATCGGCAACTGGCAGGAGCCATATGGTTGTCGCTTTATTGTATGCAATGCAATCGCCCTGTAATGCTTTACCTTATCACTAAGCGGTAGCGATAGTCATAGAAGCATAAGAATGGCGAGACGACAATGATGCTACGATGGAGATCAAGGTGTCGAGCCGGTGACGATGGTGATCATGACGGTGCTTCGGAGATGGAGATCACAAGCACAAGATAATGATGGCCATATCATATCACTTATATCGGTTGCATGTGATGTTTATCTTTTATGCATCTTATCTTGCTTTGATTGACGGTAGCATTATAAGATGATCTCTCACTAAATTTCTAGATAAAAGTGTTCTCCCTGAGTATGCATCGTTGCCAAAGTTCGTCGTGCCCATACACCACGTGAAGATCGGGTGTGATAAGCTCTGTGTCCATCTACAACAGGTGCAAGCCAGTTTTTGCACACGCAGAATACTCAGGTTAAACTTGACGAGCCTAGCATATGCAGATATGGCCTTGGAACACTGAGACTGAAAGGTCGAGCGTGAATCATATAGTAGATATGATCAACATAGTGATGTTCACCATTGAAAGCTACTCCATTTCATGTGATGATCGGTTATGGTTTAGTTGATATGGATCACGTGATCACTTAGAAAATTAGAGAGATGTCTATCTAAGTGGGAGTTCTTAAGTAATATGATTAATTGAACTTAAATTTATCATGAACTTAGTACCTGATAGTATCTTGCTTGTCTATGTTGATTGTAGATAGATGGCCCGCGGTATTGTTCCGTTCAATTTTAATGTGTTCCTTGAGAAAGCAAAGTTGAAAGATGATGGTAGCAATTACACAGACTAGGTCCGTAACTTGAGGATTATCCTCATTGCTGCACAGAAGAATTACACGGACAGGAGCAACACCAGATGTTATGAACGTCTGGCAGAGCAAAGATGATGACTACTCGATAGTTCAGTGCGCCATGCTTTACGGCTTAGAACCGGGACTTCAATGACGTTTTGAACGTCATGGAGGATATGAGATGTTCCAGGAGTTGAAGTTAATATTTCACGCAAATGCCTGGATTGAGAGATATGAAGTCTCCAATAAGTTCTACAGTTGTAAGATGGAGGAGAATAGTTCTGTCAGTGAGCATATACTCAAAATGTCTGGGTATAATAATCACTTGATTCAACTGGGAGTTAATCTTCCGGATGATAGAGTCATCGACAAAATTCTTCAATCACTGCCACCAAGCTACAAGAGCTTCGTGATGAACTATAACATGCAAGGGATGGATAAGACGATTCCCGAGCTCTTCGCAATGTTAAAGGTTGCGGAGGTAGAAATCAAAAAGGAGCATCAAGTGTTGATGGTCAATAAGACCACTAGTTTCAAGAAAAAGGGCAAAGGGAAGAAGAAGGGGAACTTCAAGAAGAACAGCAAGCAAGTTGCTGCTCAAGAGAAGAAACCCAAGTATGGACCTAAGCCTGAGACTGAGTGCTTCTACTGCAAGCAGACTGGTCACTGGAAGCGGAATTGCCCCAAGTATTTGGCAGATAAGAAGGATGGCAAGATGAACAAAGGTATATGTGATATACATGTTACTGATGTGTACCTTACCAGAGCTTGCAGTACCACCTAGGTATTTGATACTAGTTCTGTTGCTAATATTTGCAACTCAAAACAGGGACTACGGATTAAGCGAACACTGGCCAAGGACGAGGTGACGATGCGCGTGGGAAACGGTTCCAAAGTCGATGTGATCGTCGTCGGCACACTACCTCTACATCTACCTTCGGGATTAGTATTAGACTTAAATAATTGTTATTTGGTGCCAGCGTTGAGCATGAACATTATATCTGGATTTGTTTGATGCGAGATGGTTATTCATTTAAATTAGAGAATAATGGTTTTTCTATTTATATGAGTAATATCTTTTATGGTCATGCACCCTTGAAGTGTGGTCTATTTTTGATGAATCTCGATAGTAGTGATACGCATATTCATAATGTTGAAGCCAAAAGATGCAGAGTTGATAATGATAGTGCAACTTATTTGTGGCACTGCCGTTTGGGTCATATTGGTGTAAAGCGCATGAAGAAACTCCATTCTGATGGACTTTTGGAATCACTTGATTATGAATCACTTGGTACTTGTGAACCTTGCCTCATGGGCAAGATGACTAAAACGCCGTTCTTCGGAACTATGGAGCGAGCAACAGATTTGTTGGAAATCATACATACAAATGTATGTGGTCCGGCGAATGTTGAGGCTCGGGGCGGATATCGTTATTTTCTCACCTTCACAGATGATTTAAGCAGATATGGGTATATCTACTTAATGAAACATAAGTCTGAAACATTTGAAAAGTTCAAAGAATTTCAGAGTGAAGTTGAAACTCATCATAACAAGAAAATAAAGTTTCTATGATCTGATCATAGAGGAGAATATTTGAGTTACGATTTTGGTCTACATTTGAAACAATGCGGAATATTTTCGCAACTCACGCCACCCAGAAGACCACAGCGTAATGGTGTGTCTGAACGTCGTAATCGTACTTTACTATGTATGGTGCCATCTATGATGTCTCTTACTGATTTACCTCTATCATTTTGGGGTTATGCTTTAGAGACGAATGCATTCACGTTAAATAGGGCACCATCGAAATCCGTTGAGACGACGCCTTATGAACTATGGTTTGGAAAGAAACCAAAGTTGTCGTTTCTTAAAGTTTGGGGCTGCGATGCTTATGTGAAAAAGCTTCAACCTGATAAGCTCGAACCCAAATCGGAGAAATTAATGTGTCTTCATAGGATACCCAAAGGAGACTGTTGGGTACACATTCTATCACAGATCCGAAGGCAAGTCATTCGTTGCTAAGAATAAATCCTTTCTAGAGAAGGAGTTTCTCTCGAAAGAAGTGAGTGGGAGGAAAGTAGAATTTGATGAGGTAACCGTACATGCTCCGTTATTGGAAAGTAGTTCATCACAGAAACCGGTTCCTATGACGTCTATACCAATTAGTGAGGAAGTTAATGATGATGATCATGAAACTTCAGATCAAGTTGTTACTGAACCTCGTAGGTCAACCAGAGTAAGATCCGCACCAGAGTGGTACGGTAATCCTGTTCTGGAGGTTATGTTACTAGACCATGACGAACCTACGAACTATGAAGAAGCGATGGTGAGCCCAGATTCCGCAAAATGGCTCGAGGCCATGAAATCTGAGATGGGATCCATGTATGAGAACAAAGTATGGACTTTGGTTGACTTACCCGATGATCGGCAAGCCATTGAGAATAAATGGATCTTCAAGAAGAAGACTAACGCTGATGGTAATGTTACTGTCTATAAAGCTCGACTTGTTGCGAAAGGTTTTCGACAAGTTCAAGGGATTGACTATGATGAGACTTTCTCACCCGTAGCGATGCTTAAGTCTGTCCGAATCATGTTAGCAATTGCCGCATTTTATGATTATGAAATTTGGCAAATGGATGTCAAGACTGCATTCCTGAATGGATTTCTGGAAGAAGAGTTGTATATGATGCAACCGGAAGGTTTTGTCGATCCAAAAGGAGCTAACAAAGTGTGCAAGCTCCGGCGATCCATTTATGGACTGGTGCAACCCTCTCGGAGTTGGAATAAACGCTTTGATAGTGTGATCAAAGCATTTGGTTTTATACAGACTTTTGGAGAAGCCTGTATTTACCAGAAAGTGAGTGGGAGCTCTGTGGCATTTCTGATATTATATGTGGATGACATATTGTTGATTGGAAATGATATAGAATTTCTAGATAGCATAAAGGGATACTTGAATAAAAGTTTTTCAATGAAAGACCTTGGTGAAGCTGCTTATATATTGGGCAGCAAGATCTATAGAGATAGATCAAGACACTTAATTGGACTTTCACAAAGCACATACCTTGACAAAGTTTTGAAGAAGTTCAAAATGGATCAAGCAAAGAAAGGGTTCTTGCATGTGTTACAAGGTGTGAAGTTGACTAAGACTCAATGCCCGACCACTGCAGAAGATAGAGAGAAAATGAAAGATGTTCCCTATGCTTCAGCCATAGGCTCTATCATGTATGCAATGTTGTGTACCAGACCTGATGTGTGCCTTGCTATAAGTCTAGCAGGGAGGTACCAAAGTAATCCAGGAGTGGATCACTAGACAGCGGTCAAGAACATCCTGAAATACATGAAAAGGACTAAGGATATGTTTCTCGTTTATGGACGTGACAAAGAGCTCATTGTAAATGGTTACGTTGATGCAAGCTTTGACACTGATCCGGACGATTCTAAATCGCAAACCGGATACGTGTTTACATTGAACGGTGGAGCTGTCAGTTGGTGCAGTTCTAAACAAAGCATCGTGGCGGGATCTACGTGTGAAGCGGAGTACATAGCTGCTTCGGAAGCAGCAAATGAAGGAGTCTGGATGAAGGAGTCCATATCCGATCTAGGTGTAATAGCTAGTGCATCGGGTCCAATGAAAATCTTTTGTGACAATACTAGTGCAATTGCCTTGGCAAAGGAATCCACATTTCACAAGAGAACCAAGCACATCAAGAGACGCTTCAATTCCATCCGGAATCTAGTCCAGGTGGGAGACATAGAAATTTGCAAGATACATACGGATCTGAATGTTGCAGACCCGTTGACTAAGCCTCTTCCACGAGCAAAACATGATCAGCACCAAGACTCCATGGGTGTTAGAATCATTACTGTGTAATCTAGATTATTGACTCTAGTGCAAGTGGGAGACTAAAGGAAATATGCCGTAGAGGTAATAATAAAGTTATTATTTATTTCCTTATATCATGATAAATGTTTATTATTCATGCTAGAATTGTATTAACCGGAAACAAAATACATGTGTGAATACATAGACAAACAAAGTGTCACTAGTATGCCTCTACTTGACTAGCTCGTTGATCGAAGATGGTTATTTTTCCTAGCCATTGACATGAGTTGTCATTTGATTAACAGGATCACATCATTAGGAGAATGATGTGATTGACTTGAGCCATTCCGTTAGCTTAGCACTCCATCGTTTAATATGTTGCTATTGCTTTCTTCATGACTTACACATGTTCCTATGACTATGAGATTATGCAACTCCTGTTTACCGGAGGAACACTTTGTGTGCTACCAAACGTTACAACGTAACTGGGTGATTATAAAGGTGCTCTACAGGTGTCTCCGAAGGTACTTGTTGGGTTGGCGTATTTCGAGATTAGGATTTGTCACTCCGATCGTCGGAGAGGTATCTCTGGGCCCACTCGGTAATGCACATCACTTAAGCCTTGCAAGCATTGCAACTAATGAGTTAGTTGTGGGATGATGTATTATGGAACGAGTAAAGAGACTTGCCGGTAACGAGATTGAACTAGGTATTGAGATACCGACGATCGAATCTCGGGCAAGTAATATACCGATGACAAAGGGAACAACGTATGTTGTTATGCGGTCTGACAGATAAAGATCTTCGTAGAATATGTGGGAGCCAATATGAGCATCCAGGTTCCGCTATTGGTTATTGACCGGAGACATGTCTCGGTCATGTCTACATAGTTCTCGAACCCGTAGGGTCCGCACGCTTAAAGTTTCGATGATGGTTATATTATGAGTTTTATGAGTTTTGATGTACCGAAGGTTGTTCGGAGTCCCGGATGTGATCACGGACATGACGAGGAGTCTAGAAATGGTTGAGACATGAAGATTGATATATTGGAAGCCTATATTTGGATATCGGAAATGTTCCAGGTGAAATCAAGATTTTACCGGAGTACCGAGGGGTTAGTGGAACCCCCCGGGGGCTTAATGGGCCATAGTGGGCCTTAGTGGAGAATAGGAGAGGCGGCTAGGGCAGGGCCGCGCACCCCTCCCCTCTAGTCCGAATAGGACAAGGAGAGGGGGGCGACCCCCCCCCCTTTCCTTCGTCTCTCCCTCCTCTTTCCCCCTTCTCCTAATCCAACAAGGAAGGGAGAGAGTCCTACTCCCGGTGGGAGTAGGACTCCTCCTGGCGCGCCTCCTCCTGGCCGTTCGCACCTCCCCCCTTTGCTCCTTTATATATGGGGGCAGGGGCACCCTAGAGACACAAAAATTGATTTGATCTTTTAGCCGTGTGCGGTGCCCCCCTCCACCATAGTCCACCTCGATAATACTGTAGCGGTGCTTAGGCAAAGCCCTGCGTCGGTAGAACATCATCATCGTCACCATGTCGTCATGCTGACGAAACTCTCCCTCAACACTCGGCTGGATCGGAGTTCGAGGGAGATCATCAGGCTGAACGCGTGCTGAACTCGGAGGTGCCGTGCGTTTGGTACTTGATCGGTCGGATCGTGAAGACGTACGACTACATCAACCGCGTTGTGCTAACGCTTCCGCTTTCGGTCTACGAGGGTACGTGGACAAAACTCTCCCCTCTCGTTGCTATGCATCACTATGATCTTGCGTGTGCGTAGGAATTTTTTTTGAAATCAGTACGTTCCCCAACACTACATTGGAGTGATCATCGATCCACTTTCAACTTCGATCAAGGTACATTTGGTATTCATTCTTCTCTTTCTACCACTCACATTTGTGTTGGAATGATGGATAAGCCAAGTACTTCTACCAACCCACTCTTCATGGAGCAAGACGACGACATGAACTCCTTCGTCACTAAGAGTTACCTCTTTGGTGCACAACGTGCTTTGCATAAAGAGCAACAAGCTATGAGTGACCGAATCGACAACCTCGCCACCAACTTGCGACTCTCCGAGCAACGTACAAGGGACTACTTCGACCACAAGCTCAACGATCACAAGCAAGAGAATGACGCAAGAATGGACAAGATTCGCGCTTTGTTGCTCAACCGCTCTTCTTCCACTTCAAGAAGGAGCCATTCAAGTCGCCAATCCGACTTCACCCTCTCCGGCTCAAGTACACTGACATCAAACACTCTACACCGGGTCGCGCACAACGATCTCAAGCAAGCCTCAATCCCTTACGCGACACCGACTCTCAAGCGCACCGACAACGTCAAACTCAAGAGGCCTTTGCACTAGCACGAGAACAGCAACGACAACGCCAACATGAAGAGGAATAGCGAGCGCGCCTACACCAAAATGCACAAGATGCCGAGGCACAACATCAAGCACAACAACTCCGTGCCGCTCAAGCACTTGAGGCGCAACAAGCCCTACGAGATTCAAGTCGAGTCGTAGCCGACCGAGGCCGACAAGCCCGTGAACAGGAGGAAGCACTTCGCGAAGAAATTCATGAACGACGACATCAAGCTCGTGTGCATCGTCACGTTCCTCAAGTTCCTCCTCGAGCTCGACAAGCTCCTCCACAAGCTCGCCAATAACAACAAGTTCATCAAGAGCATGAAGACAATGGAGACCTTCCGTGCCAAGAGCACCACGAGTTGGGCAATCATCAACAACATGGGCATCATCCCCGACCCCAACACAATGAAGAGCAACGCTATGGCAAGCTCAAGTTCGCCATGCCCAAGTTCAATGGAAGCAATGACCCCGAAGAGTACCTTTCATGGGCATTGAAAGTTGACAAGATCTTCCATTTGCACAACTATGAAGAAGAGAAGAATATCGCGATGGCATCCCTTGAGTTCCAAGACTATGTCCTCTTTGGTGGGAACAAGTTATCGAGCGCCGAGAGGCAAGAGGTGAACCACCCATCACTACTTGGACGCAAATGAAGGATGTCATGAGAGCACAATTTGTGCCTACCTACTACAACCGCGACCTTTTCAAGAAAACTCCAACTACTCAAGCAAGGAACCAAGAGCGTTGAAGAGTACTACAAGGAGATGGAGATTGCCATGATACGAGCCAATGTCACGGAAGATGATGAGCAAACTATGGCACGTTTCTTGAATGGACTCAACCATCCTATCAAGAAGATCGCCGACTTCCAACCATACTCGAACCTCATCGAGCTAGTGCATCAAGCTACCAAAGCGGAACGCCAAGTGCAAGATGATTTCAAGTATGCCAAGTTCTCTTCCAAGACATACGGCTTCTCCAACAAACAAGCTTCAACGACTCCAACACCGACTACCAAGCCTTCTACTACCAACATCGACAAGTCGAGTTCCAAGAAAGCTTCGTCAACTCCAAGCCATCCTACTACGAGCAACTTCAAACTGAGAGCTCCATCATCATCAAATCCAACCGATGAGACCGTCAAAACGAGTTCCTTCAAGTGTTTCACTTGCGGAGGCCGAGGCCACAAGTCCTATGAGTACACCAACAAGCGAACCATGATCCTCAACAACGATGGCACTTATGACTCGATGAGTGAAGGCGAAATGGAAGCCCTTGAGCAAGTTGCCATGCACCGGCAAGTGAAGGATGACAAGGAACAAGTCTTTTGCGATGAAGATTCAAGTCTCGCCCTTGTTGTCTCCAAGGTCTTGACTCTCCAACATCATCAAAAAGAAGACCAAAGATGACATATCTTTCAAACCAAGGCCGGCATCAATGGACGATCTGTCAAGGTCATCATCGATGGAGGAAGTTGTCATAATCTCACAAGTGAAGAACTTTGCTCCAAGCTCCAATTTCCCAAGAAGAAGCATCCACATCCATACAAAGTGCAATGGATTAGCGACTCCGGCACTATCCAAGTCGAGCATCGAGTACAAGTCTCCTTCAAAATTGGCGCCTACGAAGACACCTTCGAGTGTGACGTTGTTCCAATGACCGTTTGCCACCTTCTCCTTGGACGCCCATGCAAATTCGATAGAGGAGTCATCCACAATGGTCGAACGAACCACTACATCTTCAAGATGAAGGGAACGGAGTACGTACTTCGCCCCATGTCTCCAAGCCAAGTGATCGTCGACAAGCAAGCCACCCATCATGGAGATCATAGTGAGAGATCGAGCCACCAAAAAGAGAGTGAGCGCCACAAGCCCAAATCGAGTGCCTCCATGATGAGCGATAAGAAGAACTTAGTCCTATTTGCCACCAAAAGTGAGATAAGAGGAGCGTGTGAGAACCCATCTAGTGTCATGCACTATGTCCTAGTGTGCAAGGACAATATAACACAAGATAACACCTCTCACGCTCTACCCTTAGTCTTGTCTTCTCTTTTGCAGGAATTTCACGATGTTTTCCCCGACGAGATACCTCTGGGACTACCTCCACTACGAGGCATTGAGCACCTAATCGACCTCATCCCCGGAGCACTGCTCCCGAACAAAGCTCCCTACCGCGTCAACCCCGAAGAGACTAAAGAAATACAAAGGCAAGTAAAGCATCTCATAGACCATGGACATGTGCGTGAAAGTTTGAGCCCTAGTGTCGTCCCGGTCATTCTTGTGCCAAAACGAGACGGTAGCTTTCGCATGTGCTCCGATTGTAGACCTATCAATGCTATCATCATTCGCTATAGGTATCCCATTCCACGCCTCGACGATATGCTTGATGAGCTTAGCGGTGCCACTATCTTTTCCAAAATTGACCTTAAGAGTGGTTACTATCAAATCCGCATACAAGAGGGTGATTGAGGGAGTCCTGGATTAGGGGGTCTCCGGACAGCCGGACTATATCCTGTGGCCGGACTGTTGGACTATGAAGATACAAGATTGAAGACTTCATCTCGTGTTTGGATGAGACTCTACTTGGCGTGGAAGGCAACATAGGCAGTACGGATATGGATATCTCCTCCTTTGTAACCGACCTTGTGTAACCCAAACCCCCTCCGGTGTCTATATAAACCGGAGGTTTTAGTCCATAGGACAACATACAATCATACCATAGGCTAGCTTCTAGGGTTTAGCCTCTCCGATCTTGTGGTAGATCAACTCTTGTAATACTCATATCATCAAGAATAAATCAAGTAGGACGTAGGGTTTTACCTCCATCAAGAGGGCCCGAACCTGGGTAAAACATCGTGTCCCCTGCCTCCTGTTACCATCCGCCTTAGACGCATAGTTCGGGACCCCCTACCCGAGATCCGCTGGTTTTGACACCGACATTGGTGCTTTCATTGAGAGTTCCTCTGTGTCATCGCTGTTAGGCTTGATGGCTCCTACGATCATCGATAGCGATGCAGTCCAAGGTGAGACTTTTCTCCCCGGACAGATCTTTGTGTTCGGCAGCTTTGCACTGCGGGCCAACTCGCTTGGCCATCTGGAGCAGATCGGAAGTTACGCCCCTAGCCACCAGGTCAGGTTTGGAAGCTTAAACTACACGGCCGATATCCGCGGAGACTTGATCTTAGACGGATTCGAGCCCCTGCCTTGTGCGCCACGCGGTCACGATGAGTACGATTTAGCTATACCATCGGATAGTGTTCAGGAGAGCGCACCGACAGCCGCTCCGACCCTCAACTCGGAGCCAGTTGCGCCATCCATGGACGGGTGGATAGACCCTGCCACGGAGGCCTTATCCTCAGCAGCGATCGAACCGAATATCGACCTTACCGTTCACGAGAGCCGTGTGGCCAAACTGTTGGATCCTTCTCCTGCCACGGACTCCAAACCGCCTACACTCGTTCCTATCGAATCCGATTGGGCGCCGATCATGGAGCTTACCTCCGCGGATATTTTTCAGCACTTGCCCTTTGGCGACATACTAAACTCATTAAGGTCTCTCTCCTTGTCAGGAGAGTCCTGGCCGAACTACGTCTGGCAGGATTGGGATGCGGATGACGCGCCGCCCACCCACCACCCACTTAGTAGCCACTGTCGATGACTTAACCGACATGCTCGACTTTGACTCCGAAGACATCGACGGTATGGACGACGATGCAGGAGGCGAAGAGGAACCACTGCCCACAGGGCACTGGACAGCCACCTCATCATATGACATATACATGGTGGACACACCGAAAGAAGGCAATGGCGACGGGACAGCGAAGGTGACCCCTCCAAGAAGCAACCCAAGCGCCGGCGTCAGCGGCGCCGCTCTAAGTCCCGCCAAGGCAAAAGCGGTGATACTGGCACCGGAGATAATAGCACTCTGGACAGTGCCGAAGGCAACAACAATCCCCTCCAGCAAGATTTAGAGCAGGAGGATGGAGAAGCCACCCCTCCTGAGAGAGCGGCAGATGGAGAGGCGGAGGATGATAATTACGTGCCTCCCTCCGAAGACGAGGCAAGCCTCGACGATGACGAATTCATCGTGCCAAAGGATCCCGTCGAACAAGAGCGCTTCAAGCACCGACTTATAGCCACGGCAAATAGCCTTAAGAAAAAGCAGCAGCAGCTTCAAGCTGATCAAGATTTGCTAGCTGACAGATGGACTGAAGTCCTGGCGGCCGAGGAATATAAACTCGAACGCCCCTCCAAGAGTTACCCAAAGTGCAGGTTGCTACCCCGACTGGAGGAGGAAGCGCCGAAACCTAAATCCCCGGCATATGATGCGGCTGATCAGCAACCTCGTGGCCGCGACAGAGAGGCATTCCAGCCAAAAGCTCAGCCCGCACCCCGACACCATTCAAATAAAAAGGCATGGGGAAATACGCCAGATCTGCGAGACATATTGGAGGACAAAGCAAAACATGCAAGATCGATCTACGGATCACGAGGGCGCGCCACTATGCAAGACGATAATCGTCACGCCGGATACAGTAAAAGTAAGTCCGGCCGGGCCAAACACAGCGGGCACGACTCATTTGAGCTGTGTCGCGATATAGCCCAGTACAGAGGCGCCGCACACCCCTTATGCTTCACAGACGAAGGAATGGATCTTCAAATCCCAGAGGGTTTCAAACCCGTAAATATAGAATCATACGACGGCACAACAGATCCTACGGTATGGATCGAGGATTTCCTCCTGCACATCCACATGGCCCGCGGTGATGACCTACACGCCATCAAATACCTCCCACTCAAACTCAAAGGACCAGCTCGGCATTGGCTCAACAGCTTGCCAGCAGAGTCCATTGGCTGTTGGGAAGATCTGGAAGCCGCATTCCTCGACAACTTTTAGGGCACTTATGTGCGACCACCAGATGCCGATGACTTGAGCCACATAATTCAGCAGCCAGAGGAATCGGCCAGGCAATTCTGCACATGGTTCCTAACAAAGAAAAATCAAATCGTCGACGGTCCGGATGCAGAGGCCCTAGCAGCTTTTAAGCACAACATCCACGACAAAATGGCTCGCCCGGCACCTTGGCCAGGAAAAGCCGAAATCTATGGCAGCCCTCACGAAACTCATGACCCACTTTTGTGCGGGAGAGGACAGCTGGTTGGCTCGCAGCAATAACATATCAAAGAACCATGATACTTCGGATACCAAGGACGGCAACGGCAGGTGACGTCGCAACAAACATAAGCGCCGCATTAACAGCGACAATACCGAGGATACGGCAGTCAATGCCAGATTCAAAGGCTCTAAACCCGGTCAGTGGAAAAAGCCATTCAAAAGAAGCACTCCAGGGCCGTCCAGTTTGGACCGTATACTCGATCGCTCGTGTCAAATACACGGCACCCCCGACAAGCCAGCCATCCACACCAACAGGGATTGTTGGGTGTTCAAGCAGGCCGGCAAGTTAAATGCCGAAAACAAAGATAAGGGGTCACATAGCGATGACGAGGAGGAGCCCCGGCAGCCGAACACCGGAGGACAGAAGAGGTTCCCCCCACAAGTGCGGACAGTGAACATGATATACGCAACCCACATCCCCAAGAGGGAGCGGAAGCGTACGCTCAGGGACGTATATGCGTTGGAGCCAGTCGCCCCAAAGTTCAACCCATGGTCCTCCTGTCCGATCACCTTCGATCGCAGGGACCACCCCACTAGTATCCGTCATGGCGGATTCGCTGCACTGGTCCTAGACCCAGTCATTGACGGATTTCACCTCACTCGAGTCCTTATGGATGGCGGCAGCAGACTGAACCTGCTTTATCAGGACACAGTGTGCAAAATGGGTATAGACCCCTCAAGGATCAAACCCACAAAAACGACCTTTAAAGGCGTCATACCAGGTGTAGAGGCCCATTGCACAGGCTCAGTCACACTGAAAGTGGTCTTCGGATCCCCGGATAACTTCCAAAGCGAAGAGTTAAT
The DNA here is from genome assembly GCF_002162155.2 of Triticum dicoccoides. Taxonomy (NCBI): domain Eukaryota; kingdom Viridiplantae; phylum Streptophyta; class Magnoliopsida; order Poales; family Poaceae; genus Triticum; species Triticum dicoccoides. The sequence goes on from NC_041380.1 coordinate 585,660,851, forward strand.
CTTCGACATAGTCCCGTTCCGCAGTGGCTACCATGCACTGCTCGGGCGAACCGCATTTGCGAGATTCAATGCGGTACCGCATTATGCATATCTCAAGCTCAAGATGCCAGGACCTCGGGGGGTCATCAGTGTCAATGGAAACACAGAGCGCTCTCTCCGCACGGAGGAGCACACTGCGGCCCTCGCAGCAGAAGCGCAAAGCAGCCTCTTAAGGCAATCCACTAGTTCGGCGATTAAGGACACGGACACCTTCAAGCGCGCCCAGGGTAATCAGCAACAGGACCGCCTGGCACGTTCCAAGCTCGCATAGCAATGCGGCCCCCACCCTGGTCCCAGCCAAATGGCGAAATCCGTGCCACGCGTACATAATTACGCACTAAAAATACCATGGGCACATGTGGGGAGGGGGCACGACTACGGCACGCTCCAAGACGCGGCTTAAACTGCACTAGGGGCTTCCCGCTTTGTTATTTTTCTCTTTCAGGACTTTAATCTTTAGAAACCCTGTCCGGCAGCATGATTGTCGAACACATGATGCAGCAACCAAGGAGGCAGAAAGCTACGTCACACCATGGAACTCCCGGGTGGATTACGATAACGAGTGAAATACTTGCTTTAATACTATTCCTCAGCTTGCCTTGACTGTGATGACCCCCCGAGGTCCTGGCATCTTGAGCTTGAGATATTCATAATGCGGTACCGCATTGGATCTCGCAAATGCGGTTCGCCCAAGCAATGCATGATAACCACTGCGGAACGGGACTATATCGAAGATTAACTCTTCGCTTCGGAAGTTATCCGGGGATCTGAAGACCACTTCTAGTGTGACTGAGCATGTGCAATGGGCCTCTACACCTGGTATGACGCCTTTAAAGGTCGTTTTTGTTGGTTTGATCCTTGAGGGGTCTATACCCATTTTGCGCACCATGTACTGGTAAAGCAGGTTCAGGCTGTTGCCGCCATCCATAAGGACTCGAGTGAGGTGAAATCCGTCAACAATTGGGTCTAAGACCAGTGCAGCGAATCCGCCATGACGGATACTAGTGGGGTGGTCCCTGCGATCGAAGGTGATCGGATAGAAGGACCACGGGTTGAACTTTGGGGCGACTGGCTCTAACGCATATACGTCCCTGAGCGCACGCTTCCGCTCCCTCTTGGGGATGTGGGTTGCGTATATCATGTTCACCGTCTGCACTTGTGGGGGGAACCTCTTCTGTCCTTCGGTATTCGGCTGCCGGGGCTCCTCCTCGTCATTGCTATGTGGCCCCTTATCTTTGTTTTCGGCAATTAACTTGCCGGCTTGCTTGAACACCCAACAATCCCTATTGGTGTGGTTGGCTGGCTTGTCCGGGGTGCCATGTATTTGACACGAGTGATCGAGTATACGGTCCAAACTGGACGGCCCCGAAGTGCTTCTTTTAAATGGCTTTTTCCGCTGACCGGGTTTAGAGCCTTTGAATCCGGCATTGACTGCCGTATCCTCGGTATTGTCGCTGTTAATGTGGCGCTTATGTTTGTTGCGACGTGACCTGCTACTGCCGTCCTTGGTATCTGAAGTACCATGGTTCTTTGATATGTTATTACCGCGAGCCAGCCAGCTGTCTTCTCCCGCACAAAAGCGGGTCATGAGTGTCGTGAGGGCTGCCATAGATTTTGGCTTTTCCTGACCAAGGTGCCGGGCTAGCCACTCGTCGCGGATGTTGTGCTTGAAAGCTGCTAGAGCCTCTGCATCCGGATAGTCGATGATTTGATTTTTCTTTGTTAGGAATCGTGTCCAGAATTGCCTGGCCGATTCTTATGGCTGCTGAATTATGTGGCTCAAGTCATCGGCGTCTGGTGGTCGCACATAAGTGCCCTGAAAGTTGTCGAGGAATGCTGCTTCCAGATCTTCCCAACAGCCAATGGCTTATCCTGGCAAGCTGTTGAGCCAATGCTGAGCTGGTCCTTTAAGTTTGAGTGGGAGGTATTTGATTGCGTGTAGGTCATCACCGCAGGCCATGTGGATGTGTAGGAGGAAATCCTCGATACATACCGCAGGATCTATCATGCCGTTATATGATTCTATGTTTACGGGTTTGAAACCCTCTGGGATTTGATGATCTATTACTTCATCTGTGAAGCATAAGGGGTGTGTGGCACCTCTGTACTGGGCTATATCGTGACGCAGCTCCAATGAGTCTTGCCCACTGTGTTCGGCCCGGCCGGATTTACTTTTACTGTATCCGGCATGACGTTTATCGTCTTGCATAGTGGCGCGCCCTCGTGATTCGTAGCTCGATCTTGCATGTTTTGCTTTGTCCTCCAATACGTCTCGCAAGTCTGGCGTATTTCCCCATGCCTTTTTATTTGAATGGTGTTGGGGTACAGGCTGAGCTTTTGGCTGGAATGCCTCTCTATCGCTACCATGAGGTGGCCGATCAGCCGCGTCATACGCTTCTTCCTCCAGTCGGGGTAGAAACCTGCATTTTGGGTAACTCTTGGAGGGGCGTTTGAGTTTATATTCCTCGGCCGCGAGGACTTCAGTCCATCTGTCAGCTAGCAGATCTTGATCAGCTTGAAGCTGCTGCTGCTTTTTCTTAAGGCTATTTGTCGTGCCTATAAGCTGGCGCTTGAAGCGCTCTTGTTCGACGGGATCCTCTGGCACGACAAATTCATCATCGTCGAGGCTTGCCTCGTCTTTAGAGGGGGGCATGTAATTATCATCCTCCACCTCTCCATCTGTCGCTCTCTCTGGAGGGCTGGCCTCTCCATCCTCATGTCCTAGATCGTGCTGGAGGGGATTGTTGCCATCTTCGGCACTATCCGGAGTGTTAGTATCTCCTGTGCCGGTATCACCACTTTTGCTTTGGCGGGACTTAGAGCGGCGCCGCTGATGTCGGCGCTTGGGTTGCTTCTTGGAGGGGTCATCCTCCGCTGTCTCGTCGCCATTTCCTTCTTTGGGTGTGTCCACCATGTATATATCGTATGATGAGGTGGTTGTCCAGTGCCTTGTGGGCAGTGGTTCCTCTTCGTCTCCCGCATCGTCGTCCATACCATTGATGTCTTCGGAGTCGAAGTCGAGCATGTCGGTTAAGTCATCGACAGTGGCTACTAAGTGGGTGGTGGGTGGGTAGCGAATTTCTTCGTCATCCGCATCCCAATCTGGCTGGACATAGTTTGGCCAGGATCCTCCTGACAAGGAGAGAGACCTTAATGAGTTCAATATGTCGCCAAAGGGCGAGTTCTGAAAAATATCCGCGGAGGTAAACTCCATGATCGGCACCCAATCGGATTCACTAGGAACGGGCGCAGGCGGTTCGGAGTCCGTGGCCGGAGAAGGATCCGGCAGTTTGACAACACGACTCTCGTGCAGGGTAAGGTCGATGCTCGGCTCGATCGCAGCTGAGGATAAGGCCTCCATGGCGGGGTCCATCCACCCGTCCATGGACGGCGCAACTGGCTCCGAATTGAGGGTCGGAGCAGCTGCCGGCGCGATCTCCTGAACACTGTCCGATGGTAGAGCTAAATCGTACTCATTGTGACCACGTGACGCGCAAGGCAGGGGCTTGAATCCGTCGAAGATCAAGTCTCCGCGGATATCGGCCGTGTAGTTTAAGCTTCCAAACCTGACCTAGTGGCCAGGGGCGTAACTTTCGATCTTCTCCAGATGGCCAAGCGAGTTGGCCCGCAGTGCGAAGCCGCCGAACACAAAGATCTGTCCGGGGAGAAAAGTATCACCCTGGACTGCATCGCTATCGATGATCGTAGGAGCCATCAAGCCTAACGGCGATGACACAGAGGAACTCTCAATGAAAGCACCAATGTTGGTGTCAAAACCGGCGGATCTCGGGTAGGGGGTCCCGAACTGTGCGTCTAAGGCGGATGGTAACAGGAGGCAGGGGACACGATGTTTTACCCAGGTTCGGGCCCTCTTGATGGAGGTAAAACCCTACGTCCTACTTGATTTATTCTTGATGGTATGGGTATTACAAGAGTTGATCTACCACGAGATCGGAGAGGCTAAACCCTAGAAGCTAGCCTATGGTATGATTGTCTGTTGTCCTATAGACTAAAAACCCTCCGGTTTATATAGACACCGGAGAGGGTTAGGGTTACACAAGGTCGGTTACAAAGGAGGAGATATCCATATCCGTACTGCCTAGCTTGCCTTCCACGCCAAGTAGAGTCCCATCCGGACACGAGACGAAGTCTTCAATCTTGTATCTTCATAGTCCAATAGTCCGGCCAAAGGATATAATCCGGCTGTCCGGAGACCCCTAATCCCGGGCTCCCTCGCCCGTTGTTGGCACGGGAGGATCCGGCGGATGAGCATGACCTGGACTATGTTGACAAGCTTGAGCTTCTTGCTTGCCATATTCCGGATACATTTCTAGAGTCTGTCCAGCTCCACCGATGAACCCCAGGATAGGCCCTTCTCTTTCCAGGAGGTGAGCCGCGTGGGGATTCTGGATCGAAACTCGGGGGCCACCACCCAATTGGTGTCGCGCGTCTCGGTGATGTAGAACCACGTCGATTGCCACCCCTTTATGGTCTCCACAAAGGAGCCTTCAAGCCATATAACATTGGGCATCTTGCCCACCATGGCTCCGCCACATTCGGCTTGTTGGCCTCCCACCACCTTCGGTTTGATATTGAAGGTCTTCAGCCACAGGCCGAAGTGGGGCCGGATGCGGAGGAAAGCCTCACACATGACGATGAACGCCGAAATGTTGAGGATGAAGTTCGGGGCCAGATCATGAAAGTCTAGCCCGTAGTAGAACATAAGACTGTGAACGAATGGATGGAGGGGAAACCCTAGTCCGCAGAGGAAGTGGTGGAGGAAGACTACCCTCTCGTGAGGTTCCGGGGTAGGGACGATCTGCCCCGCAGCAGGCAGCCGATGCGCGATATTCACGGCTAAGTATCCGGCTCCGCGCAGCTTTTTGATGTGTCCCTCCGTGACGGAGGGAGCCATCCACTTGCCTCCCGCTCCAGACATGTTTGGAGAAGGTTGAGGAGAAGGATGTGGACTTGGGCATTGGAGCTCGAGTGCGCAAGAATGGATGAGCAAGGAGTAAGAAGGCGTGGGTAGAAAAAGGTTAAACCTTATCCCTTTATAAGGGCGGCCGAAACTATGCGCCCCCACTAGCCTGGTAAAACTCGTTTATCCCCCAAGCGCCGTAATTGATGGCACGGTTGGGTTACCCACGCCCGTATTGATGAGAATCCTGTAATAAGGGGGACACGATCTCTACTTTGAAAAGACGTGTCAAGAGACGGCCTCGCATTATGTGCGGGGTTGGTTAAAGAAAAACGGTTCGAATGAACGTCGGGCCATGGCATGATGTCATGTTGACAAAACGTGTCAGCAGATCAGATTTGTGGAAATGTTATTCTCTCTACGGTGGTATGTGGAACTTATTTTGCAGGGTCGGACACTATCCTTGTATTAAAATTCTTTCGTGGTATATTCGGAGGAGGAACCCGCCTTGCAATGCCGAAGACAACACTGCGCGCCGGACTCATCGTTATTGAAGCCTGGTTCAGGGGCTACTGAGGGAGTCCTGGATTAGGGGGTCTCCGGACAGCCGGACTATATCCTGTGGCCGGCCTGTTGGACTATGAAGATACAAGATTGAAGACTTCGTCTCATGTCCGGATGGGACTCTACTTGGCGTGGAAGGCAAGCTAGGCAGTACGGATATGGATATCTCCTCCTTTGTAACCGACCTTGTGTAACCCTAACCCCCTCCGGTGTCTATATAAACCGGAGGGTTTTAGTCCATAGGACAACATACAATCATACCATAGGCTAGCTTCTAGGGTTTAGCCTCTCCGATCTCGTGGTAGATCAACTCTTGTAATACTCATATCATCAAGAATAAATCAAGCAGGACGTAGAGTTTTACCTCCATCAAGAGGGCCCGAACCTGGGTAAAACATCGTGTCCCCTGCCTCCTATTACCATCCGCCTTAGATGCACAGTTCGGGACCCCCTACCCAAGATCCGCCGGTTTTGACACCGGCAGTGATGAATGGAAAACCGCTTTCAAAACCAAGTTTGGATTGTATGAGTGGTTAGTCATGCCTATATGTCTATCGGAAGGACCGGGCACTTTTATGCGTCTTATGAATCATGTCTTTCGCCCTTACATTGGTATATTTGTTGTGTTCTACTTTGATGATATTCTTGTTTATAGCAAATCTCTTAGAGATCATGTCACCCATGTTCGAACCGTTTTGCAAACTCTTCGAAAAGAGCAACTCTATGCTAATATGGAGGAATGCCTTTTTGGTGTTCACAAGCTCGTTTTCTTGGGTTTTGTTGTTTCTTCTAAGGGTGTTCATGTTGATGAGTCCAAGATCAATGCTATTAAGACTTGGCCACAACCAACCAATTTGCATCAAGTGCGTAGCTTTCTTGGCCTTGCGGGTTTCTATCATCGCTTTGTGAAGGATTTTAGCACCATTGCATCTCCTTTACATGCTTTGAGCAAGAAGAATGTGCCTTTTGTTTGGGGACCATCCCAAGACATCGCATTCAATGAGCTTAAGAATTTGCTTACTCATGCTCCCGTGCTTGCGTTACCCAACTTCGACAAACCCTTCAAGATTCATTGCGATGCTAGTGGTAATGGCATAGGAGGTGTGTTAACGCAAGAGAAGCGCCCCATAGCTTATTTTAGTGAGAAACTTTCCGGAGCGCAACTCAATTACCCCATCTATGACAAAGAGCTATATGCTTTAGTCCGTGTTTTCCATGAATGGGACATTACCTTCGTCCTCATGAGTTTATCATTCATACCGATCATGAGACTCTCAAGTATCTTAAGGGACAAACCAAGTTGAACAAGCGTCATGCTAAATGGAGTGAATTTATTGAGTCTTTTCCTTATGTCATCAAGTACATTAAGGGCAAAGAAAACATTGTGGCGGATGCCCTTTCACGCATATGCACGCTCGTCACTCAGCTTGAATGGGGTGTCATTGGCTTTGAGCACATAAAAGACTTGTATGAGCATGACCCTACTTTTGCTACTCCTTATGCCAAGTATTCGATGCATACTTCTTGGGAACGCTATTACATCAAGGATGGGTATCTTATGAGAGCTAACAAACTTTGCATCCCTGAGTCTTCTCTTCGTCTATTGCTTTTGCAGGAATCTCATGGAGGAGGCTTAATGGGACATTTTGGACGCGACAGGACGTTCGCCACGCTCTTGAAGAACTACTTTTGGCCAAAGATGTTTCGCGATGTCAATCGCTTCACCAACCGTTGCTCTACATGCCGCAAAGCTAAGTCCAAAGCTCAATCCCACGGCCTTTATATGCCTCTACCAATTCCATATCAACCATTGGAAGACATTAGCATGGACTTTGTACTTGGTTTGCCTAGGACTCGAAATGGCAAGGATTCGGTATTTGTCGTTGTGGACCGTTTCTCAAAAATGGCACATTTTATTCCTTGCAACAAGATAGACAATGCTTCACATGTTGCTAATCTCTTTTGTAGGGAAATATTGCATCTACATGGAGTGCCAAAGACTATCGTCTCGGACCGCGACGTCAAGTTCCTTAGCTACTTTTGGAAGACCCTATGTGCCAAGCTCGGAATCAAGCTACTCTTCTCCATGGCTTACCATCCTCAAACAGACGGCCAAACGGAGGTGACCAATCGCACACTCTCCGCTCTACTTCGAGTACTCATCAAGAAGAACATCAAGGAGTGGGAGGAGTGCCTACCTATCGCCGAGTTCGCCTACAATCGGGCAAGACACTCAAAACCGGCAAGTCCCCCTTCGAGGTCGTCTACGTATTCAACCCATTGTCACCATTGGACATTCTTCCTCTCCCAATCCAAGAGCGCATCAATTTGGATGCAAGTGCATGAGTGACACATCTCAAGAAGGTGCATGAAGATATAAGGGACACCATCGAGCGCCAAGTACAACGCCTTGCGACCAAGCTCAACGTCAACAAGCAACCTATGATATTCAACATTGGAGATCTTGTGTGGCTACACCTTCGCAAGGACCGCTTTCCCCAAGAACGCAAGTCCAAACTTCGACCACGAGCGGATGGACCCTTCAAGGTGCTTGCACGCTACAACAACAACGCATACAAGATCGACATTCCACGCGACAAGTACTCCATGAGCGACATCTTTAACGTCAAAGATCTCTCTCCCTTCCATGGTGATGAAGAATTTGATCCAAGGACGGATCTTCCACAAGGGAGGGGAGATGATGCGGAGCATCCCAAGGTCATCCCCATGGACCTACCATCGTCTCACCAAGTGCCTAGCGGACCGATGACTAGAGCTAGAGCTAGAGCTCTCGAGGCCGAGGTGACCTCTCTCCTTAGTGACATTACATATGATCCTCTCGAGACATGGCTACTACCTAAGTCCCATACATTGTGCATGATTAGGTACCAAGAGGACCCTCCCGAAGATGCACGTGAAGACGGACAAGCCGCCAAGTCCACGGATGAAGAGGAACGCCGGAAGGAGAAGAAGACACCTCCAGGACCCGGACATCCGGCCCCCAAGCCCGGATGTCTGGCCGCTGAAGACTCTAGCTACCACAGCCTTCCGGCCACCGAGCCCCTACAGGCCCGGACTTCCGGCCCCGTCAGCCCGGACGTCCGACATCTCCTGAGCTCCAGGACATCCGGCCCCCCAACCCGGAAATCCGGACCCTCCGAACCCGAGAGCAACAAGACAACAACGCCAGCCCGGACATCTGGCCTTCCCAGCCCGGACATCTGCCCTCACCTGAAAGCCCGGACATCCGGCCCGACGCCTGGACGTCCGGCCTCCCCCTGTCTGCGCACAGTGAAGGTCCGAGATGAAGGAAATATGCCCTAGAGGCAATAATAAAGTTATTATTTATTTCCTTATTTCATGATAAATGTTTATTATTCATGCTAGAATTGTATTAACCGGAAACATAATACATGTGTGAATACATAGACAAACAGAGTGTCACTAGTATGCCTCTACTTGACTAGCTCGTTAATCAAAGATGGTTATGTTTCCTAACCATGGACAAAGAGTTGTTATTTGATTAATGGGATCACATCATTAGATGAATGATCTAATTGACATGACCCATTGCATTAGCTTAGCACCCGATCGTTTAGTATGTTGCTATCGCTTTCTTCATGACTTATACATGTTCCTATAACTATGAGATTATGCAACTCCCGTTTGTCGGAGGAACACTTTGTGTGCTACCAAACGTCACAACATAACTGGGTGATTATAAAGGAGCTCTACAGGTGTCTCCAAAGGTACATGTTGGGTTGGCGTATTTCGAGATTAGGATTTGTCACTCCAATTGTCGGAGAGGTATCTCTGGGCCCTCTCAGTAATGCACATCACTTAAGCCTTGCAAGCATTGCAGCTAATGAGTTAGTTGCGAGATGATGTATTACGGAACGAGTAAAGAGACTTGCCGGTAACGAGATTGAACTAGGTATTGGATACCGACGATCGAATCTCGGGCAAGTAACATATCGATGACAAAGCGAACAACGTATGTTGTTATGCGGTCTGACCGATAAAGATCTTCGTAGAATATGTAGGAGCCAATATGAGCATCCAGGTTCCGCTATTGGTTATTGACCGGAGACGTGTCTCGGTCATGTCTACATTGTTCTCGAACCCGTAGGGTCCGCACGCTTAAGGTTTCGATGACAGTTATATTATGAGTTTATGAGTTTTGATGTACCGAAGGAGTTCGGAGTCCCGGATGAGATCGGGGGCATGACGAGGAGTCTCGAAATGATCGAGAGGTAAAGATCGATATATTGGACGACTATATTCGGACTTTGGAAAGGTTCCGAGTGATTCGGGTATTTTTCGGAGTACCGGGGAGTTACGGGAATTCGCCGGGAGAAGTATTGGGCCTTATTGGGCCATATGGGAAAGAGAGAGGGGCTGCCTAGGGCAGGCCGCACGCCCCCCCAAGGCCTAGTCCGAATTGGAATAGGCGGAGGGGCTGCGCCCCCTCCTTCCTTCCCTTCTCCCTTCCTCTTCCTTGTCTCCTACTCCTACTACATGGAAGGACTCCTAGTTGGACTAGGAAAGGGGGAATCCTACTCCCGGTGGGAGTAGGACTCCCCTAGGGCGCGCCATAGAGAGGGCCGGCCCTCCCCTCCTCCACTCCTTTATATACGGGGGCAGGGGGCACCCCATAGACACACAAGTTGATCTTCGTGATCGTTCCTTAGCCGTGTGCGGTGCCCCCCTCCACGATATTACACCTCGGTCATATTGTAGAGGTGCTTAGGCGAAGCCCTGCGACAGTAGAACATCAAGATCGTCACCACGCTGTCGTGCTGACGGAACTCCTCCCCGAAGCTTTGCTGGATCGGAGCCCGGGGAGCGTCATCGAGCTAAACATGTGCAGAACTCGGAGGTGCCGTCCGTTCGGTGCTTGGGTCGGTCGGATCGGTAAGACATATGACTACTTCCTCTACTTTGTGTCAACGCTTCTGCTTCGGTCTACGAGGGTACGTAGACAACACTCTCTCCTCTCGTTGCTATGCATCACCATGATCTTGCGTGTGCGTAGGAATTTTATTTGAAATTACTACGTTACCCAACAGTGGCATCCGAGCCTAGGTTTTATGTGTTGATGTTATATGCACGAGTAGAACACAAGTGAGTTGTGGGCGATATAAGTCATACTGCTTACCAGCATGTCATACTTTGGTTCGGCGGTATTGTTGGATGAAGCGGCCCGGACCGACATTACGCGTACGCTTACGCGAGACCAGTTCTCCCGACGTGCTTTGCACAAAGGTGGCTAGCGGGTGACAGTTTCTCCAACTTTAGTTGAACCGAGTGTGGCTACGCCCGGTCCTTGCGAAGGTTAAAACAGCACCAACTTGACAAACTATCGTTGTGGTTTTGATGCGTAGGTAAGATTGGTTCTTGCTTAAGCCCGTAGCAGCCACGTAAAACTTGCAACAACAAAGTAGAAGACGTCTAACTTGTTTTTGCAGGGCATGTTGTGATGTGATATGGTCAAGACATGATACTAAATTTTATTGTATGAGATGATCATGTTTTTTAACCGAGTTATCGGCAACTGGCAGGAGCCATATGGTTGTCGCTTTATTGTATGCAATGCAATCGCGCTGTAATGCTTTAATTTATCACTAAGCGGTAGAGATAGTCGTGGAAGCATAAGATTGGCGAGACGACAACGATGCTACGATGGAGATCAAGGTGTCGCGCCGGTGACGATGGTGATCACGACGGTGCTTCGAAGATGGAGATCACAAGCACAAGATGATGATGGCCATATCATATCACTTATATTGATTGCATGTGATGTTTATCTTTTATGCATCTTATCTTGCTTTGATTGACGGTAGCATTATAAGATGATCTCTCACTAATTATCAAGAAGTGTTCTCCCTGAGTATGCACCATTGCGAAAGTTCTTCGTGCTGAGACACCACATGATGATCGGGTGTGATAGGCTCTATGTTCAAATACAACGGGTCCAAAACAGTTGCACACGCGGAATACTCGGGTTATACTTGACGAGCCAAGCATATACAGATATGGCCTCGGAACACGAAGACCGAAAGGTCGAGCGTGAATCATATAGTAGATATGATCAACATAGTGATGTTCACCAATGAAACTACTCCATCTCACGTGATGATCGGACATGGTTTAGTTGATTTGGATCACGTAATCACTTAGAGGATTAGAGGGATGTCTATCTAAGTGGGAGTTCTTTAAGTAAATTTATTGAACCTAAATTTATCATGAAAACTTAGTACCTGATAGTATCTTGCTTGTCTATGCTTGATTGTAGATAGATGGCTCGTGCTGTTGTTCCGTTGAATTTTAATGCGTTCCTTGAGAAAGCAAAGTTGAAAGATGATGGTAGCAATTACACGGACTGGGTCCGTAACTTGAGGATTATCCTCATTCCTGCACAGAAGAATTACGTCCTGGAAGCACCGCTGGGTGCCAGGCCTGCTGCTGGAGCGACACCAGATGTTATGAACGTCTGGCAGAGCAAAGCTGGTGACTACTCGATAGTTCAGTGTGCCATGCTTTACGGCTTAGAATCGGGACTTCAACGACGTTTTGAACATCATGGAGCATATGAGATGTTCCGAGAGTTGAAGTTAATATTTCAAGCAAATGCCCGGATTGAGAGATATGAAGTCTCCAATAAGTTCTATAGCTGCAAGATGGAGGAGAACAGTTCTGTCAGTGAGCATATACTCAAAATGTCTGGGTATAATAATCACTTGATTCAGATGGGAGTTAATCTTCCAGATGATTGCGTCATTGACAGAATTCTCCAATCACTGCCACCAAGCTACAAGAGCTTCATGATGAACTATAATATGCAAGGGATGAATAAGACTATTCCCGAGCTCTTCGCAATGCTGAAAGCTGCGGAGGTAGAAATCAAGAAGGAGCATCAAGTGTTGATGGTCAACAAGACCACTAGTTTCAAGAAAAAGGGCAAAGGGAAGAAGAAGGGGAACTTCAAAAAGAACGGCAAGCAAGTTGCTACTCAAGAGAAGAAACCCAAACCTGGACCTAAGCCTGAAACTGAGTGCTTATACTGCAAGCAGACTGGTCACTGGAAGCAGAACTGCCCCAAGTATTTGGCGGATAAGAAGGATGGCAAGGTGAACAAAGGTATATGTGATATACATGTTATTGATGTGTACCTTACTAATGCTCCAAGTAGCACCTGGGTATTTGATACTGGTTCTGTTGCTAATATTTGCAACTCGAAGCAGGGACTACGGATTAAGCGAAGATTGGCTAAGGACGAGGTGACGATGCGCATGGGAAATGGTTCCAAAGTCGATGTGATCGCAGTCGGCACGCTACCTCTACATCTACCTTCGGGATTAGTATTAGACCTAAATAATTGTTATTTGGTGCCAGCGTTGAGCATGAACATTATATCTAGATCTTGTTTAATGCGAGACGGTTGTTCATTTAAATCAGAGAATAATGGTTGTTCTATTTATATGAGTAATATCTTTTATGGTCATGCACCCTTGAAGAGTGGTCTATTCTTATTGAATCTCGATAGTAGTGATACACATATTGATAATGTTGAAGCCAAAAGATGCAGAGTTGATAATGATGGTGCAACTTATTTGTGGCACTGCCGTTTAGGTCATATCGGTGTAAAGCGCATGAAGAAACTCCATAATGATGGACTTTTGGAACCACTTGATTATGAATCACTTGGTACTTGCGAACCGTGCCTCATGGGCAAGATGACTAAAACACCGTTCTCCGGTACTATGGAGAGAGCAACAGATTTGTTGGAAATCATACATACAGATGTATGTGGTCCGATGAATATTGAGGCTCGTGGCGGATATCGTTATTTTCTCACCTTCACAGATGACTTAAGCAGATATGGGTATATCTACTTAATGAAACATAAGTCTGAAACATTTGAAAAGTTCAAAGAATTTCAGAGTGTAGTTGAAAATCATTGTAACAAGAAAATAAAGTTTCTACGATCTGATCGTGGAGGAGAATATTTGAGTTACGAGTTTGGTGTACATTTGAAGCAATGCGGAATAGTTTCGCAACTCACGCCACCTGGAACACCACATCGTAATGGTGTGTCCGAACGTCGTAATCGTACTTTACTAGATATGGTGCGATCTATGATGTCTCTTACTGATTTACCACTATCATTTTGGGGTTATGCTTTAGAGACGGCCGCATTCATGTTAAATAGGGCACCATCAAAATCCGTTGAGACGACGCCTTATGAACTGTGGTTTGGTAAGAAACCAAAGTTGTCGTTTCTGAAAGTTTGGGGCTGCGATGCTTATGTGAAAAAGCTTCAACCTGATAAGCTCGAACCCAAATCGGAGAAATGTGTCTTCATAGGATATCCAAAGGAAACTATTGGATACACCTTCTACCACAGATCCGAAGGCAAGACTTTTGTTGCTAAATTCGGAAACTTTCTGGAGAAGGAGTTTCTCTCGAAAGAAGTGAGTGGGAGGAAAGTAGAACTTGACGAGGTAACTGTACCTGCTCCCTTATTGGAAAGTAGTGCATCACAGAAAACTGTTTCAGTGACACCTACACCAGTTAGTGAGGAAGCTAATGATGATGATCATGAAACTTCAGAACAAGATACTACTGAACCTCGTAGATCAACCAGAGTAAGATCCGCACCAGAGTGGTACGGTAATCCTGTTCTGGAAGTCATGCTACTAGATCATGATTAACCTACGAACTATGAAGAAGCGATGGTGAGCCCAAATTCCGCAAAATGGCTTGAAGCCATGAAATCTGAGATGGGATCCATGTATGAGAACAAAGTATGGACTTTGGTTGACTTGCCCGATGATCGGCAAGCAATTGAGAATAAATGGATCTTCAAGAAGAAGACTGACACTGACGGTAATATTACTGTCTACAAAGCTCGACTTGTCGCAAAAGGTTTTCGGCAAGTTCAAGGGATTGACTACGATGAGACCTTCTCACCCGTAGCGATGCTTAAGTCTGTCTGAATCATGTTAGCAATTGCCGCATTTTATGATTATGAAATTTGGCAGATGGATGTCAAAACTGCATTCCTGAATGGATTTCTGGAAGAAGAGTTGTATATGATGCAACCAGAAGGTTTTGTCGATCCAAAGGGAGCTAACAAAGTATGCAAGCTCCAGCGATCCATTTATGGACTGGTGCAAGCCTCTCGGAGTTGGAATAAACGCTTTGATAGTGTGATCAAAGCATTTGGTTTTATACAGACTTTTGGAGAAGCCTGTATTTACAAGAAAGTGAGTGGGAGCTCTGTAGCATTTCTGATATTATATGTGGATGACATATTACTAATTGGAAATGATATAGAATTTCTGGATAGCATAAAGGGATACTTGAATAAGAGTTTTTCAATGAAAGACCTCGGTGAAGCTGCTTACATATTAGGCATTAAGATCTATAGAGATAGATCAAGACGCTTAATTGGACTTTCACAAAGCACATACCTTGACAAAGTTTTGAAGAAGTTCAAAATGGATCAAGCAAAGAAAGGGTTCTTGCCTGTGTTACAAGGTGTGAAATTGAGTAAGACTCAATGCCCGACCACTGCAGAAGATAGAGAGAAAATGAAAGATGTTCCCTATGCTTCAGCCATAGGCTCTATCATGTATGCAATGCTGTGTACCAGACCTAATGTGTGCCTTGCCATAAGTCTAGCAGGGAGGTACCAAAGTGATCCAGGAGTGGATCACTGGACAGCGGTCAAGAACATCCTAAAATACCTGAAAAGGACTAAGGATATGTTTCTCATATATGAAGGTGACAAAGAGCTCATCGTAAAAGGTTACGTTGATGCAAGCTTTGACACTGATCCGGACGATTCTAAATCGCAAACCGGATATGTGTTTACATTAAACGGTGGAGCTGTAAGTTGGTGCAGTTCTAAACAAAGCGTCGTGGCGGGATCTACATGTGAAGCGGAGTGCATAGCTGCTTCGGAAGTAGCAAACGAAGGAGTCTGGATGAAGGAGTTCATATCCGATCTAGGTGTCATACCTAGTGCATCGGGTCCAATGAAAATCTTTTGTGACAATACTGGTGCAATTGCCTTGGCAAAGGAATCCAGATTTCACAAGAGAACCAAGCACATCAAGAGATGCTTCAATTCCATCCGGGATCTAGTCCAGGTTGGAGACATAGAGATTTGCAAGATACATACGGATCTGAATGTAGCAGACCCGTTGACTAAGCCTCTTCCACGAGCAAAACATGATCAGCACCAAGACTCCATGGGTGTTAGAATCATTACTGTGTAATCTAGATTATTGACTCTAGTGCAAGTGGGAGACTGAAGGAAATATGCCCTAGAGGCAATAATAAAGTTATTATTTATTTCCTTATTTCATGATAAATGTTTATTATTCATGCTAGATTTGTATTAACCGGAAACATAATACATGTGTGAGTACATAGACAAACAGAGTGTCACTAGTATGCCTCTACTTGACTAGCTCGTTAATCAAAGATGGTTATGTTTCCTAACCATAGACAAAGAAGTTGTTATTTGATTAACGAGATCACATCATTAGTTGAATGATCTGATTGACATGACCCATTCCATTAGCTTAGCACCCGATCGTTTAGTATGTTGCTATTGCTTTCTTCATGACTTATACATGTTCCTATGACTATGAGATTAGGAAACTCCCGTTTGCCGAAGGAACACTTTGTGTGCTACCAAACATCACAACGTAACTGGGTGATTATAAAGGAGCTCTACAGGTGTCTCCAAAGGTACATGTTGGGTTGGCGTATTTCGAGATTAGGATTTGTCACTCCGATTGTCGGAGAGGTATCTCTGGGCCCTCTCGGTAATGCACATCACATAATCCTTGCAAGCATTACAACTAATATGTTAGTTGTGAGATGATGTATTATGGAACGAGTAAAGAGACTTGCCGGTAACGAGATTGAACTAGGTATTGGATACCGACGATCGAATCTCGGGCAAGTAACATACCGATGACAAAGGGAACAGCATATGTTGTTATGCGGTCTGACCGATAAAGATCTTCGTAGAATATATCGGAGCCAATATGGGCATCCAGGTCCCGCTATTGGTTATTGACCGGAGACGTGTCTCGGTCATGTCTACATTGTTCTCGAACCGTAGGGTCCGCACGCTTAAAGTTACGATGACAGTTATTATGAGTTTATGCATTTTGATGTACCGAAGTTTGTTCGGAGTCCCGGATGTGATCATGGACATGACGAGGAGTCTCGAAATGGTCGAGACATAAAGATTGATATATTGGACGGATATATTCGGACACCGGAATTGTTCTGGATGATTTCGAAGAAAACCGGAGTGCCGAAGGGGTTACCGGAACCCCCCGGGGAAGTATTGGGCCTTAGTGGGCCTGAGGGGAGAGAGAGGGCTGCAGCCCAGGAGGTGGCGCCCCCACCCCATGGGGAGTCCGAATTGGACTAGGAGGGGGGCGCGGCCCCCCTTTCCCTCTCCCTCTCCCTCTCTTTCCTTCCCCCTCTCTCTTCCTAGTTGGACTAGGAAAGGGGAGTCCTACTCCCACTAGGAGGAGGACTCCCCCCTCCCTTTGGCGTGCCTCATAGGGCCGGCCGGCCTCGCCCCTTGCTCCTTTATATACGGGGGCAGGGGGCACCCTAGAACACATAAGTTGATCTTCGTGATCGTTCCTTAGCGGTGTGCGGTGCCCCCCTCCACCATATTCCACCTCGGTCATATCGTAGCGGTGCTTAGGCAAAGCCCTGCGATGGTAGAACATCAAGATCGTCACCACGCCGTCGTGCTGACGGAACTCCTCCCCAAAGCTTTGCTAGATCGGAGCCCGGGGATCGTCATCGAGTTGTACGTGTGCTAAGAACTCGGAGGTGCCGGAGTAATAGTGCTTGGATCGGTCGGATCGGGAAGACGTACGACTAATTCCTCTACATTGTGTCAACGCTTCCGCTTCGGTCTACAAGGGTACGTAGACATCACTCTCCCCTCTCGTTGCTATGCTTCACCATGATCTTGCGTGTGCGTAGGAAATTTTTTGAAATTACTACGTTACCCAACAAAATTTATCATGAACTTAGTCCTGGTAGTATTTTGCAAATTATGTTGTAGATCAATAGCTCGTGTTGTTGCTTCCCTGTGTTTATTTTGATATGTTCCTAGAGAAAATTGTGTTGAAAGATGTTAGTAGCAATGATGCGGATTGGATCCGTGATCTGAGGTTTATCCTCATTGCTGCATAGAAGAATTATGTCCTTGATGCACCGCTAGGTGACAGACCTATTGTAGGAGCAGATGCAGATGTTATGAACGTTTGGCTAGCTCAATATGATGACTACTTGATAGTTTAGTGCACCATGCTTAATGGCTTAGAATCGGGACTTCAAAGACGTTTTGAACGTCATGGACCATATGAGATGTTCCAGGAGTTAAAGTTAATATTTCAAGCAAATACCCGAGTTGAGAGATATGAAGTCTCCAACAAGTTCTATAGCTAAAAGATGGAGGAGAATCGCTCAACTAGTGAGCATGTGCTCAGATTGTCTGGGTACTACAATCGCTTGAATCAAATGGGAGTTAATCTTCTAGATAAGATAGTGATTGACAGAATTCTCTAGTCACCATCACCAAGTTAGTAGAACTTCGTGATGAACTACAATATGCAAGGGATAACGGAAACAACTCCCAAGCTCTTCGTGATGCTGAAATCAACGAAGGTAGAAATCAAGAAAAACATCAAGTGTTGATGGTTGACAAGACCACTAGTTTCAAGAAAAGGGCAAAGGGAAGAAGGGGAACTTCAAGAAGAACGGCAAGCAAGTTGCTGCTCAAGTGAAGAAGCCCAAGTCTGATCCTAAGCCTGAGACTAAGTGCTTCTACTGCAAAGGGACTGGTCACTGGAAGCAGAACTACCCCAAGTGATTGGCGGATAAAAAGGATGGCAAAGTGAACATAAGTATATTTGATATACATGTTATTGATGTGTACTTTACTAGTGTTTATAGCAACCCCTCAGTATTTGATACTAGTTCAGTTGCTAAGATTAGTAACTCGAAACGGGAGTTGCAGAATAAACAGAGACTAGTTAAGGGTGAAGTAATGATGTGTGTTGGAAGTGGTTCCAAAATTGATATGATCATCATAGCACACTCCCTACACTTTCGGGATTAGTGTTGAACCTAAATAAGTGTTATTTGGTGTTTGCGTTGAGCATAAATATGATTTGATCATGTTTATTGTAATACGGTTATTCATTTAAGTAAGAGAATAAATTGTTGTTCTGTTTACATGAATAAAACCTTATATGGTTACACACCCAATGAAAATAGTTCGTTGGATCTCGATCGTAGTGATACACATAAACATAATATTGAAACCAAAAGATGCAAAGTTAATAATGATAGTGCAAACTTATTTGTGGCACTACCGTTTAGGTCATATTGGTGTAAAGCGCATGAAGAAACTCCATGCTGATGGGCTTTTGGAATCACTTGATTATGAATCAGTTGATGCTTGCGAACCATGCCTCATGGGCAAGATGACTAAGACTCTGTTCTTCGGAACAATGGAGCGAGCAACAGATTTGTTGGAAATCATACATACTGATGTATGTGGTCCGATGAATATTCAGGCTCGCGACAGGTATCATTATTTTCTGATCTTCACAGATGATTTGAGCAGATATGAGTATATCTACTTGATGAAACATAAGTCTGAAACATTTGAAAAGTTCAAAGAATTTCAGAGTGAAGTGAAAAATCATCAAAACAAGAAAATAAAGTTTTTACGATCTGATCATAGAGAAGAGTATTTGAGTTACGAGTTTGGCCTTGAGTTAAAAATAATGTGAAATAGTTTCACTACTCACGCCACCTGGAACACCACAATGTAATGGTGTGTCCGAACGTCATAACCGTACTTTATTAGATATGGTGCGACCTATTATGTTTCTTACCGATTTACCACTATCGTTTTGGGGTTATGCATTAAAGACAGCTGCATTCACGTTTAAAAGGGCACCATCTAAGTCCGTTGAGACGACACAATCTGAACTGTGGTTTGGCAAGAAACCAAGGTTGTCGTTTCTTAAAGTTTGGGATTGTGATGCTTATATGAAAAGGTTTCATCCTGATAAGCTCAAAACCAAATCGGAGAAATATGTCTTCATAGGATACCCAAAGGAAACTTTTGGGTACACCTTCTATCACAGATCCGAAGGCAAGACATTCGTTGCTAAGAATGGATCCTTTCCAGAGAAGGAGTTTCTCTCGAAAGAAGTGAGTGGGAGGAAAGTAGAAAACTTGATAAGGTAATTGTACCTTCTCCCTTATTGGAAAGTAGTTCATCACAAAAATCTGTTCTTGTGACTACTACACCAATTAGTGAGGAAGCTAATGATGATGATCATGTAACTTCAGATCAAGTTACTACCGAATCTCGTAGGTAAACCAGAGTAAGATCCGCACCAGAGTGGTACGGTAATCCTGTTCTGGAGGTCATGTTACTTGACCATGACGAACCTACGAACTATGAGGAAGCGATCATGAGCCCAGATTCCGCGAAATGGTTTGAGGCCATGAAATCTGAGATATGATCCATGTATGAGAACAAAGTTTGGACTTTGGTTGACTTGCCCGATGATCGGCAAGCAATTGAGAATAAATGGATCTTCAAAAGGAAGACGGACGCTGATAGTAGTGTTACTATCTACAAAGCTAGAATTGTCGCAAAAGGTTTTCGACAAGTTCAAGGTGTTGACTACGATGAGAGCTTCTCACTCGTATCTATGCTTGAGTCTGTCTGAATCATGTTACTAATTGCCGCATTTTATGAAATCTGGCAAATGGATAAACAAAACTGCATTCCTTAATGGATTTATTAAAGAAGAGTTGTATATGATGCAACCAGAAGGTTTTGTCAATCCGAAATGTGCTAACAAAATGTGCAAGCTCCAGCGATCCATCTGTGGACTGGTGCAAGCATCTCGGAGTTGGAATATACGCTTTGATGAGTTGATCAAAGCATATAGTTTTATACAGACTTGCGGTGAAGCCTGTATTTACAAGAAAGTGAGTGGGAGCACTACAGCATTTCTGATAAGTATATGTGAATGACATATTGTTGATCAAAAATAATGTAGAATTATTCTGTAAAGCATAAAGGAGTGTTTGAAAGGAGTTTTCAAAAAAAGACTTCGGTGAAGTTGCTTACATATTGAGCTTCAAAATCTATAGAGATAGATCAAGACGCTTGATAAGTTTTTTCAATGAGTACATACCTTGACAAGATTTTGAAGTAGTTCAAAATGGAGCAGTCAAAGAAAGAGTTCTTGCCTATATTACAAGGTGTGAAGTTGAGTAAGACTCAAAGCCCGACCACGGCAGAAGATAGAAAGAGAATGAAAGTCATTCCTTATGCCTTGGCCATAGGTTCTATAAAGTATGCCATGCTGTGTACCAGATCTATTGTATACCCTGCACTGATTTGGCAAGGGAGTACAATAGTGATCTAGAAGTAGATCACTGGACAGCGGTCAGAATTATCCTTAGTGAAATAAGGATATGTTTCTCGATTATGGACGTGACAAAAAGGTTCGTCGTAAAGGGTTACGTCGATGCAAGTTTTTGACACTGATCCAGATGATTCTAAGTCTCAATCTGGATACATATTGAAAGTGGGAGCAATTAGCTAGAGTGGCTCCGTGCAGAGTATTGTAGACATAGACTTTTGCAAAATACATACGGATCTGAATTTGGCAGGCCCGTTGACTAAATTTCTCTCACAAGCAAAACCTGATCACTCTTTGGGTGTTAATCACATAGCTATGTGAACTAGATTATTGAATCTAGTAAACCCTTTGGGTGTTAGTCACATGGAGATGTGAACCAATCACATAAAGATGTGAACTATTGGTGTTAATCACATAGCGATGAGAACTAGATTATTGACTCTAGTGCAAGTGGGAGACTGAAGGAAATATGCCCTAGAGGCAATAATAAAGTTATTATTTATTTCCTTATTTCATGATAAATGTTTATTATTCATGCTAGAATTGTATTAACCGGAAACATAATACATGTGTGAATACATAGACAAACAGAGTGTCACTAGTATGCCTCTACTTGACTAGCTCGTTAATCAAAGATGGTTATGTTTCCTAACCATGGACAAAGAGTTGTTATTTGATTAACGGGATCACATTATTAGATGAATGATTTGATTGACATGACCCATTCCATTAGCTTAGCACCCGATCATTTAGTATGTTGCTATTGCTTTCTTCATGACTTATACATGTTCCTATGACTATGAGATTATGCAACTCCCGTTTGCCGGAGGAACACTTTGTGTGCTACCAAACGTCACAACGTAACTGGGTGATTATAAAGGAGCTCTACAGGTGTCTCCGAAGGTACATGTTGGGTTGGTGTATTTCGAGATTAGGATTTGTCACTCCAATTATCGGAGAGGTATCTCTGGGCCCTCTCGGTAATGCACATCACTTAAGCCTTGCAAGCATTGCAGCTAATGAGTTAGTTGCGAGATGATGTATTACGGAACGAGTAAAGAGACTTGCCGGTAACGAGATTGAACTAGGTATTGGATACCGACGATCGAATCTCGGGCAAGTAACATATCGATGACAAAGCGAACAACGTATGTTGTTATGCGGTCTGACCGATAAAGATCTTCGTAGAATATGTAGGAGCCAATATGAGCATCCAGGTTCCGCTATTGGTTATTGACCGGAGACGTGTCTCGGTCATGTCTACATTGTTCTCGAACCCGTAGGGTCCGCACGCTTAAGGTTTCGATGACAGTTATATTATGAGTTTATGAGTTTTGATGTACCGAAGGAGTTCGGAGTCCCGGATGAGATCGGGGCCATGACGAGGAGTCTCGAAATGGTCGAGACGTAAAGATCGATATATTGGACGACTATATTCGGACTTCGGAAAGGTTCTGAGTGATTCGGGTATTTTTCGGAGTACCGGGGAGTTACGGGAATTCGCCGGGAGAAGTATTGGGCCTTATTGGGCCATACGGGAAAGAGAGAGGGGCTGCCTAGGGCAGGCCACGCGCCCCCCCAAGGCCTAGTCCGAATTGGACTAGGGGGAGGGGCTGCGCCTCCTCCTTCCTTCCCTTCTCCCTTCCTCTTCCTTGTCTCCTACTCCTACTACATGGAGGGACTCCTAGTTGGACTAGGAAAGGGGGAATCCTACTCCCGGTGGGAGTAGGACTCCCCTAGGGCACGCCATAGAGAGGGCCGGCCCTCCCCTCCTCCACTCCTTTATATACGGGGCAGGGGGCACCCCATAGACACACAAGTTGATCTTCGTGATCGTTCCTTAGCCGTGTGCGGTGCCCCCCTCCACGATATTACACCTCGGTCATACTGTAGCGGTGCTTAGGCGAAGCCCTGCGACAGTAGAACATCAAGATCGTCACCACGCCGTTGTGCTGACGGAACTCCTCCCCGAAGCTTTGCTGGATCGGAGCCCGGGGAGCGTCATCGAGCTAAACGTGTGCAGAACTCGGAGGTGCCGTCTGTTCGGTGCTTGGATCGGTCGGATCGGGAAGACGTACGACTACTTCCTCTACGTTGTGTCAACGCTTCCGCTTCGGTCTACGAGGATACGTAGACAACACTCTCTCCTCTCATTGCTATGCATCACAATGATCTTGCGTGTGCGTAGGAATTTTTTTGAAATTACTACGTTACCCAACACGAGGCCCGTGTATCCCTTCTCCCCCTAGACTATATAAACTCCCCTTCATCCTACGTTCTAGGGTTAGCATTGGTTTAGCTCATTTGAGAGACAGAGCATTGCTCATCCACATCGGATCTACTCCACGAGAGAGACCGCGGCCTCTACGAAGAAGATCCCTTTGGATTCAAGACCTCCTTGCGGAGAAGACATCAAGACCCCCTCTTGGGCGGCCCCCTCAAGACCTCCTCACGGAGAAGATCGTACTACTTGTATCGTCCTTAGTTGTCCGTGGACCGTGTATCATTCTATGTATCCGAGGATCTAACACGTGTGTGACTTGTTCTTGTTAGTTTGAGTGTTCCTCTTCGTTTTCCCTTGTGTTTCCCTCGTTTTCTCCTTTGTGTTCTTCGTGTTCTTCGCGGGATTCCACTCCTTTCGTGAAAGATCGGGTGATTAGGGTTCTACCCTACATCATCTTGGTATCTAGAGCCACGTTAATTGTACCAAAAATGGGGAAACCCAGAAATTGATCCCTGGTAATCCTAAAAAATATAGCATCCATCCCTAGTCTCCAGAATATTGCGCAAAGTAGCTGGACGCGCCCTTCTTGAGGCCTGAAGAGCTACTTTTTCACTGATTTTCCCGGTTTTTCTATGTTTTTCCTTTTCTTTCTCTATTTTCTTCTGTGTTATTCGGTTTTTCTTCCTTTTTGCTTTTTTTCTTTTTTCTTAAACATTTATTTTTTTCGTTCTTTTTTCATTTGTTTCTACGGTTTTAAATGCTTTTTGTTGTCTTTTGTTTCTTTTCATTTTTATTCTCCAATTTTTGTTTTATTTTCATTTTTTATTCTTTTTACATTTGTTTCTTCGGTTTTATTTTTCATTTCCGGGTTAAATTTTTTCTTTTTATTTTTTCATTTTTTGGTTTTCTTTGTTTCTTTTGTTTTTATTCTACATTTTTTGTATATGTCAACAACATTTTTCTAATAAACCTTTAATTTTTTATCAATATGACTTCAACATTTTTCTATATATGGTTAACATTGTTTCTATGCACATTTTTAAATATTTTTCATATGATAAATCATCATTTTTGAAATACAAAGATTAATTTTTCTTCTATGCACATTTAACCTTTTTCAAATGTTTGACTAATATTTTCTAAATGCAATATTAACATTTGTTGAACACATGGCCAAAAACATTTCTATGTACATTTAACATTTTCTAAATGCTCAATTAACTTCTTCTATACACATTATCAAAATGTATCATCACTTTTTTAATACATGGTCAACAGTTTTTTTTAATACAAATTTAACATTTTTGAAATGCTTGATCAAAAAAAATTCAAATGCTTTTTCAACATTTTTACTTACATGATAGAAAACTTATCATTTATTTAATACATGGTCAACATTCTTTCTATACAAATTTAACATTTTTGAAATGCTTGTTCAAAAAATTTCAAATGCGTTTTCAGTATTTTTATTTACATGATTAAAAATTCAAAATTTCTTTAATACATGGTCAACATTGTTTCTATGCACATTTAAATTTTTTGAAATGCTTGATTAACATGTTAAACTACATGTTCAACCTTTTTTCAAATGGTTGATTAACATTTTATGTACATGACCAAAAAAATTCATCAATTTTTAATACATGCTCAATATTTTTTTCTATACACATTAAACATTTCTCAAGTGCTTCACTAACATTTTCAAATAATTTTTCAACATTTTTTAAATGCTAGATTAGCATTCTTTGAATAGATGATCAATTTTTTGTACTCCATTTTTGTATACGTGATAAACATTTTCTCTACACACATTTTAATTTTTCCAAATGCCTGGTCAGATGTTTTTATTGTTTATAGATTGTTTTCTCTAAAGTATACAAATAAAGCCAAAAAGAAAAACACAAAAAAAGGGCTGGAGCTTCCCCGACATGAGGCTGCCCTCGTCTCGATTACAGCGAGACATAGGGGCGCCCTGGTTTTTTTTTCTCTATCTTTTGTTTCTTGTGCTGCTTGTAAAGGTTTTTGATTAGTTATCTTTGTTTTTCTGTTTGTTCTTATTTTTTCACCATTTTTGTCCTTTTAAAAAGTAAAATAAATGTTTCTCCTTTTGTTTCACTAGTTTCCCTTTTTCTCATTATTCCTTTTCCAGTTTCAAATTCGTGAATATTTTTGGTGAACATATTTTCAATTTTTCAAAAAAATCAGACACAATTCGAGTCCGTGAACTTTTTTAAAATTCATGGACGTTTAATGATTGCTGGAACATTTATTAAAGTTCGCGAACGTTTTCTTTTTGTGAATAATTTTATAAATTGCAAACAAACTTTGATTCCGTGAATAGTTTTTTTAATTGAAAATATTTTTAAATTGTCGAACAATTTTGGATTTTGTAATATTTTTGGTATTCATGATTATTTTTGGAATCCCTAAGCATTTCTTGACATTCATGAACATTTTTACATCGGGCGCCTTCTCCAAATTTGATAAATTTTGTTCTGGAATTTGCGAATATTTTTCAATTTTTCAATTTTATTGAATTCACTAGCATTATACTGAATCCACAAAATATTTTGATTTTTTATATTTCTTTGAAATCATCAATACTTTTTGAATTCGCAAATAATTTTGGAAGTCATGAACATTTTTTGAATTCTTGAATTGTTTCTGTATTCGTAACTAGTTTCCAAAAGTATTCCTGAACATTATTTGAACATTTGTAAATTTGGGTAACACAATAAAAATAAAAGAAATTGCCAAACAAAAACCTGAAGTAAATATTTCCGCAGTGCTATACGTACACTAGGGCTATATCTCAGTCTCTTTTTTGAGACAAGGCTATATCTCAGTTATTCCGAGATATATAACCCGGCCTCACCTCTGGGGATGGGCCAATACTGTAGCTCGTCTGAGCTGATTCCGCATGTTTTCTTTCTTTCTTTGTTTCTTTGTGCTGTTTGTAAATGTTTTTCACTGGTTTTCTTTGTTTTCTATTCTTTTTATGTTTTTCACCGATTTTTTGGTTTCATTTGTTTTCCTTTTTTTTAACTCATGTCTACTTTTCCAATACGCAATTTACATTTTTACTACATGTTGAATATTGTTTTTCAAATATATGACATGTATCTTTTAAATACATACTTTTAACATTTTTCGAATACATGTAAAATATTTTTCAAATGCACGTTCAATATGTTTTTAATGGCGTGAAACATTTTCTTCAAATGTGTTAACATTTTTTACATTGTATAAATATTTTACAAAAAAATTCACGGACATTCTTTGAAACAAAAATTTATTGACAATACCACGTAGATTCTTTTGGATGGTATGAAACATGTTTATACTACACGAACATTTGTTTTCACTTTGTTGTATAAACATTTGTTTCCCCCGCAAAAAAAAGGTATAAACATTTGTTTCCTACAAACGCTGGCACAGGGTCAAAGGCTTGTCCATTCGCGAAAGTGGAACGGGCTTGGGCTGGCCTGGGTCTACCGCCCTCTGCCTCTCCGTCACATGGTCAACGGTGGCCCTCTGCCTCTCCGTCACATCCTCTCTCCAGAATTTCTCAAAAAAAAAACATCCTCTCTCCAGAAGAAAAAAAAACACGTTCCCCAATTATCCTTCTATCCAGAAGAAAAAAAAACACGTTCCCAAATCCTGAAATCCCCCACACTCACAGCAACGACCCCAACCCCTCGTGCGCGCCAACCGCCGGCCATGGAGGACGCGGCGGCGGCGGCGGCAGCCGTCCCCGGAGCGCACGCGTTGGCGAGCCGCCGATCCGACGACCGGCAAGTGCCGTTGTGGAGTCCCGGCCTCCGGGAGCAACAGAGAAGCGTCGACGATCTCATCAGCCACCTCCCCGACGACGTCCTCGGCGCCGTCGTCTCGCTCCTCCCCACCAAGGACGGCGCGCGCACGCAGGTCCTCTCGCGCCGGTGGCGCCCCCTCTGGCGCTCGTCCGCGGCGCCGCTCAACCTGTCGATCGACCGCCGCTTCTGCGCGGGCGACGCCCGCAAGCACGTCGCCGTCGTCTCCAGGATCCTCTCCGACCACCCCGGCCCCGCCCGCCGGTTCTCGCTCCGCCAGGCCTTCCCACTGGGCCAGATCGACCGCTGGCTCCGCGCCGGGTCGCTCGCCCGCCTGCAGGATCTCGAAATCGCCTACACCAGAGTGCACGGGGACGCATGCCACCCGATGCCGCCGTCCGCGCTCTGCTTCGCGCCGACGCTCCGCGCGGCCAAGTTCGGCAGCTGCGAGTTCCCCGCGTTGACCGCGTCCCCTAAGTTTCCGCGCCTCAAGCAGCTCACCCTGTGCCGCGTCAGCATCTCGGAGGACTCTCTCCACGGCATGCTCTCTGGCTGCATTGCCTTGGAAAGCCTTTCGCTGGACCGAAGCATCGGCATCGGTCGCCTCTGCATCAGCTCCCCGACGGTTAGGCGCTTCAGCTTCTCTCCCCATCGGGACAAACAAGGTATCGTCACTTGCCAAGAGCTGCTCGTCCAGGACGTCCCATGCCTTGAGAGGTTAATACTACATGATTCACACATTGGTCCGGCGACCATCCGGATAACCGGGGCACCTAAACTGGAGCTATTGGGGTTGTTGTCTCATGGCATATCTACACTCAAGCCTGGAACCACAGTTCTCCAGGTAGCCGTAAGGCCAATCGCGCATTCGACATTCCTATATACTACAAGCTATCATTCTTATTCACACTTGTTTTATTTTCCTCCAGAAAACAATTGATGTCAGCTTGACAACCATAATGCATAAAGTGAAGATTTTGGTTGTTGACTCTATTGGTCCCAATCTGGATGCAATTGTTGGCCTACTCAAGTGCTTCACTTTCTTAGAGAGGCTATACGTCATTGTGAGTATACAAACTTCTTCTGTCTTTAAATATGAAAATCAACATTGAGTTAGACTTAATCACGACTTGCTGAACTGTTCTGTATGTGTTACTAATTCAGTTCTTTAGTGACTGCCTTTATATTATTTCATTCTTCTGTCTGCAGTCGCACCCACAGGAGGATATGAATAATGTGCGCAAGTATGACCCACTGGATCCAATTGAATGCCTAGAACTCCATCTAAAAAAAGTGGTATTGAAGAATTACGATGGTAACCGGACACAAGTTATTCACTTTGCCCAGTTCTTTGTTTTGAATGCAAAAGTGCTTAAGGAAATGGAAATTGGAGTTGTCAACCGCTGCAACAGCAAATGGATGCGTTTTCAGCGTAAACGGTTGCAAGTGGAGAATAGAGCTTCTCGAGATGCACAGATTGAACTAAAATGGGATACAAAGAAGAGCTTCAAATACCATGGTTTTTCTGAGGCTGATCCCTTTGACATGTCCTCATGTTGACACTTGAGACGGTTGTGTTAGGTAGTCTTTCCAGAGATCGTGTCGCAGCCGGCTTCCCTTGTTTGCCTGTCTATGGTTATCTCACCGTTGTGATCTCTACAAAATGATCTACTTACTGCAGCAATGGAATGCTTTCTTGCGCACTCTGGAGCATACCAGGATTTAGGAGGTTGTGCAGCAGCTCAAGATTCCAGTCCAAACTTGTGATGTATAAGATGTTAGAGGGTTACTAGGATTCGTGTGTCCTGTTTAGTTGCTTGGATTTTCTCTCCTGATTGGTGTCATATTGTAAGCTGGTAGCACCTACAAGCTCCAGCTAATATATTTGTGTAATTACCACTTGCTTTAATGAAATCCCGAATGCACTTTTATTATTTTATAGTCAGCTGATTTTGAATTCGCCATCAGTCAGTTATCCTGGCCGCCCGGTCACCTAACCCAGCACGAGGGGCTGTGGTTCTTTTGAACCGGATCTCCTCGGTTCAGTTGGGCGGGTTCCTGGTCATTTTCGGCGGGGTCCCGTTTGTGTTTCCATGCCTGGAAGAGTTGTGTTGTTTTTTAACTGAATTTTTCAAGTGTGTCTGCGTCGCATTTCATTTTTTTCTGTTTCAAAGTGTCTCGCTTTCCTGGAGATAGAAGCAGGGTGGAAAGACCAGTTGCGACTCCTCCAGGATGTGCATGGAGAGGGTGATGTACGCGAAAGCAACGGTTGCAACCGGTGTACAGGGTAAATCTTCAATCTTTGGTTGTGCTCCCTCCTTTTTTTTTGCCTTCAGTTCTGTTTTTCCGCTGCTGCTAGTGTTTCATCTCTGTACCATCCGTCAAGGTGTGTTTGTACGAATCACTGAACATCTGACAAAGTTTACGGTAATCAGGTGCATGAGATGGAGGGAGGGAGGTGGTGTTGGGTGTTTCAGTCGTGTTCTTAGTCCAATGAGTCAACCAATGTCCACACGCACTGGTATTCATGGACAAAGGGAGACAGGACATGCATTGGTAATATATCATTGCTGTTTTTGTGGGGTTTAATCTGTTCAATATATGATCCTTCAGTAGTGTGGCTCAACAAATACTACTGCTGGTATTATCGAGTGGAGACGACTCCTTTTTTATTTTTATCATTGCCTGTGTGCAGTCCATTTCTTAGAGGTAGATTGCAGCAGTTGTTAACCCAGAATGGACAAATGGTTTTTGCCTTGTTGTGTTTGCAGGCTTCGTATCATCAGGAGGACCTCTGGGGTCAGTTATGAAGTTTGTACTCCCTGCCGTCAGTTTTGGAGTCCTGCTGGAACGGAGATAGAGAGGAAGCAAGATGTGGCAAGTTCAGAGAAGAGAATTTATAGGAGTCAGTCGGAGTCGTGCTGTAAGTTGATCTGTCAGAATCTCTGAAATTTCCGTAAGTACTTTGGTGAATATTTCTAGGATTGATATGAAGCAGTCTAGCACTATCACTTTAGTGAAATTTCCATCAGTATATTTTCTAGGTTTGTTTGCATGATTCTTTCATTCACTGCCTAGCTCTAGTCTATTAACCAACACTTGAGGGTCAGCGCGTACAATGTATTAGTCGCCACGAAAGCTGATCTTGGCAAAGGCTGGCGATATATAGTTTCTTGAAAGGGACGAGCTCAATTTCCCGAACAGTATAAAGGCTGGCGATAAGAAAGTCAGCAGTCATCGCCATTAGCAACTGTAGATAGAATGCAAAACTCCAGGCAGACGATAGTGATGAAGATGTACTCCTGGAAATCAGTAAAAGCTCATCTTGGCTGGGACGGTATCTGAAGTCGCAGACTCATGCTCAAGTCACAAGTAACCGAATTTTATTATGTGTCTGTACTCCCTGCCGTCAGTATTAAGAGTCGTGCTGTAATGGAGATGGAAAGAAAGAGGAAGAGGAAGCGAGATGTGACGAGTTGAGAGAAGCAGAATTTCAACCGTGCCTGATGTTGCTTGCCTCTGAACAGATGACATGTTCATCAAGTTTGGGTGTCTGACACCTAGTGTATGGCCACCCAGATTCAGTTGAAATTACAAGAACATGCATGGACTCACAAAATCGGCATTAGTGTCTGATTTACCACAAGATCGATAGTTTAAGCTCAGGCACGGCATGTTAGCTAGGCTTGGAGTACCTTGACTGAATAACCAACCAACCTTCCTTTTTGCAACATGCAAGCAGGTTATACAGCCATACATTACTGACCACAATTAATCGAGAGAAATAGGTGATACAGCCTGCACTAGTTCTGATAGAGAAAAATAAGTTTGCTTGAATGTTACAGCGTCAGTCAAGGGGACAAGAGTAGCATGTTCAGTCCCAGTGCAGAGCCGAGCTTACTTCAATTATTGAACAACATAGATTTGCCACCACAAGAGTTAAATGGAACTCAGGGTGCTACACAACTCAAGCTTCCCCAACAGCGAATTAAAAACACATCTACTACTAATGTCTGTTCTAACTCAAGCAACCCAGCAAGACGGCGTAGGCTGGCGATAGATTTAGGAAGAAAAAAATACTAGCTCACACTACAGATAAATCACCTTGAATATATGTGATCCGCTCAACAGAGTCGCTTTTGGAACCAAATGCTGATGGCCGGCCAGTTGAGTTGCGGACTTTGCAGTAAGTAGCAGGACTGGATTCTCCAGATGCATTACTTGATTGCTGTTCGTGGATTCTCCAGATCCACGAACTGCTGTTCAAGATGAGTGTAGGACATATTATAAAAAATTGCTGCTCCTAGGAGTGAGTAAAAAAAATCACCATCATTTGAGTTACCAGGATTAAGCTAGGTGGCAAGTTCTTGGTGGTCACTCTCTCATTCTTCTGGTCTCCTCTCTTCGCCCGAGATTCTGTTTGCGACGACCTCTTCCCACTCCTTGTCATCCTTCAACATGTAATCTTCAAGGGCTCTGCTGACGCGGATTCTGCACTTGGGGAGCAAGTTGTTTGCTTTTTCAACGGAACACTCAAGAGCCTTCACCCTGCGTGGAGCTGCTCTGAAACAACTGATTTCGACCTCGAGCTGTGCAAGGCCTGGAAGATGCTCGACACCCAAGTCTTCAAAAAAGTCGGACGCCACAAACATTGGGTTCAAGTCAAGACGGAGATAATGGAGTGCTTGCATAGCACCTGGTGCAAATGTTAGCCGCAGTCCACCCGTTGGTTTCACTTCAACAGCAAAACGGGGGCGTAAATAGTGGAAGTAGAAGACCTTTAGCAGTTTGAATCCATCAGTACCGATGATCAGCTTTTCATTGGCCCCTCCTATTATGCCAAGCTCCAGATGGGCCAGAGAAGGCATGCCCATGAGAACTTGGAGACCCTCCTTATCAAATTCCTTGACCCATATGCATAGTTTCACGAGATTCTTGAGGGAGGCCATTCCCCTGGGAACCATTTCCACTCTAAAAATTGACTCAATTTTAAGAACTTGGAGGCACGGGTATGTGCAGCATGGGCTACAGAACAGACGCTTGGCTATCTCTCCTCCAGTACGAAGATAGCGAAGGTTGCATTTGCCCGACTCATTTACTTCCTCCGCAAATCTCACTGGGTCGTCAGTTTCCTGGAAGCTTAACTCCTCCAAGGCCTGCAGACTCCGGAACCCACCTGCAGGTAATTGTGTGTTCCTGCTGACAAATAGACGCAGCAATTTCCGCAACTCCGCCACGGTTGATGGCAGTCTTAGAAGTGAATCACAGTCTCTCAAATCCAGAGTCTCCAAGTGCTGCAGCTTTCCGATTTCACCAGGAAGCTCGGT
The DNA here is from genome assembly GCF_002162155.2 of Triticum dicoccoides. Classification (NCBI taxonomy): domain Eukaryota; kingdom Viridiplantae; phylum Streptophyta; class Magnoliopsida; order Poales; family Poaceae; genus Triticum; species Triticum dicoccoides. Next base: position 585,693,250 of record NC_041380.1, read on the forward strand.
AATTTTAAAACCGCCAATTCTCAAATACCTCAGCTGGCATGAACTTCCTATGTGTTTTACATGCTTGTTTTCCAACCAATAACATTCTTCAAGATCCAACACCCTCAAAGCATGGAAGTCCACGAGATGGGGTATCTGCTTATGCAGCATAAACAAAGTCAGTGAGCGAACATGTACCGTGGTTTCTGTAATTGCATCAACTGCCCCTTTATGCCCTTCCCCACTAGATTGCATGGACAGACGACGTATCTTATTTGGGAAAGAATTGCATATACGCCCATTTAAGACAGTCGCAAAATTCTCCTCATCCGATAAAGATATAATAAGGTCAAGCACCATATCATGGACCCTACAATATTTCACTGAACTGCCATAATTACCATAAACTGGATGAATCATATTTCTATTAACGAGCTCATTAAAACAGTTATGTGCTACTTGATCCAAACTTCCCCATTGTGTAGCAATGAATCCTTCCGCTATCCATTTCCATTTCAACAGTTTAATATTGATCATGGAGTCCTCTGGATATATACACAAGTATAATAAACAAGTCTTCAAGTGGTGGGGAAGATCCAGGTAACTATGTAAAAATATATCTTTCATCCCTTTTAAGTTCCCATCATTATCAAACGAAGAACCAGTAACAATGGAATCTTGCAGTCTCTCCCATTCATCCTTGTTATGTGCCTTACTGGCAAGCAAACTTGCAAATGTAATTATAGCCAGTGGCAGTCCGCCACATTTTTTTTAAATCCTAGCAGAAACTTCTTCCAGTTCACAAGGACATGAATCATTTGAGTAGAAAATTCTCTTAAAGAACAATCTTCGAGAATCAGCATCATCTAGAGGTGCCATTTGATAGGGTTGCTCATCTGAGACGGAACAACATAGCTTAGCTACACCTGTAATGCGTGTAGTAGCAATTATTCTGCTACCATTATTATTCTCAGGAAATGCTGCCTTGACCAATTTCCAATCTTGTTCTTTCCATACGTCATCAATAACAATGAAATACCTGCATTGAGTAGTGTGCCTTGTTAAGCATTCTCGTTAACCGTGAGACTTGTGCTAGCAATTAATTTGATAATGGCAAACAGATGCATAAATGTTGCGCACTTAATTTTGCAGTACCTTTTTTGTATCAATCAAACTTACGTATTAGAAGTATCTCACTGCATCCTCATGGTAAGTGAAAACGATAGTATCTAAATCATATCAAGGGATAAACGACTTTCCATTGGTAGAAGAAAGATCAATTCTACTTTAAGTTCTAACCTTGGAATTTAGCACCGTTTAAACCACAAATCCTTAACCCTGGAATTTAGTAGACCCTCACCACCCGGCGGGTGCGTGTTCGTCCAGCCCACCCAACATGGCATCTAATTGATGATTCATTATATAAAGATAAGATATTTGTAGGCTTGTATTTTATCCACGTTTTCTCTGTTCTCCTTGCTATCGTTGTGTGCACGGGGAGCCCTACTGCCCTGTGGCAATGGAATGCTTTATCAGCCACTATGGAGGAAACAAGGATTGAGGAGAAAATTGCGAATGTACAAGGTGCTTGAACGTTACTAGTATTTGTGTGTTTTTATTTTTATTTGGTATACTTGCTAGTTCTCTCCTGCTCAATGTCATTGTAAGCTGAGACCATCTATAGGCTACAGCTGATATATTTGTGTATTTTCTTTAATGAAAGAGAAACACTGAAAGTATGTAGTATAAAGTTTATTTCCATGCATGCAATTGATTACAACTCTCAGCGGGTCATTAAGATCATTCAGATTGAGACAGACAAGCGTACTAGCTGCAGCCATGTTTTTGCTAGCTTAGTAAAGAATGTTTGGTTGGTTTACGGAACTCATTTCTTTCACACCTTTTTAATTTGATATCTTGCGTAGGTGCATTTACTGTTACTTATTTTATCTTCGTTAAAGGGAATGAGTAAAGTTTCAATTGCATTTTCTGGTGCACATTTAGGTGACGTTAAAAGGTATACTCTATTTTAATGGTTTCCTGGCCTCATTCTGTCTCAAATTGCTATGTTTACATGGCTTGGATCGATACCATTGAGCAAATGGTTATGGTGGTTTCAAGATTTATTCCGGTGGTGGTTATTTTCTATCGTCATCCATTTATCTCGTGGCATGGCACACAAAGATTGCACACATGTTTCTTGGTTCTGGTTAAGAAGATTTTAAGGAAGTTTTTTTTATGGAGAAAGAGTGTTCCAGGATTCCGTGAGAAAATGTGAAAGCAATCTTTTGGAGGAAAAAACAGGGCAGTCTTCCTTCAGAATCTTTGTACGCGATAAATAGTTTCATTCCTTGGTGCTGATTTCTATAAGTCAGCCTATCTGAATCTCTGAAATTTCTACAAGTAGTTGGGTGGGTATTTCTAGGATTCTAAGGATACAACATGGATGCTTGGGTTAAATAGCAATTCATTTTGTTAGTTGGACAACTATAGGAAGGGTTCATAATGTAGCAGAGCCCCGTTTCTGATTTGCTTGCACTATTCCTGCATTCACAGCTGTCTAGCTCTAGTGTCTAGTCTTGCGAAGTAAATCAGCTATCATTACATGGAGGGTTGAATGTGGACTTTTTTTTATGTATGCCTGTTTTGTGAAGCTAAAATGTAAGATTAAAAGTATTTACTGAATGTGTGTTTACGACCAACAGTCAATCGGTAGGCTAGTTTGAGGTAATGCGAAAACAATATATATGTTCAAGGAACTAAACATACTCAAGACAACTAGGGATGACCATTTAATCTAGCCTGGTTCAAACTAGCTAAGTTTAAATAATAATAATTGTTCCAATAGTCCAAATATATGAAATATATTAATTCTAGGTGCATGTATAAAGAGGGGGGATAATTTTTTTTAAAGCAAATCATCTATATACTCCGTACCTCTTTCCTGTCAAGATATGTTTGATTGCACGGATTAGTTGTTCCTTTTCCCAACTCTGACATTCTTTGTATGCATCTTTATCGGTCTGAGACAAGATATCTTTCAGGAGCTTCACCAGTTCAAGTGTGCGCGACACTGACACACAAGCTTGGCACTGGAAGTCTCCTCCTAATCCAATCTTGCGATAGACCTCCATGGCCAAGGTTGTCTTCCCCAACCCTCCTGATCCGACAATCGGCACCACTTTCAACTCCTTACTCTCATCCATCAGCAAGGCAATGACGTGCTTCATTGGGCCGTCCATTGCCACCAAGCCCTTGACCTCCTCGTGGATGGCAGTTATCCGCGGGTCTATCTCCACCGTCTTCGTTGCACTGTAGTAACTCTCGTCAAGCTTGTACCTAGTATCATTTTTGAACAAACGAAACTTTATTAATCTCACCGTTGCATCCAGAAATACAGCTGCAAGAGTAGGTAGGAAGCTGGTACCTGTCACGGCGCTCGCTTTCCTCCATGACGCGAGTTTTGAGCTCTTTGATCTGGGTCGCGATGTCATGGCGCGCCCACAGAGTCTTGAGCCGGCGCGCCGTCCTCTTCATGAACTTTGGCTTGGCATCTCCGCTTCCAAGGCGGTCCATGAAGCGGTCGATGCAGTCTTCTATGTCGTAGCTAAGATCGCGCACCCTGTCTCTCCAGCCCTTTGCCAGGCCATCGAGTTTCTCCTCCATGTCGGCTAGTCTCTCCAGCAAGACTCGCATGCCGCTGAGCTCGCGCTCAAGGAACTGGATCTCCTTGCGGACCCGCTTGAGAAGATTGTACTCGTCGCTGAGCAAGGCGGTGAGCTTGCCGAGGAGGGAGTTCATCGCCCCCGTCCCAACGCCCACCCCCGCCATCTCTCCCCTTTGCCGCCTTGACTCTGGATCTGCTCTCTGGTGAAGAAGCTAGGCATGTGATTCTATCGTGAAAATTTGCATGCGTGTAAAAAACATCAATGTGAGCCCGAGCTCACAATACTACTTTACAGAGAAGAAATGGAGTATGTGGATTTGAATCTTAGTTTTTTTCCTAAAAAAAAAGAATCCTAGTTTTTTTAGATCGTTTGATTAGTGGGAAAAAGAACATGTCCAGGAGCTCCCTTTTTTCTCTCTACTTCTTTTTATATTTCTTTTTTATATTTTTCTAGTAGTTTTATTTTTTGTTCCTTTTCAATTCCTTGTTTTCTTTCATAAAAAATCATGTAATTTCATATATAATCCATTTTTGTTACTTCCCAAATATGTTTATGTAATATTTTGTTTCACATGCCTATATAATTTGGGCATCTCCAATGGCGGCCCGCAAATTTCCTCCCACATCCGTCTGCGGACACGGATGGGAGAGGCCGCCATCCGACCGTAGCCGCAAACATTGTCAAACACTTTTCAACAAACCGGATGAAATTCATGCAAACATGGATGAATTTCATATAAACATGACGGAATTTATACAAACTAGACAAAAAAGTTTATATTTTCAATATATTTTAACTAAAACGGTAAAATTATGTGCGCGTACGGTCGCGCGGAGCTTCACCGCGGAGCTTCACCCCCATGACATGATACACTAGATTAGTATAGGGCTGACCGCCCGGGATCCCTTTGTCTTCCCCATGTCCGGCAGCTCGCTCACCGGACAGCCGAGAGCCCCGAAGGTATATGCTTCAGCGCAAAAGGGCGGCTCGCTTTCCCGCCGTTCATCGAAGTAAAACCATCGGCTGATGCTTCAGCCGTACGGGAAAGGGGGGGGCGCCTCCGCTTTCATGGAGCCCATATGGGGGTCGATGATGGTCTGCACTGCAGAACTGGGCAAGTCACTGGTTGTGCAAGCCGGCGATGTGCCGGCGGTGGCCTTCCTGGGACTCAAGCGGCGGCAGACTCCCGTGTTCTACTTTTCCCTCGATGTTGGCGGCGAATGCGGACGCGCTGGCCACGAACTCATCGATCTTCGTGCAATCGGCTTCTTTCTCCGTCGGCAGGGCGCAATTACGTGCGCGTTGCCGGTGGATGGCGCGGCCGCAGGCATAGGAGGCGCGGTACGACGCGACGTCATCCACGTCGGCAACGATGCCCTTGCCGCCATGCTCCTCGTCGAGGCGGCCTGTGCTACTTGTGAGCCGTGTTGGGATTTACCTCGAGGAGGAAGAGTGAAGCAATGTAGTAGCTGATAATGATTTCCCTCAGTGAGAACCAAGGTTATCGAACCAATAAGAGAATCGCAGAAAGCCTAGTGAATGATAACTCACAAGTATAGGGGATCGCAACAGTTTTCGAGGATAGAGTATTTGATTCGACACAAGGGGAGCCAAAGAATATTCTCAAGTATTAGCAGCTGAGTTGTCAATTCAACCACATCTGGATAACTTAATATCTGCAGCAAAGTATTTAGTAGCAAAGTAGTATGATAGTAATGGTAGTAGTGGCAAAAGTAACGATAGCAGTTTTGTAGTGATTGAAACAGTAGCAACGATAAAGTAACTAAGCAGAGAACAATATGTGAAAAGCTCGTAGGCATTGGATTGGTGATGGAGAATTATGTCGGATGCGATTATTCATGCAACAGTTATAACATAGGGTGACACAGAACTAGCTCCAATTCATCAATGTAATATAGGCATGTATTCCGAATATAGTCATACGTGCTTATGGAAAAGAACTTGCATGACATCTTTTGTCATGCCCTCCCGTGGCAGCAGGGTCCTATTGAAAACTAAGGGATTTTACACTAGTAGAAAACGGAGATTTAAGTTCGTAAGGGCCTTTAGTGTCGGTTCTGCAACCGGCACTAAAGAGTGGAGACTAAAGACCCCCCTTTAGTACCGGTTTGGCACGAACCGCCACTAAAGGCCAACCACATGGCGTGAGCTCGCACCATGGTATGGAGGACGTTACCAACCAGTACTAAAGGTATTATTTTGAAAAAAAAATCTGAAAGTTTTGGAAAAAAAATTGAATTTTTTTCCATTTTCAATTTTTTGAATTATTTGATGATTTAGTCTCTAATCACCCCTATTAACTACTCAAGTGTGGATCACTTGTTCCAAATCGTCTAACTTCCCGGCCGGTCACCCATCCTCTCACTCCCCCAGTTTGAGCACGCTTAACTTCAGAGTTCTATTCCTCCTACTTTCCAAGTCTGCACTTGTTGTTATCCTGACAAATATAATATGTCAATCATATTAACTCTCAGCAGTTTAGTTTGAGCATTAGGTCACACATTTCACCATTTGAGTTTGAAATTATTGTTCTAAAAAACAGTAATTATTTAGTAACACTAATATTTCTTGAATAAATTTGACCATAATTTGACCACAGTTTGACCATAGTTTGACCAGATTTGACCAAAATTAAAGTAATTATTTAGTAACACTATAGTCTTGAATAACTATGTAGTAACATTAATACTTCTTGAATAAGTAGTTTGAACAAAAAAATGAAATTTGAGCATATCTTTTTTCCTTTGAAATTTGAGGATTCTAAGAAATTGCAAACAGGTTGTAGGCTGTCAAAATCGGATGCGGATTTTTGTGCTGAACATTTTGATATATTATACGTTTTTTCTGACATCGTATGCAAAAGTTATGTCCGCTTTACTTTTTCATAACACTTTTTAAATTTTCCTAACTAGTACCGATTTGTACCACGAACCGGGACTAAAGGTGATCGTGGGGTCCCGGCCTGACGCCGGCCTGCCACCACCCCTTTAGTACCGGTTCGTGGCACGAACCGGTACTAAAGGTTCAACACGAACCGGCATTAATGCATAGCCGTTCGAACCGGCACTAATGGTACCATTAGTACCGGGCCAAAATCGAACCGGGACTAATGTGTCTCACATTAGGTCCTTTTTCTACTAGTGTTAAGGCCTCCTTTTAATAGAGTACCAGACCAAAGCATTAACGCATAGTGAATACATGAACTCCTCAAACTACGGTCATCACCGGGCGTGGTCCCGATTATTGTCACTTCGGGGTTGCCGGATCATAACACATAGTAGGTGACTAATGACTTGCAAGATAGGATCAAGAACTCACATATCTCTACTATTAAAGGGGGATCGAACGTCGTGATGTTCGACCTCCTTTCCACCGTCTCGTGCTATCGCTACTTCCCCCGCCTCGCCCCGTGCAACCCCCTTCAAAAAAATCCAGCATAACCGAACAATTACCGGGGAAGCAACTGCATCCCACGATCGCACGTCCCATGCCTGGTCTCCCCAGCCCCTCGCTTCCGATCACATCTGATCACAACTCTCTCACGTGAAAGGTCTCGCCGCTCTGCCCACACCACACACCCGCGCCCGGAGTCCCGGACCTCTCGATCCGCCGTCGTGTGCCCCGCGTGGATACTCCATGCCTCTCGCCGATGCTCCCCTCCCCGTCCGCCTTGTGGTCGCGGACTCGCGGTGGCCGACTTTCTCTTCATGCACGACAATACCCCCGTCGCGTCGCCATGATCGTATCAGTCACAGTCGTGCTCGTGCTCGCGCTCGCGCTGCCCTCGTCTCGGTCGCCATCGCACACCTCCTGTACAGCATGCTCGTCATGGCAACCGCCACCGTGCTTCGGTGTACCTATAGTCATGTACTCTGTTTATCACGAATCAGACCCCGAGTGTGACGGGACCACTATTCGGCTGCTCCCGTCGGTTGGCTGCCCCAATTCCCGTCCGTCGTGCAGCTGCCGCAGGCTTTCTTCGTCGCCATCTAGCCTCCACTGTCTCCTTTCCCCTCTCTGAAGGCAGGCCCTCCTCGATGTGATGAGTAGTCTGCGGTGCTGCCGACCCCTGCACGAGGGAGGCCGCGGCGTCGGCCACACCATCTCTCTCGTCGGGGCCGTCCTTCATGTACCGTACCTGGCCGGCCGGGAGGAGCGTGCTGCTCGCCATGATCTTCTCCACGTCGTAAGTGGTAACAGCTGATGGCGAAGTTGGTGACCTTCGCCGCCTCCTTCCTCCTCCTTCTCCTACTTGACTGCATGCAAGAAACACAGCCAAGCGCGAAAGCGACGAGCAATGATGTGCACTGCCATTGAGTACCTTGCAGGGTTCTCGCTAGGAATCTGAAGATAGCGTGTTGTACACTTGCAGGTAATTGCTTTTATTGGATTGTGCATGCAGTGTTTCTTGGCACAGTGGGAGGAGAGGCCAACCGTACTTGTGTAATGGTGCAGTTAAATGTTTGAAGGAAGACTTGGTTTGGTGCCTCTACGCTAAGTGAATATATTTTTAATCCGTCTATCGAAAAATTACATCTTACTTGGAGAATAATTACATCCTACTTCGAGGAAGCAGGGACGTGTCATATGTTTTTGGGATCCAGGTAATACTTAGCTTACCTGCTAGACCACATTACTTCCAAAATATTTACCTACCATGACAGGAAAATATATCAAAACGCAGGAAAGAAGAATATATTCAATAATGTCATCATTGTTTCGGTACCAGATTCAACTTATTGGATCTAGCAATGCATTGTAGACTCAACATATCTAGCTCAGACCCATCATCCTCTCATTCCTTGTTATGTATGCTTTTCTTTTGAAGTTTTCATCATCCTCGCTTTGTTTATTCAGATCCAGATTGTTGTATATACATCGAAATTCAGATCACACAGTGACTTACAAGGAGGGAATCAGCGGGGCAAGGGAAGAATCCTGGAATGTAAGTTTGATTATTTCCATAATAAGGGGACCATGATAGATGTTGGCTAACTGTGTTTTGAAGAATATCAGTTTCCTGTTCTCTTGGTGTTATTGGATTTGCCTCAATGTCATCCAGATTGGTTTCATACACCAAAATCTTAATCCAACTCCTTTCTGGACATGAGTATATATGCACATGCTACATAGTTTTGATGCATATATGTCTCTTCCTCTGAGTAGTATGCTCCAATTTTTTGTTTCTTCGTGTTTATTGCCACTTGAATAACATTCAGTTTCTCTAAAAAATGTTGTACTCCACGAAGCTCTCTTTGTGTGGTGGGAAATCTATCATGCATAGCAATTAGATGAAATCAGTTTTTAATTTGAGATGTCCTTTAAAAAACCATGGAGAAACTAGGCGAATTGTCGGTTAGCCCGCATCAATATGGCACATCGATCAGAGTTGCTTTCTTATGGACGATGTATTCGCATTAAATTAGAGTCGCTAGCTGTTCTGGTCGCGGCGGTCAGCGCCGCCCTCCCATCTGGTCACATTGCGCGACATCAATACAGGTCTGCGACTCTGGGCTAGCATGAATGCGGTGCGGGAAGCTGCGCGTCTGTTGGAGAGATAGAGCATGTTTGTTTCTTTTTCTTTTTCTTACTTAATAGGTGGATTTGCTCCAGTGATTCTGCGGTCGTCGAGGAGGTGAGGTTTTTCCATCAAATGATTCTACAGTTTGTTTGGTGTCAACTATATGTGGTAGTAATCAGCACTGCTACTAGGTGCAGAGTAAGGACTAGGACAAGCATCAGTTACGTAAATTGTTAATAAATCTGGTTTTGCAAGTCGTTGAGTCATAGTAGCTATGTAGGATTCCTAATGGACACTACCATGAATCATGTACTGTCGTTAAGGCAAGAGGACCTTTCCTAAATGTATTCCAGTAGTGCCGAGCCTCTTCTATGTTTTCCCTTTCGGCATGGACAAGGATTCACCTTGATTACTATTATAGAGTACATGTCTGTAGTAGTTAGCGTGGAGTGATAACTCATCCGCCAGTTGCACTTGTTGTTCCATATAGTTTTATCAATAGTAAAACTTCTAGGATTACAATTATAGTGCTTTACTTGGAATAAGTAGGGTTTATGTATCTTTGCGATATTAACATATTCCCTTTGTCAAAAAATAAGTACGGTTTATGTCCAGATATTGTCAGTAATACTGTATGATCTAACTTACATGCTTTTCTCATTCTGGAGTGTAATGTCATGGACGTCTCATGCGATTTCAGTCTTTTCAGTGTGCAAATGGTTAGAGCATTTGACCTATATATATACATGACTTATGTCAAAATGGCCATGAGGATATAGGTGGTACTCAGAAAATGCCGAGCAATATGAGCTTTTCATAGCAACTATTTAGTTGGAAAAAAACATAGATTGAATATGGATATATCAGATGCGTCTGCTTGATAGGATGCTTATTTAGTTATGTGGATGCAGTGGCTGCAGTGATGCTTCCTTTGATGTGGATATGTGTTCTCTTTTTTTAGTATTTGCTTACTTGCTTCTTGCTTGTCTATCAGGCTACTTTGGTAGATTTTAGAGAGAAATTTATTTTCGAACAAGACTATCAAGGAAGCATCAGGGCAAAGATATATGTTGCATTACTACAGTTGAGATAATTTGATTTGATTCTAATATGTCAAGCTTCTGAAACTTCACTATGTACGTTGGTTTGGTGATTTGATATTTGTCACAATGTAGTAATAAGCAACATACGACACATAAATTCTTTATTTTTTTCTCTTCAGGATACATCCTCGTGGAGTACAAGACATTGACCAATATCTCCTCAAGCTATACAAGATTAGAACACAGCGATACTTTTTTAACTCGTGATGGTAAGTATGTATATCTGGAATTCAAGTTTGACTCACATGTATTAGGTTTAGTAGTACTCTCTCCCTTCAAAATAAATGTCGGGTTTTAATTCAAATTTGAATTGACACTAATTTTGAAACGGAGGGAGTACATTGTATAGGGAAGAAGATATCATACTATTTTGTGGGGTGAGCGCTTTAAGCAGGAGGGGTTGTCAGGGCTACAAGAGGGCTTATTGTGGGTTAGTAGATATAACAATGAGCAACTAGCAAGGTTGGATTAGCGTTGGAGGCGAATAACAATGGTGAGCGACGTTCAAACTTATTATTATGTTCCGTGGCAACGCACGGGCACTCAGCTAGTATTCATGAAAACATAATAGCTTCAGATCTGAATTCATGGCACTCGGGCCCTAGTGATAAGCATTAAGCATAGCAAAGTCATAGCAACATCAATCTCAGAACATAATGAATACTAGGGATCAAACCCTAACAAAACTAACTCGATTACATGATAAATCTCATTCAACCCATCACCGTCCAGCAAGCCTACGATGGAATTACTCACGCACGGCGGTGAGCATCATTAAATTGATGATGGAGGATGGTTGATGATGACGACGATGACGGATTCCCCTCTCTGGAGCCCCAAACGGACTCCAGATCAGCCCTCCCAAGAGATTTTAGGGCTTGGCGGCGGCTCCATATCGTAAAACGCGATGGATCCTTCTCTCTGATTTTTTTTCTCCCCGAACGTGAATATATAGAATTGGAGTTGATGTCGGTGGAGCTCCAGGGGGTCCACGAGGCAGGGGGCGCGCCTCCCACTCTCGTGGACAGGATGTGGCCCCCCTAGCCTTGATTCTTTCGCCAGTATTTTTTATATATTCCCAAATAATTCTCCGTTGATTTTCAGGTCATTCCGAGAACTTTTGTTTCTGCACAAAAATAACACCTTGGCAATTCTGCTGAAAACAGCGTCAGTCCGGGTTAATTCCATTCAAATCATGCAAGTTAGAGTCCAAAACAAGGGCAAGAGTGTTTGGAAAAGTAGATACGACGGAGACGTATCAACTCCCCCAAACTTAAACCTTTGCATGTCCTCAAGCAATTCACTTGACAAACTAAAAGTGATAAAGAAAAACTTTTACAAACTCTGTTTGCTCTTGTTGTTGTAAATATGTAAAGCCAACATTCAAGTTTTCAGCAAAGATTATGAACTAGCCATATATTCACAATAACACTTATGTCACATGTTTACTCATATCAATGGCATAAATCAACTAGTGAGCAATAATAGCAAATTTTGGATGACAACACTTTCTCAAAACAATCATGATATGATATAACAAGATGATATCTCGCTAACCCTTTCCGAGATCACAAAACATCAATGCAGAGCACCTTTAAATATCAAGGACTGACTAAACATTGTAATTCATGGTAAAAGAGATCCAGTCATAGTCATACCCAATATAAATTAATAGTAATGCATGCAAATGACAGCGGTGCTCTCCAGCTGGTGCTTTTTAATAAAAGGGTGATGACTCAACATAAAAGTAAATAGATATGCCCTTCGCAGAAGGAAGCAGTGATTTGTAGAGGTGCCAGAGCTCGATTTTTGAAATAGAGATGAATAATATTTTAAGCGGTATACTTTCATTGTCAACATAACAACCAGGAGATTTCGATATCTTCCATGCTACACACATTATAGGTGGTTCCCAAATAGAATGGTAAAGTTTATACTCTCCCTTCACCAACAAGCATCAATCCATGGCTTGCTCGAAACAACGAGTGCCTCCAACTAACAAGAGTCCCGGGGGAGTTTTGTTTGCAATTATTTCGATTTGATTTGCATAAAGCATGGGACTGGGCATCCCGGTGATCAACCATTTTCTCGTGAGTGAGGAGCGGAGTCCACTCCTCTTGAGAATAACCCGCCTAGCATTGGAAGATATAGACAACCCTAGTTGATACATGAGTTATTCGAGCATACAAAACAGAATTTCATTTGAAGGTTTAGAGTTTGGCACATACAAATTTACTTGGAACGGCAGGTAGATACCGCATATAGGAAGGTATGGTGAACTCATATGGAATAACTTTGGGGTTTAAGGGATTGAATGCACAAGCAGTATTCCCGCTTAGTACAAGTGAAGGCTAGAAAAAAGACTGGGAAGCGACCAACTAGAGAGCGACAACAGTCATGAACATGCATTAAAATTAATGAACATTGAGTGCAAGCATGAGTAGGATATAATCCACCATGAACATAAATATCTTGAAGGCTATGTTGATTTGTTTCAACTACATGCATGAACATGTGCCAAGTCAAGTCACTCGAATCATTCAAAGGAGGATACCACCCCATCATACCATATCACAACCATTATAATAGCATGTTGGCACGCAAGGTAAACCATTATAAACTCCTAGCTAATTAAGCATGTCATAAGCAACTATAATCTCTAATTGTCATTGCAAACATGTTTATTCATAATAGGCTGAATCAGGAACGATGAACTAATCATATTTATAAAAACAAGAGAGGTCGAGTTCATACCAGCTTCTCTCATCTCAATTAGTCCATCTTATATCTTCATAATTGCCTTTCACTTGCACGACCGAACGATGTAAATAATAATAATAATGCACGTGCATTGGACTAAGCTGGAATCTGCAAGCATTCAATAAATAGGAGAAGACAAGGCAATATGGGCTCTTGGTTAAGTCAACAATAATGCATATAGGAGCCACTCCAACATTTCATTGTGGTCTTCTCCTCTCGACCCCCAAGGAAAAGAAAAGAAATAAAACTATTTACACGGTAAAGCTCCCAACAAGCAAAAAAAGAACAAGAAATCTTTTTGAGTTTTCTTCTAATTACTACTACTACTACAGCAAGAAAGTAACTAGCTAAAAGCTACTACTAATTTTTTTGATTTTCTTAAGGTTTTTTCAAACTCACAAGAAGAAAGCATAAAAAGGAAAATAAATTAGCATGGATATTATAGTGAAAAAGTATGAGCACCTACAACTAGCATGAGTGTGTGAATATGAATGTAATGTCGGTGAGAAATACGTACTCCTCCAAGCTTAGGCTTTTGACCTAAGTTGGTCTATGGCCACGGCTGACCTGACGGATATCCAAAGTTATAGTTAGGGTCGTACTGAGAAGAAGCCTCGGGTTGCCACTGGTTGGCAATCTCCTCCGGCTCCCACTGGTAAACAAACTGTCGTGAAGGGTCAAATTGTGGTTCCGGCTCTGGCTCTGTACCTGGTGTGGGGTTTTGGTAGGCGTGAATGGCCCCCGGCGGAACAAGGTATGTTCGCGTTGGTCATGGAGGAAGTTGGTGAGGCCTCCGTGGTGCGAGGGAGATTATATTTGGGCATCTTGTCTTCTTCATTTTGCTTATCCTTCGAGTTTCGGCTCGAAGAGCACCTCAAAAATCTCTTCATTATTTTCTGAAAATTTCTGAAATTTTTAGTAACTTCATATAAAAGTGAACCAAACTCAACAAAAGTAATAGCAACTACTCCCACAAGTGCCTAAAGACTATATGATGCATTAGAACTACTTGGGACCATATAAATTTGACATGCAACCTCAAGAGCAGGGCCATCTAGGCAGCAAAAAATTGCAATGAATAAAGCATTAGAACAAAAACTAATTGGACCATTGGAGAAGTCACATACCGAAGAACAATCCCCCAAAGCAGTTTTGTGAATGGAGCTTTGAGCAAGGAGATCGAAAATGGCAGTAAGATAGTTAGAACTCGTGCTTGAGCTGGTTGATGATTTTTTTGAAAGGAAGGAGTGTGTGGTGGCTGGAATAAGTGGAGGGGATCCACCATGGGCCCACGAGGCAGGGGGCGCGCCCTGGCCCCTCGTGGCCAGGTGCTTGCTCCCACTGCTGTGTTTTTAGTGCCAGATATTCTTAAATATTATAGAAAAAAATCATATTTCAATTTCAGGGCATTCAGAGAATTTTTATTTTTGGAGTATTTTTTATTGCACGGATAATTCAGAAAACTGACAGAAAATACTATTTTTGCTTTATTTAATCTAAATAACAGAAAGTAAAAGGAGGGTACAGAAGGTTATGCTTTTTAACTTCATCCATCTCATACTCATCAAAAAAAATCCACTAACAATAACTTAAATGCATGCACGCCCAAACCAAATACAGTAGATCTAAAACTTTTGCCAATACTACGCACGATTGATCAACCCCAATTAAATGCAGAGAAATCACAAAAGATACAGAGCTCAGTTCGGTGTGCGTAAACCATACACAAACAATAACAAAATTTCGTTTCAACAGGAGTTAAATAGAATTCAGGGGTGCGACACAGCCCAAGCTTCCACAGCAGCGAATGAAAAACACAACTACCCATTAATCAAGCAACCCAACAAGAGGTACGAGGGAAACAAAAAATATAGCTCGCACTACAGGCAAAGCACCTTGAGTACATCATCTAATCACACAAATTCGCTTGGGGAATCTGGTATCTCTATAGGAATACATAGTGAATCAAATGCTGGTAGCCGGCCAGTTGAGTTGCAGACTTGCAGTAAGTAGCAGGAAAGGAATGGATAACCGTGTAGCTCTCCAGATGCATGACTTGAGTTGGATCCACCAACTGCTGTTCAAGATGAATACAGGGTCAGCAGAATGTATAGTGAACATGTTTCTTATTGTTTCAGAACGACGGATGCACAACACAGTTTAGACAACTGTTACTCGTAGGAATGAGTAAAATTAACCATGATCATTTGAATTACCGGGATAAGGCAGCTAGTTCTTGGTGGCCGGTATCTCCATCGGACACCTTAATAGCTCAATAGCTCAATCTTTTCCACCCTCTTTCTGTCTTCTGCGACGGCCTCTTCCCATTCCTTTTCATCCTTAAACATGCCATGTTCACTGACTCTATGGACACGAATCTCACAGTCGGAGTGCAAGTTGATTGCTTTTTCAACGGAAGACTCCAAAGCCTCCAACCTGCCTGGAGCTGCTCTGTAACAGTCAAATTCGACCTCGAGGTGTGCAAGGCCTGAAAAATGCTCGGCACCCAAGTATGCAAAAAAGTCGGACGCCACCCACATTGGGCTCAAGCCAAGACGGAGCTGTCGGAGTGCTGGCACAGCATCCGGTTCAAATGTTAGCCGCAGTCCATTCGTTGGTTCCAGGAGAAAAGCAGGATGTAAGACTGACGTATATTTGAACTGCATCACCTTTAGCAGTTTGAATCCATTACTACGGTCAGCTTTTCTTCGATGACCCCTGTAACGCATAGCTGAAGATGGGCCATAGAAGGCATGCCCATGAGGACTTGGAGACCCTCATTATCAAATTCCTTGACCCATATGCATAGTTTCACGAGATTCTTGAGGGAGGCCATTCCCCTGGGAACCATTTCCATTCCATATGGCGAAATTTCAAGAACTTGGAGGGAAGGGTAGGTCCAGCATGGGTTACTGAACAGACGCTCGGCTATCTCTCCACCAGTACCAAGATACCAAAGGTTGCATTTGCCCGACTCATTTAATTCCTCCGCAAATCTCACTGGGTCGTCAGTTTTCTTGAAGCATAAATCCTCCAAGGCCTGCAGACTCCGGAACCCACTTGCAGGCAATTGTGTGAAATCGCTGACAAATAGGCGCACCAATTTCCGCAACTGCGCCACGGTTGATGGCAATCTTAGAAGTGAATATCAGCCTCTCAAATCGAGTGTCTCCAAGTGCTGCAGCTTTCCGACTCCACTAGGAAGCTCAGTAATTGTACCACTGCAAATGTGCAAATACCTCAGCTGACGTGAACTTCCTATGTGTTTTACATGCTTGTTTTCCAACCAATCACAATCTTCAAGATCCAACACCCGCAAAGCATGGAAGTCCACAAGATGGGGTATCTGCTTAACTTGCCCAAATATAGTCAGTGAGCGAACATGTATCTTGGTTTCGCCAAGATCCAACACCGGCAAAGCAGGAAAGTCAACAATATAAGGTATCTGAACTTCCCAAAACATAGTCAATGAGCGAAGATGTAACTTGGCTTCTGTAACTGCATAGGCTGCCCCATTATGCTCTTTGCCAATCGATTGCATGGAGAGACGACGAATCTTTCTTGGAAAAGAATTGCAGATACGGCCATTAAAAACAATGGCAAAATTCTCTTCATCTGATAAAGATATGATAAGGTCAAGCACCATATCATGGACTCGACAATATTTCACAGTACCATCATAATCAATATCAGTTGGCTGGATCATATTTCTATTAACAAGTTCATTG
Organism: Triticum dicoccoides; assembly: GCF_002162155.2. NCBI lineage: Eukaryota > Viridiplantae > Streptophyta > Magnoliopsida > Poales > Poaceae > Triticum > Triticum dicoccoides. Next base: position 585,710,030 of record NC_041380.1, read on the forward strand.
ATACAGTTCTCTGCTACCTCATCCAAACGTCCCCATTGTCTATCAAGGAATCCTTCGGCCATCCATTTCCATTTCAGTTCTTTACACTTGATTTCCCAGTCCTCTGGATATATACACAAGTACAACAAGCAAGTCTTCAAATGATGTGGAAGATCCCAGTAACTAAGTAATAGTATATCTTTCATCACTTTTAAGTTCCCATCATTATCAAGCGAAGGACCAGTACCAACGGAATCTTGCAGTCTCTCCCATTCATCCTTCTTATGTGGCTTATTGGCAAGCAAACTTGCAAATGTACTTATAGCCATTTTTTTAAGATCCCATTAGAAACTTCTTCTAGTTCAGAAGGACAGGGATCATCCAAGGAGAAAATTCTCTTGAAGAACAACTTTCGAGAAGCATCATCCTCTAGAGGTACCATTTGATAGGGTTGACCGCCGGAGTTGGAACAACACTGATTAGCTACACCGGTAATGCGTGTAGTAGCAATTATTCTGCTACCATTGTTATTATCAGGAAATGCTGCCTTGACTAATTTCCAGTCTTGTTCTTTCCAGACGTCATCAATAACAATGAAGTACCTGCATCGAATAGTGTGCATTGTTAAGCATTGAAGTAACTGTGATGACTTGCACTAGTAGCAATTAATTTGATAATGCCAAACAGACACATAAATGTTGCACACTTAATTTTCCAGTAACTTTTTTTGCATCAATCAAACTTATTAGAAGTATATCACTGCATTGTCATGGTAAGTGAAAACTAAAGTATCTGAATCATATCAACGGATAGACGACTTTCCATTGGTAGAAGAAAGATCAAATCTACTTTTAAGTTTCAACCCTGGAATTTAGTACCGTTTAAATCACAAACCTTAACTATTAACATTGTATTTTACCTTGTAGACCCTAACCACCCGGCGGGTGCGTGTTCGTCCAGCCCACCCAACATGGCATCTAATTGATGATTCATTATATAAAGATAAGATATTTGTAGGCTTGTATTTTATCCACGTTTCCTCTGTTCTCCCTGCTATTGTTGTGTGCACGGGGAGCCCTACCGCCCTGCTCATTCATGCACATGCACTACCTCACACAGCCAACTAGACAAAGCTGCCCTGCTATGCGTTGAATTCTGATCGATTGTATCACCATGATGCCATGTTTAGAATATATTTTTTTGTCTAAAAGGAGTCAGGTTGCCTTAAATGGCCGTGGCCTGGGTTAGGGGCAAAATGAAGTATTTCAAGAGTAGAGACTGTGTTTGCTGGTACTGTAGTCTGGAATTGAAACTTAAACTCAGGGCAAGTTTGGAGTTGAATTTGGTTAAATATCCTTTTAGAAAATATGTATGGAAGAAATAGGCACCGACAGAGCGGGCATTTGTTAAGTGTATATTAACATAATTATTATTTATTTCTATTTTATCCTGAGGGGTGAACTGAGTGAAAGTTTGAGAATACTTTCAGATACAGTTTTTCTCCCCGACTTCTATACAAAGCAAATTCATGATTGTAAATTTAAGAGTACTTACTGAATGTTTGTTTGTCACCAACTGTGACTGGGTAGCCCAGTTTGAGATAGATGCGAAGACAATCTAGACGTTCAACAAACTAAGCATACTCAAAACAACTGGAGCTAAGTATTTTTCCTTAGAAAAATGGAACTCAAGCTAGCCATTCGATCTTGCCTGTTTAAAGCTAGCTATTTACAGTTCTTCCAAATATGGGGATTAATTAACGTTGGATAACTGTATACAAATTGGGACATAATAAATAAACAAAACAATGTAATACTTCGTACCTCTTTCCGGTCAAGATCTATTTGGTTTCACGGATTAATTGTTCTTTTTCCCAACGATTACAGTTTTCATAAGCATCTTTATCAATCTGAGATAAGATATCCTTTAAAAGCTTCTCTAGATCAAGAGTACGTGACACCGACACGAAACCTCGGCACTAGAAGTCCACCCCAATCTTGCGGTACACCTCCATGGCCAGGGTCGTTTTCCCCAACCCTCCGGACCCGACAATCGGCAACATTTTGAGCTCCATACTCTCATCCATCAACAAAGCAGTAACTTGCTTCACTCGGCCGTCCACTGCCACCAAGTCCTTGACCTCCTCGTGAAGCGAGGTTATCCGTGGGTCAATCTCCACCCTCTTCGTTAGACTGTAACAACTCTCGTCAAGCTTGTACCTAGCATCAATTTTACGGTAAAAACTGAATTAATCTCATGTTGCACCATCCAGAAATACATACAAGTGCAAGAGTTAAGATCCTCAACAACAACAACAACAACAACAACAATAACAACAACAACAACAACAACAACAACAACAACAACAACAACAAGTGCAAGAGTTAGGAAAAATGCAGTACCTGTCACGCCGCTCACTTTCCTCCATGACGCGAGCCATGAGCTCCTTGATCTGGGTCGCGATGTCATGGCGCGCCCACAGAGTCTTGAGCCGGCGCGCCGTCCTCTTCATGAACTTGGGTTTGGCGTCGCCGCTGCCAAGCCGGTCCATGAAGCGGTCGATGCAGTCTTCCATGTCGTAGCTGAGGTCGCGCACGCTGTCTCTCCAGCCCCTGGCCAGGCCGTCGAGCCTCCCCTCCATGTCCGCCAGCCTCTCCAACAGGATCCGCATCCTCTCGAGCTCGCGCTTGAGGAACTCGATCTCCTTTCGGACGCACTTCAGGAGCTTGTACTCGTCGCTGAGAAGCGCGGTGAGCTTGGCGAGGAGGGAGCCCATTGCCCCCGTCCCGGCGCTCACCCCCACCATCCCTAGATCTCCCTCCCCCAAGGCCAAGGGCCGCCGGTGTTCCCTCTAGATCTCGTCTCCGTGCGCTACTACTCTAGCTTGCAGGAGGAATTCGAGACGAAGAAGCTGCTGGGCAAGTGGCCAGCAATGTCTGGTCTTTGCAGGAGGAGGAGCAGAGCATCAATAATGGAGGAGGTGCAGTGATGCACTGTGGACTGAAGGCTGCTGCAGAGTGCAGTGTATGTGAACGCGAGTGACGATGGGACTCGTCCTGCCTGCTTTATGACTCCGGCCAAGCTACAGCAGACGTTTGCATATGCATTATAGCTGATGCCCGTGGCAAATTTGACAAATTTGACCTGTGAACGAAATCAAATCACAAAATGAACTGCTTGTAAAACTATTTCACGCGGGTGACCTTTTTGTGTAAGGCCCGACACGAAGGCGTCACACTACATTGTGCAACGCCTCACAGATAGACCCCGTACAGTGTAGTGTGACGCCTTCGTGTCAGGCGTCACACAAAAAGGTCAGCCATGTGAAATAGTTTCACGGACAGTTCATTCTGTGATTTGATTTTGTCCATAGGTCAAATTTGTTAATTTTGCCGATGCCCGTCGTGTACATGAGGCTGCCAAGTAGGTCCCACTGAGATAGTACATCATATCTGGGTTGGTGGGTAGACTCCAGTGTAGAGTTTCTTTGATTCATACTAGTTCAAGATGGCAATGGGGCCCCGAAACCCGCATCCCCGCAGGTTTTTACCCTATTAGGGGACGGGGATGGACACCTTTTCATCCCCGTGGGGCTGTTATCGGGCACATTATACAACCCGACACATTTCGTGGGTTTATCCCCGTTTCGATAGTCCTCGAACTCGAAACCCGGGAAAACCCGTCTAAATGCACATGCATTGATCCGGCCCAGCCCAAAGCCACACAGCCTGTGCAGCCGAACCCCCCAGCGACCAGCGTCTCGAGGCCAAAACAATTGGCTTACTCGCTGTGGCCTGTGTCCAGTTTCGCTCGTTCCTCTCCCAGTCTCCCCCACTCGAGTCTCTCTCCCCCGCACATCAAACCTAAACCTAGGTTCGCCACCGCCGCTCTCTCGATCCAATCTCGCACCAGCCGCCGACCAAGATCTGCGCCGGCGAGCCCTCCACGTCTTCTCCACCGCCCGCGGTCTGATCTGGAGAAGGGGCGCCGCCACCGGTGACAATCTCCATGGTGGCCTCCTCACGGCCCAAGTCAGGTGAAAGGGCGCCACCGCCGGCGCCGTCTGCGGCCACCCGTCGCCTTCCTCTCTCTACTACAACCCCGCGCGGTGGTGGTGGTGGAAGGGCAGCAGGTCGTGGTGGCCTTCGAGGAAGAGGAGGTAGAGGCCTTTCCAGTCCTGTTCCCAATCCTCCATCAAACTTCAACGTCCGCAAGAAGTTAAAGACGAGGTGAGCAGCCCGATCTTGCACAATCTGAGATGGATGGTGCTAGGGTTTGAGACGGATGATGCTAACTTTCTATGGATAGATGGATTATGTTTGCTAGGGTTTGGTTTAGACTTTTGTATGTGATCTTTTTTCATGAAAGTTTCAGAAGTTGAGTTGAAGCTAGTACACTCTTGCAAGAACGAAACAAAATGGATTTGGAATCCTTGTACAATTAATATGCAGTGTGTAGGTACATGTATATGATCTTTTCATATTGTAGGCTACATGTATAAATTGCTACTGTTTTGTCAAACTTGCAAGAAATACATGTAGTAGAGTCCTTGGTGCTACTGTTTTAGCAAAATTGCTACTGCTACTATGTCAAAAAAAATACACCAAAGCTAATAATTCTGTTTTTATTCTTTTTGATAGGTTAATTGATTCATTGACGACACCGTCAACAGAAACTACAATTGTACAGTCAGTTACAAGTAGTGTGCCTGAACCTGTGGATATGGACGAAGAATTTGATGAGTCCGTCGATTATGATGCAATGTTTGTTGGAGAACATGTTGAAATTACGGATGAAGAGGAAGCTGCGGATGAAGAAGATGAAGAGGAAGATGGGGATGAGGATGAGGATGGAGAGGAAGATGGGGATGAGGATGAAGAGGAAGATGGGGCTGAGGAAGGACATGCAGTAGGTTCCAAGAGAAAGCTCACATCAATTGTTTGGGTTGATTTCAAGAAAGTGAAGGTCCGTGGGAGATGGAAGGCACAATGTCTTCATTGTAAGAAGAAACTAGGAGGGGAATCAAAGAATGGGACAAAGCATCTTCATGTTCATTTGGCGGCTTGTACTATGAAGAAGGTCCATAGCAATGGTAAAACATTGAGCCAATCTTCTTTGAGGTTCAGTTCTAGTAGCCATCGAAAAGTTTCGGTGGAGAACTATACTTTTAACCAAGTTTTTGCTAGAAAGATGCTTGCTTCCATGATTGTGCTGCATGAGTACCCCTTATCCATAGTTGATCATATGGGGTTTCGAAGATTTGTTAGTGCATTGCAACCCTTATTTACTATGGTGACAAGAAACACTATTAGGTATGTCTTATGCAACTGTGAATTGTTCTACTAATATGCTATGTTTTGTTTAATATCTTCAATATCTGATTGTCACCCCTTCATTCATAGGAAGGATATTCTGGACGCTTACAAAGTTGAAACGAAGAAGGCTATCGAGTACATGGCTGCAAATCGATCAAGAGTGGCTATCACTACTGATTTATGGACAGCTGACAATCAAAAGAAAGGATACATGGCAATCACGGGCCATTTCATTGATGACTCTTGGAAACTTAGGAGTGTTATCATGAGGTATATGATGCTATTTGTATCAATAGTTGTTGCTGTAGTACATTCTTTGGTGTTGTTTTTATCGATATTTCCTGCTGTAGTACATTGTTTGGTGTTGTTTTTACCAATATTTCCTGCTGTAGTACATTGTTTGGTGTTGTTTTTACCAATATTTCCTGCTGTAGTACATTGTTTGGTGTTGTTTTTATAGATGATTGCTGTTGTAGTACATTGTTTGGTGTTGTTTTTATAGATGATTGCTGCTGTAGTACATTGTTTGGTGTTACTTTTATCAACATTTGCTGCTGTTCTACTTTGTTTGGTGTTGTTTTTATCTATATTTGTGGCTGTATAACATATATTCATTGCATTTGTAGGTTTATTTATGTGCCAGCTCCTCACACCGCCGAAGTTATAGCTGAAGAACTTCATGAATCATTGATATCTTGGAATCTTGATGAGAAGCTATCAACGGTGACTGTTGACAATTGTTCTTCAAATGACAAGACAATTGACTTGTTGGTGAAGAGGATAGGGAAGGACAAGCTCATGTTGCAAGGTACCTTGACTCACATGCGTTGTTGTGCCCACATTCTGAATTTAATTGTCAAAGATGGCTTAGATGCTATGAAACCAGCAATTGAAAAGATTAGAGATAGTGTAGCTTTTTGGATTGCCTCACCAAAATGAATAGAGAAGTTTGAGGAAATTGCTAAGTTTCAAAAGGTCAAAATAACAAGAAGATTAATACTTGATTGTAAGACTAGGTGGAATTCAACTTACACAATGCTTAGTGTGGCTCTACCATATAAGGTTGTTTTTGAGCGATTAAAGAAGGTTGAGAAGCAATACGAGAGTCTCCCTTCTAAGGAAGAATGGGCTTTTGCTATTGATGTTGTAGAAAGGCTGCGGCTGTTCTTTGAAATCACTGAAATGTTTTCCGGGACTGATTATGTAACTGCCAACATCTATTTTCTCAAGATTTGTGAAATTTAAATGAATATGAGGCAATGGTCAACTTGCGGTAATGAGGTGATACAAGCCATGACATTTAGCATGGAAGATAAATTTAACAAGTATTGGACTGATATTCAAGGTCTAATGGGAATGGCTACACTTCTTGATCCTCAGTACAAAAATGAAATGTTACTTGTTTGCTTTGCTATGTTGCATGGTATTAGTCCTTCTAGTACAGAATGTGAGGACCATGTTAATGGAATAATTGCCAAGATATGCACATTGTTAGAGGAGTACAATCTTGAGAGTGATGATGATCATGGACAATCATCTTCCTCATTCTCTTCTCTGGAAGCTCCAGCCCTTATGTCACTCTTCAATGCACGTGTTGCTCAAAAGAGGCCAGCATCTTTTAGGATGAAATCTGAACTAGACCGTTACTTGGAAGATGAGCTAGTTCCATTGTCCAAAGATAAGTTCAGTGTGTTAGATTGGTGGAAAGTTTCTGGAACACGCTATCCAACTTTGAGGCTGCTAGCATGTGATGTTTTTGCAACTCCGGTCAGCACGGTTGCCTCAGAATCAGCATTCAGCACAAGTGGTAGAGTTCTAAGTGATCACCGTAGTCGTCTTACCCCTGAAATCTTAGAGGCCTTGATGTGTTCACAAGATTGGATAAGAAACAAATATAAAGGTATGTCTTTCTTTACATATCATAATATAGTTTATCATTATCTTGCTGCAATGTTTCATTAGATGTTCATTACTACTTATTTCATTCTTATAGATGCTGACAATGAAGATGGACAAAGCTTTTGGAGTTGTCTTCAAGACATTCAAGAGGGAATCCAGGTGAAGTACAAGTACTTTCACATTTCATATACCAATCTGCATATTTTTCATATTTAACTTTAGCTTAAGTGAATTTTGATCTTCTATAGGACTTGGCACTCTGAATTGGCATGCTTTGAAGATCGTCTTTTGGAGGCTTGGAGATGTCAAAGATGCCATGATGATGACCACTTTAAATTGATTTATGAACTACAAAATCTATTTTAGAACTTATGTATTGGACAATTTCGTATCATTTGTGCTCGTGATGTGTGAACCATGATTTCTATTTCAGAACTTCTATAGTTGGACATCTTGTTGAACAATGTATGACCGAAATATGCTCCTGTTTGTTGCTGAAATATGCTTATCTTAGTTGTTGAAATGGGCTATAGTTGCACTGAAATAGGCTTCTTTTAGCTGATGTTATTCCTGAGTATTGTGCTGAAATTTGCTGTTGTTTTGCTGCTAAAATATACTATGTTGCTGCTGAAATGATATCATTGTTGCTACTATTTATCTTATGTTGCTGCCACTGAAATATACTATGTATGTTGTTTAAATCTTCTGAAATACACTATATAGCTATTGAACCATCTACTATTGTTTCTTGTTGAAATTTGCTCAACTTATGCTGCTGAAATGTGATTGTTTTGCTACTGAAATGTTATTTTTTGTCACTACTGTGTTTGTTTAAACATTTTGATTTTCTCGTGGGTTCCCCATGGGTTCCCCGAAACCCGATGGGTTTAGGGGACGGGCAGAAAACTAGCCCCGTGCACGGTGATGGGGACGGGGACGGGTTTACGATTTTCTCGTGGGGATGGGTTTGGGAAGGCAAAACCCGATGGGTTTCATCCCCGTTGCCATCTGGAATACTAGTACTAGCTAGGAACCTCGCAGATTTTTTTTGAGGATTTGAATCATAATTCTTTCATTCTATTCATTTGATTCACAATACTTGAACAAAACATAAAAGAAAGAACCTTCAATAAGCAACATTCAATTTGATTTACTACTATACTAGAAGATGACGCGTGCTTTGCTGCACCGCTTTTCACTATCATGTTTATTGTGCATTTCTTTTCTAATCATTTATCACCCTTTTTCATACAAAATTGATGTTTGTAAAAGAAAAAACGAGACTAACTCGGGCTAGACTAGCGTGTTGGTATTTTTTATAGAAAAAAACTCCATGAGCACCAAACGCTCAAGTCGAGACTTGAACCCTGGTGGGCTGGCTGTGAACTCCCGCGCCTTCCCAACTGAGCTAGGCTCAATTCTCAAAATTTGTTAGGCGGCGTATTTTGCATTGTTTGGTTTGATGTGGTTGATCCCTGTCTTTTGATTGGACACTACTAATCGTGTATGTGCAATGCAAAAAGTGTTTATTAAAATGATTAATAAAAAGTATTATTCAATTTGCAAGATTACGCTGCTAAAGGGAGACATCAACAACCAGCCAAGTAACAAAATTAATGCTCATTTATTGCTAATAAGCAAGACACGTTGTGATTGGCAAAAAAAAGTAAAAGCACATTCCTGGTGTCTTTTGAAAGGATGTCATTGTAAAATCTTGCTAGCGCGCTTGGGCAACACACTTTTCACTAATCCAAAATTAAGTAAAATTAGTGTTAAACATGTACAAAACATGGTATAGTTATCCTCAAAACTTTAAAGCATAAGGCGCTAGTTATTTATTATAAACATGGATTTTATATATGGAACACCTCGTCTAAACTATGATATATGAAGCACATTCATCTACTCCGCAAATAGAGCCTTCAACAACAGTGAAACGTCGCCATGCTTGCACAGATACACCAAAAACACTTAATCTGCTATTACATGGGTGTCATCTTACTACTTGATCCATTCATCTTGCCTCTAGAGAGTGAAAAATAAAGAAAGTGACAAGAATGAATTGTAGAGCACCGGCAATACCACGCCCTCTTCTGACCTCAGTTGTCGATGGTTAGACCCATCATAATCGACATGCCTGAGTCCAAAACAATAATAAAATATTAATTGGACAAATGGTAAAGCCTAAACAGAACATCTAAAAAATGGAATCTTAACCACTAAATAGACTGCATTTCAATTAGTGGAGGATTTTAACAGGCCAAACAGAGTCGCATGAAAAATTGAATTTCATCCGACCCAAGCAAATAGAAGAATATATTCCACACAATTCAAATGCACGAATGATTTATGTAATATTCCGTCAGGTTACTTTCTCCTCCATTTCTCTTACTTGAGCCTTTCCTTAGTTTAGACCTTCAGTTATGAGCATCATCTAGTTGGTGTGGTCAAAGCATATTGATTATTATTGATTTGTCCGATGGATGATGCATCTCCCGAATTCAGGAGTTGTGCCAGAAGCCATTGTGATGTCTACTTGCTCACAGTCAATTATATGGTACAACCAAGTTGCCTGTTGCTCACCTGAACATCATGAATTAGAAGAACTGTTGTCAAGGACCGTGAATCTGATTTGATTTTCAAAAGCACCACAAATAACTCTGTAATGTGGGTTAGAAACCATACTACATGATCCCAGCAGCAAACTGGATCAACCTCATTGTTAGTTGAGAATGTATAATGGAGAAGCAGATTCTGATCAAGAAGGACAGCAACAGAGACCCTTTTAGAGGCCGGATTTGCCATGTTTGTTTTCTTGAACTTTAAAAATGAACAAAAACAAAAGCTAATACAAATTTATTTAAGGCTGGAAAAAAAATACAGGTTATAAGTTTAAACAGCTGTTGCTACTGCATTTTGCAGAGGGCTTTGTTTGACTATTTATCAAAGCAACTGTTGTTGGCTGCAAGTTTACTATCAGGCTCTGTTTGACTACAACATCGAGACTTTGTCCTCCGAACCTGCATCAGACCATATTACACGTTTGGCATATTTTCAGTTGTTGGAATAATTCTTACATGAATAACAGCATGCACTTAAGTTATTTCCTTTCTCATAAACTGAACCTGAGAGCCCAAGAAGACATACTCGTACAGTCGCCTAACATGCACTTAATTCAAGAACCGCCGGCTGCGTGAGATCTCTTCGATCCCCCCGACTCCTTCCCGCTGCCAAGCTCCACCAGGCGATCCTCCTCCTCCTCCTCGTCACACCCGCAGGCGGCGCCGGCCATGCTGGCCTCGACCTCGAGCCCTCGACGATGGCGAGGTGCGTCTGCTCGAGCGCTCCCATAGAGGCAGACGTGTGAATCTCGCGGAAGTAATGGCATGCTCCTCGCCTCAGGGGAGTGGCGTGGTGTGGGGCTAGAGATGGGGGGATCCTAGCGAGCAGGACAGGAGTATTAGAGGAAGAATCGGGTCTCATCATGTCCTGCCAGCGAACGCCAAAGCAGCAAAATTGCGGATCTCCCCGCAGGCGTCCTCCCCGCATCGTGTCGGCGAGGAGCCGAAAGAGCGATAGTGGTGGCCGCACTGGCGACGAAGAAGCTGGGGCGGACCGGATTTCCTTTGTCTGATGTGGTGGCGCTGAATTTCCAGCGTATATTGTAATGTATTTTTGAACGAGAATCAATAAGCACATGCATATATATATTTGTGTAAAAAATTTAACCTTTTTTGAAACTTAAGCACCGTTTTTCATTTATTTCAAAAAAGTGTGTAATGCCCCAATAGTCCAAAAATCCGTTTTAGACTTTTAGCCCCAGTGGATCTAAAAGCCACCCGTGCCGTCTAATCCCTCCGTCTGAGTCTATTAGTCCTATTGTGATTTGTGCCTAGCATTGCTCACACAACACAAGGCTCCTTTTGGAGGCACCATAGTAGTCCGCATCATCAAAAGTATTTAGATTGTTAGATCTGTAACTTTTGACTAGGATTATTAAATTGTTGTTTTTCAGGTGAGATCCACAGTTATACAGTAGTTGTGCATTCCAAATACGCTCACCCGCGCCCAATTCAGGCGGGCCAACCAATTGGCTTCTGTTTGCAAGCTTAAAAGAAAACCATCGATAGTTTCTTTAGTGGAAAACCGACCGATATTTTATACGTAAGAGTTAGGCTTCGCAAGATATGTTGGGGTTTTCCTTTTGTTTTTATTTTTTATTTCAATTTTATCTTTATTATTTCACTATTTTATAATTGTTTCTATAATTCTCTTTTAGAAAAACTACACGATTTTATAGTGAACAGGTGGAATTCTATTCATCTATTTAAATAAATGTTTCTGCATATATAACAACATGCTCGAAAATATTCTCATACATATTTTAAAAATATTTTGGGTTGAAACAAGTTTATGTGATTAAAAATATCTATTGTGCATTTAGAAAATTCATCATGAAATAAAAAAAATTCAACACTATCTAACAAAATATTCTTTGTTTATTTAAGAAATATTCACAGTGTTTCTAGAAAATGCCCAACTTGTATATAAAACATTTAAAAATATTTGAATAAACATTAAAAATACATTAAAAAACTTCAGTGATTAAATAAAAAATGCCCAACATGGTTTACATAAAAGTTCAATGTGTATTAACAAACGTCAAATATTAGTTAAAAATACTGTTTGTCCTATATGTAAAATATGTTTAATGTGTATTTCAAAAATATGTACTAGTGTTTCAAGTAAATGGTTAACTTGTATTAATAAATGTTCAACATTATTTCCAAATGTACTTCATATATTTAAAAATGGTCAATGTGTATCTCAGCAAAATATTCTACATGTTGTCAAATATTCACGTGTAAAAAAGATAAATTGATAAGTGAGAAAAGCAAAAAATGGAAAGTGAATAAAAGGAAAATGAAGGGTGAAAGGAAGACAAAGAAAAAACAACCGAAAGATACACGAAATAAAAATGAAAATTGAAACTAGAAATAGGAAAATGGAGGATACAAAGGAAAAGAAGCAAAGCAAACTGCAGAGAGAACAACGAAAGATAGATGAGGAACAAACTGTAACACCCTCGATGCGACTATATCTTCCACGTGTCGAGGCACGACTTAGAGGCATAATCACATTGAAGGCATATGTCGCAAGTCAGGTAATCATCACAAACATTCCATGTAATATAGATAATGAAGAGGGATAACATAGTTGGCTTACACTCACCACGTCAATCAAGTACATAAATAACATACATCATCCAAACACTCATGGCCCGACTACGGCGCCAAAATAGAAGATAACCCAACATGCGACACGGTCCCAATCGCCCCCAACTGGGCACCACTACTGATCGTCAGGAAAGGACACATAGTAACGTTGAGAGTCCTCGTCGAACTCCCACTTGAGCTCGTACGCGTCACCTGGAGCGGAATCACCTGGACTTGCATCTGGTGTAGTAGTAATCTGTGAGCCACATGGACTCAGCAATCTCGCACCCTCGCGATCAAGACTATTTAAGCTTATAAGAAGGGTAAGGCAAAATATATGTGGAGCTGCAGCAAGCGACTAGCATATATGATGGCTAACCTATTCGCAAAAGAGAGCGAGAAGAGAAGGCAAAGCGCGAACGCATAACTAAAGAGGGCAACCCTCGGCAAACATTACTCCAACACCGTGTCCACTTCCCGGACTCCGCCGAGAAGAGGCCATCACGGTAACACACACGGTTGATTCATTTTAATTAAGTTAAGGTTTAAGTTATCTACAACCGAACATTAACAAATTCCCATCTACCCATAACCGCGGGCACGGCTTTCGAAAGTTCAATCCCTGCAGGGGAGTCCCAACTTAGCCCATGACAAGCTCTCACGGTCAACGAAGGAATAGACCTCCACCCGAGACATTCCGATCAGACTCGGTATCCCGGTACAACAAGACATTTCGATAGGTTAAAACAAGACCAGCAACACCGCCCGAATGTGCCGACAAATCCCGATAGGAGCTGCACATATCTCGTTCTCAGGGCACACTCAGATGAGCAAGACGTCGGGTAAGCCAACCCAGAGTTGCCCCTGGTAGCCTCGGACATCGCTCAGTGGGACCAACACTCAGAGGAGCACTGGCCCGGGGGGGGGGAGGTTAAAATAAGATGACCCTTGAGTCTGCAGAACTCAAGGGAAAAAAAAGGGCTAGGTGGCAAATGGGAAAACCAAGGTTGGGCATTGCTGGAAAAGTTTTAATCAAAGCGAACTATCAAGGGGTTCCCATTATAACCCAACCGCGTAAGGAACGCAAAATCCGGGAACATAACACCGATATGACGAAAACTAGGGCGGCAAGAGTGGAACAAAACACTAGGCGAGAGGCCGAGCCTTCCACCCTTTACCAAGTATATAGATGCATTAAGATAACATGGCAATATAATGATATCCCAACAAGTAAATAAATGTTCCAACAAGGAACGGCTCCAATCTTCACCTGCAACTAGCAACGCTATAAGAGGGGCTGAGCAAAGCGGTAACATAGCCAATCAATGGTTTGCTAGGACATGGTGGGTTAGAGGTTTGACATGGCAATTGGGAGGCTGACAAACAATTGGTAGGCATCGAAGCATTGGCATAGCAAAGAGCGAGCAAACTAGCATAGCAAAGATAGTAGTGATTTCGAGGGTATGATCATCTTGCCTGCAAAGCTGTCAGAGTTGACTGGATCCTCAAAAGCAAACTCAACGGGCTCCTCGTTAGAGAACTCGTCTCCCGGCTCTACCCAAACAAGACAAACAAGCAATAAGGATACAATCAACCACGTGCAAGCTCAAACAATAAGATGCAATGATGGTATGTTATGCGGGATGCGATGCGGGATGCAAAATGCAAGATATGACAGGAAATGCATGAACTGAAGGAAATATGCCCTAGAGGCAATAATAAAGTTATTATTTATTTCCTTATATCATGATAAATGTTTATTATTCATGCTAGAATTGTATTAACCGGAAACATAATACATGTGTGAATACATAGACAAACTTAGTGTCACTAGTATGCCTCTACTTGACTAGCTCGTTAATCAAAGATGGTTATGTTTCCTAACCATGAACAAAGTGTTGTTATTTGATTAACGAGGTCACATCATTAGTTGAATGATCTGATTGACATGACCCATTCCATTAGCTTAGCACCCGATCGTTTAGTATGTTGCTATTGCTTTCTTCATGACTTATACATGTTCCTATGACTATGAGATTATGCAACTCCCGTTTGCCGGAGGAACACTTTGTGTGCTACCAAACGTCACAACGTAACTGGGTGATTATAAAGGAACTCTACAGGTGTCTCCAATGGTAAATGTTGGGTTGGCGTATTTCAAGAATAGGATTTGTCACTCCGATTGTCGGAGAGGTATCTCTGGGCCCTCTCGGTAATGCACATCACATAAGCCTTGCAAGCATTGCAACTAATGAGTTAGTTGCGAGATGATGTATTATGAAACGAGTAAAGAGACTTGCCGGTAACGAGATTGAACTAGGTATTGGATACCGACGATCGAATCTCGGGCAAGTAACATACCGATGACAAAGGGAACAACGTATATTGTTATGCGGTCTGACCGATAAAGATCTTCGTAGAATATGTAGGAGCCAATATGGGCATCCAGGTCCCACTATTGGTTATTGACCGGAGATGTGTCTCAGTCATGTCTACATTGTTCTCGAACCGTAGGGTCCGCACGCTTAACGCTACGATGACAGTTATTATGAGTTTATGCATTTTGATGTACCGAAGTTAGTTCGGAGTCCCGTATGTGATCACGGACATGACGAGGAGTCTCGAAATGGTCGAGACATAAAGATTGATATATTCGACGGCTATATTCGGACACCGGAAGTGTTCCGGGTGATTTCGGAGAAAAACCGGAGAGCCGGAGGGTTACCGGAACCCTACCGGGAGAAGTATTGGGCCATATGGGCCTTAGTGGAGAGAGAGAGGGGCTGCAAGAGGTGGGCCGTGCGCCACCTCCTCCCTGGTCCGAATTGGACTAGGAGAGGGGGGCGGCGCCCCCCCCCTTTCCTTCTCCCACTCCACCTCTTTCCCCCTCCTAGTAGGAGTCCTACTCCTACTAGGAGGAGGACTCCTCCTTGGCGCGCCACACCTGGCCGGCCGGCCTCCTCCCTTTGCTCCTTTATATACGGGGGCAGGGGGCACCTCTAGAAACACAAGTTGATCCACGTGATCGTTCCTTAGCCGTGTGCGGTTCCCCCCTGCCACCATATTCCACCTCAATCATATCGTTGTAGTGCTTAGGCGAAGCCCTGCGTCGGTAGAACATCATCATCATCACCACGCTGTTGTGCTGACGGAACTCATCCCCGAAGCTTTGCTGGATCGGAGCCCGGGGAGCGTCATCGAGCTGTACGTGTGCTAAGAACTCGGAGGTGCCAGAGTAACGGTGCTTGGATCGGTCGGATCGGGAAGACGTATGACTACTTCCTCTACGTTGCGTCAACGCTTCCGCTGTTGATCTACAAGGGTACGTAGATCACACTCTCCCATCTCGTTGCTATGCATCACCATGATCTTGCGTGTGCGTAGGAAATTTTTTGAAATTACTGCGTTCCCCGACACTGGCATCAGAGCCTAGGTTTTTGAAGGAAATATGCAATAATAAAGTTATTACTTATTTCCTTATATCATGATAAATGTTTATTATTCATGCTAGAATTGTATTAACCAGAAACATAATACATGTGTGAATACATAGACAAACTTAGTGTCACTAGTATGCCTCTACTTGACTAGCTCGTTAATCAAAGATGGTTATGTTTCCTAACCATGAACAAAGTGTTGTTATTTGATTAACGAGGTCACATCATTAGTTGAATGATCTGATTGACATGACCCATTCCATTAGCTTAGCACCCGATCGTTTAGTATGTTGCTATTGCTTTCTTCATGACTTATACATGTTCCTATGACTATGAGATTATGCAACTCCCGTTTGCCGGAGGAACACTTTGTGTGCTACCAAACGTCACAACGTAACTGGGTGATTATAAAGGAGCTCTACAGGTGTCTCCAATGGTACATGTTGGGTTGGCGTATTTCGAGAATAGGATTTGTCACTCCGATTGTCGGAGAGGTATCTCTGGGCCCTCTCGGTAATGCACATCACATAAGCCTTGCAAGCATTGCAACTAATGAGTTAGTTGTGAGATGATGTATTACGGAACGAGAAAAGGAGACTTGCCGGTAACGAGATTGAACTAGGTATTGAGATACCGACGATCGAATCTCGGGCAAGTAACATACCGATGACAAAGGGAACGACGTATGTTGTTATGCGGTCTGACCGATAAAGATCTTCGTAGAATATGTAGGAGCCAATATGGGCATCCAGGTCCCGCTATTGGTTATTGACCAGAGACGTGTCTCGGTCATGTCTACATTGTTCTCGAACCCGTAGGGTCCGCACGCTTAAGGTTTCGATGACAATTATATTATGAGTTTATGAGTTTTGATGTACCGAAGGAGTTCGGAGTCCCGGATGAGATCGGGGACATGACGAGGAGTCTCGAAATGGTCGAGACGTAAAGATCGATATATTGGACGACTATATTCGGACATCGGAAAGGTTCCGAGTGATTCGGGTATTTTTCGGAGTACCGGGTAGTTACGGGAGAAGCAATGGGCCTTGATGGGCTTTAGTGGGAAGTGGAGAAAGGGCCAAGGGGCTGCTGCGCCCCCCTCCCCTCTGGTCCGAATTGGACTAGGGAAAAGGGGGCCGGCCACCTTTCCTTCTCCTCTACTTCCTTCTCCCTTCCTCCCCTCTTGGTGGACTCCTACTAGGACTTGGAGTCCTAGTGGGACTCCACATCCTGGCCGCACCAATTGCCTGGGCCGGCCTCCTCCTCCTCCATCCTTTATATACTGAGGCAAGGGGCACCCTAAACACACAAGTTGATCTTCATGATTGTTCTCTTAGCCGTGTGCGGCGCCCCCTGCCACCATAATCCTCGATAATATTATAGCGATGCTTAGGCGAAGCCCTGCGACGATAGAACATCAAGATCGTCACCACGCCGTCGTGCTGACAGAACTCTTCCCCGACACTTTGCTGGATCGGAGTCCGGGGATCGTCATCGAGCTGAACGTGTGCTAGAACTCGGAGGTGCCGTAGTTTCGGTGCTTGGATCGGTCGGATCGTGAAGACGTACGACTACATCAACCGCGTTGTGCTAACGCTTCCGCTGTCGGTCTACAAGGGTACGTAGATCACACTCTCCCCTCTCGTTGCTATGCATCACCATGATCTTGCGTGTGCGTAGGAATTTTTTTGAAATTACTACGTTCCCCAACAGTGGCATCCGAGCCTAGGTTTTATGGGTTGATGTTATATGCATGAGTAGAACACAAGTGAGTTGTGGGCGATATAAGTCATACTGCCTACCAGCATGTCATACTTTGGTTCGACGGTATTGTTGGACGAGACGACCCGGACCAACATTACGCGTACGCTTACGCGAGACCGGTTCCCCCGACGTGCTTTGCACATAGGTGGCTTGCGGGCGACTGTCTCTTCAACTTTAGTTGAACCGAGTGTGGCTACGCCCGGTCCTTGCGAAGGTTAAAACGGAGTCTATTTGACAAACTATCGTTGTGGTTTTGATGCGTAGGTGAGATTTGTTCTTGCTTAAGCCCGTAGCAGTCACGTAAAACTTGCAACAACAAAGTAGAGGACGTCTAACTTGTTTTTGCAGGGCATGTTGTGATGTGATATGGTCAAGGCATGATGATGAATTTTATTGTATGAGATGATCATGTTTTGTAACCAAGTTATCGGCAACTGGCAGGAGCCATATGGTTGTCGCTTTATTGTATGCAATGCAATTGCGATGTAATGCTTTACTTTATCACTAAGCTGTAGCGATAGTCGTGGAAGCAAAAGATTGGCGAGACGACAACGATGCTACGATGGAGATCAAGGTGTCGCGCCGGTGACAATGGTGATCATGACGGTGCTTCGGAGATGGAGATCACAAGCACAAGATGATGATGGCCATATCATATCACTTATATTGATTGCATGTGATGTTTATCTTTTTATGCATCTTATCTTGCTTTGATTGACGATAGCATTATAAGATGATCTCTCACTAAATAATCAAGAAGTGTTCTCCCTGAGTATGCACCGTTGCCAAAGTTCGTCGTGGCCAGACACCACGTGATGATCGGGTGTGATAAGCTCTACGTCCATCTACAACGGGTGCAAGCCAGTTTTTGCACACGCAGAATACTCAGGTTAAACTTGACGAGCCTAGCATATGCAAATATGGCCTCGGAACACGGAGACCGAAAGGTCGAGCGTGAATCATATAGTAGATATGATCAACATAAACGATGTTCACCAATGAAACTACTCCATCTCATGTGATGATCGGACATGGTTTAGTTGATTTGGATCACGTGATCACTTAGAGGATTAGAGGGATGTCTATCTAAGTGGGAGTTCTTAAGTAATATGATTAAATTGAACTTAAATTTATCATGAACTTAGTCCTGGTAGTATTTTGCAAATTATGTTGTAGATCAATAGCTCGCGTTGTTGCTTCCCTGTGTTTATTTTGATATGTTCCTAGAGAAAATTGTGTTGAAATATGTTAGTAGCAATGATGCGGATTGGATCCGTGATCTGAGGTTTATCCTCATTGCTGCACAGAAGAATTATGTCCTTGATGCACCGCTAGGTGACAGACCTATTGCAGGAGCAGATGCAGACGTTATGAATGTTTGGCTAGCTCAATATGATGACTACTTGATAGTTTAAGTGCACCATGCTTAATGGCTTAGAATCGGGACTTCAAAGACGTTTTGAACGTCATGGACCATATGAGATGTTCCAGGAGTTGAAGTTAATATTTCAAGCAAATACCCGAGTTGAGAGATATGAAGTCTCCAACAAGTTCTATAGCTAAAAGATGGAGGAGAATCGCTCAACTAGTGAGCATGTGCTCACATTGTCTGGGTATTACAATCGCTTGAATCAAGTGGGAGTTAATCTTCCAGATAAGATAGTGATTGACAGAATTCTCTAGTCACCATTACCAAGTTAGTAGAACTTCGTGATGAACTATGATATGCAAGGGATAATGGAAACAACTCCCAAGCTCTTCGTGATGCTGAAATCAACGAAGGTAGAAATCAAGAAAAACATCAAGTGTTGATGGTTGACAAGATCACTAGTTTCAAGAAAAGGGCAAAAGAAAAAAAGGGAACTTCAAGAAAAACAGCAAGCAAGTTGTTGCTCATGTGAAGAAGCCCAAGTCTGGTCCTAAGCCTGAGACTAAGTGCTACTACTGCAAAGGGACTAGTCACTGGAAGCGGAACTACCCCAAGTGATTGGCGGATAAGAAGGATGGCAAAGTGAACATAAGTATATTTGATATACATGTTATTGATGTGTACTTTACTAGTGTTTATAGCAACCCCTCAGTATTTGATGCTAGTTCAGTTGCTAAGATTAGTAACTCGAAACAGGAGTTGCAGAATAAACAGAGACTAGTTAAAGGTGAAGTGACGATGTGTGTTGGAAGTGGTCCCAAGATTGATATGATCATCATCGCACACTCCCTATAATTTTGGGATTAGTGTTGAACCTAAATAAGTGTTATTTGGTGTTTGCGTTGAGCATGAATATGATTTGATCATGTTTATTGTAATACGGTTATTCATTTAAGTAAGAGAATAAATTGTTGTTCTGTTTACATGAATAAAACCTTATATGGTTACACACCCAATGAAAATAGTTCGTTGGATCTCGATCATAGTGATACACATAATCATAATATTGAAACCAAAAGATGCAAAGTTAATAATGCTAGTGCAACTTATTTGTGGCACTGCCGTTTAGGTCATATTGGTGTAAAGCGCATGAAGAAACTCCATGCTGATGGGCTTTTGGAATCACTTGATTATGAATCAGTTGATGCTTGCGAACCATGCCTCATGGGCAAGATGACTAAGACTCTGTTCTTAGGAACAATGGAGCGAGCAACAGATTTGTTGGAAATCATACATACTGATGTATGTGGTCCGATGAATATTGAGGCTCGCGACAGATATCATTATTTTCTGATCTTCACAGATGATTTGAGCAGATATAAGTATATCTACTTGATGAAACATAAGTCTGAAACATTTGAAAAGTTCAAAGAATTTCAGAGTGAAGTGAAAAATCATCGTAACAAGAAAATAAAAGTTTCTACGATCTGATCGTAGAGAAGAGTATTTGAGTTACGAGTTTGGCCTTCAGTTAAAAACAATGTGAAATAGTTTCACTATTCACGCCACCTGGAACACCACAGCATAATGGTGCGTCCGAACGTCATAACCATACTTTATTGGATATAGTACAATCTATGATGTCTCTTACCGATCTACCACTATCGTTTTTGGGGTTATGCATTAAAGACAGCTGCACTCACGTTAAAAAAGGGCACCATCTAAGTCCGTTGAGACGACATAATCTGAACTGTGGTTTGGCAAGAAACCAAAGTTGTCGTTTCTTAAAGTTTGGGTTGCAATGCTTATATGAAAAAGTTTCAACTTGATAAGCTCAAACCCAAATCGGAGAAGTGCGTCTTCATAGGATACCCAAAAAGAAAAATGTTGGGTACACCTTCTATCACAGATCCGAAGGCAAGCTATTCGTTGCTGGGAATGGATCCTTTCTACAGAAGGAGTTTCTCTCGAAAGAAGTGAGTGGGAGGAAAGTAGAAAACTTGATAAGGTAATTGTACCTTCTCCCTTATTGGAAAGTAGTTCATCACAGAAATCTGTTCTTGTGACTACTACACCAATTAGTGAAGAAGCTAATGATGATGATCATGTAACTTCAGATCAAGTTACTACCGAATCTCGTAGGTAAACCAGAGTGAGATCCTTACCAGAGTGGTACGGTAATCCTGTTCTGGTAGTCATGTTACTAGACCATGACGAACTTGCGAACTATGAGGAAGCGATGATGAACCCAGATTCCGCGAAATGGCTTGAGGCCATAAAATCTGAGATGGGATCCATGTATGAGAACAAAGTATGGACTTTGATTAACTTGCCCGATGATCGGCAAGTAAATGGATCTTCAAGAGGAAGACGGACGTTGATAGTAGTGTTACTATCCACAAAGCTAGACTTGTCGAAAAAGGTTTTTGACAAAGTTCAAAGTGTTGACTACGATGAGAGTTTCTCACTCGTATCTATGCTTGAGTCTGTCCGAATCATGTTAGCAATTGCCGCATTTTATGAAATCCAGCAAATGGATAAACAAAACTGCATTCCTTAATGGATTTATTAAAGAAGAGTTGTATACGATGCAACAAGAAGGTTTTGTCAATCCTAAAGGTGCTAACAAAATATGCAAGCTCCAGCAATTCATCTGTGGACTGGTGCAAGCATCTCGGAGTTGGAATATACGCTTTGATGAGTTGATCAAAGCATATAGTTTTATACAGACTTGCGGTGAAGCCTGTATTTACAAGAAAGTGAGTGGGAGCACTACAACATTTCTGATAAGTATATGTGAATGACATATTGTTGATCGGAAATAATGTAGAATTATTCTATAAAGCATAAAGGAGGTTTTGAAAGGAGTTTTTCAAAGAAAGACTTCGGTGAAGCTGCTTACATATTGAGCTTCAAGATCTATAGAGATAGATCAAGACGCTTGATAAGTTTTTTCAATGAGTACATACCTTGACAAGATTTTGAAGTAGTTCAAAATGGAGCAGTCAAAGAAAGAGTTCTTGCCTGTATTACAAGGTGTGAAGTTGAGTAAGACTCAAAGCCCGACCACGGCAGAAGATAGAAAGAGAATGAAAGTCATTCCCTATGCCTTAGCCATAGGTTCTATAAAGTATGTCATGCTATGTACCAGATCTATTGTATACCCTGCACTGATTTGGCAAGGGAGTACAATAGTGATCTAGGAGTAGATCACTGGACATCGGTCAGAATTATCCTTAGTGAAATAAAGGATATGTTTCTCAATTATGGACGTAACAAAAAGGTTCGTCGTAAAGGGTTACGTCGATGCAAGTTTTTTGACACTGATCCAGATGATTCTAAGTCTCAATCTGGATACATATTAAAAGTGGGAGCAATTAGCTAGAGTAGCTCCACGCAGAGCATTGTAGACATAGAATTTTGCAAAATACATATGGATCTGAATTTGGCAGGCCCGTTGACTAAATTTCTCTCACAAGCAAAACATGATCAGTCTTTGGGTGTTAATCACATAGCGATGTGAACTAGATTATTGAATCTAGTAAACCCTTTGGGTGTTAGTCACATGGAGATGTGAACCAATCACATAAAGATGTGAACTATTGGTGTTAATCACATAATGATGTGAACTAGATTATTGACTCTAGTGCAAGTGGGAGACTGAAGGAAATATGCCCTAGAGGCAATAATAAAGTTATTATTTATTTCCTTATATCATGATAAATGTTTATTATTCATGCTAGAATTGTATTAACCGGAAACATAATACATGTGTGAATACATAGACAAACTTAGTGTCACTAGTATGCCTCTACTTGACTAGCTCGTTAATCAAAGATGATTATGTTTCCTAACCATGAACAAAGTGTTGTTATTTGATTAACGAGGTCACATCATTAGTTGAATGATTTTATTGACATGACCCATTCCATTAGCTTAGCACCCGATCGTTTAGTATGTTGCTATTGCTTTCTTCATGACTTATACATGTTCCTATGACTATGAGATTATGCAACTCCCTTTTGCCGGAGGAACACTTTGTGTGCTAACAAACGTCACAACGTAACTGGGTGGTTATAAAGGAGCTCTACAGGTGTCTCCAATGGTAGATGTTGGGTTGGCGTATTTCGAGAATAGGATTTGTCACTCCGATTATCGGAGAGGTATCTCTGGGCCCTCTCGGTAATGCACATCACATAAGCCTTGCAAGCATTGCAACTAATGAGTTAGTTGTGAGATGATGTATTACGAAACGAGAAAAGAGACTTGCCGGTAACGAGATTGAACTAGGTATTGAGATACCGACGATCGAATCTCGGGCAAGTAACATACCGATGACAAAGGGAACGACGTATGTTGTTATGCGGTCTGACCGATAAAGATCTTCATAGAATATGTAGGAGCCAATATGGGCATCCAGGTCCCGCTATTGGTTATTGACCAGAGGCGTGTCTCGGTCATGTCTACATTGTTCTCGAACCCGTAGGGTCCGCACGCTTAAGGTTTCGATGACAGTTATATTATGAGTTTATGAGTTTTGATGTACCGAAGGAGTTCGGAGTCCTGGATGAGATCGGGGACATGACAGGGAGTCTCGAAATGGTCGAGACATAAAGATCGATATATTGGACGACTATATTCGGACATCAGAAAGGTTCTGAGTGGTTCGGGTATTTTTCGGAGTACCGGGTAGTTACGGGAGAAGCAATGGGCCTTGATGGGCTTTAGTGGGAAGAGGAGAAAGGGCCAAGGGGCTGCTGCGCCCCTCCTCCCCTCTGGTCCGAATTGGACTAGGGAAAAGGGGGCCGGCCACCTTTCCTTCTCCTCTACTTCCTTCTCCCTTCCTCCCCTCTTGGTGGACTCCTACTAGGACTTGGAGTCCTAGTAGGACTCCACATCCTGGCCGCACCAATTGCCTGGGCCGGCCTCCTCCTCCTCCATCCTTTATATACTGAGGCAAGGGGCACCCTAAACACACAAGTTGATCTTCATGATCGTTCTCTTAGCCATGTGCGGCGCCCCCTACCACCATAATCCTCGATAATATTGTAGCGGTGCTTAGGCGAAGCCCTGCGACAATAGAACATCAAGATCGTCACCACGTCGTCATGCTGACGGAACTCTTCCCCGACACTTTGCTGGATCGGAGTCCGGGGATCGTCATCGAGCTGAACGTGTCTTAGAACTCGGAGGTGCCGTAGTTTCGGTGCTTGGATCGGTCGGATCGTGAAGACGTACGACTACATCAACCGCGTTGTGCTAACGCTTCCGCTGTCGGTCTACAAGGGTACGTAGATCACACTCTCCCCTCTCGTTGCTATGCATCACCATGATCTTGCGTGTGCGTAGGAATTTTTTTGAAATTACTACGTTCCCCAACAGTTTTATGGTTTGATGTTATATGCACGAGTAGAACACAAGTGAGTTGTGGGCGATATAAGTCATACTGCCTACCAGCATGTCATACATTGGTTCGACGGTATTGTTGGACGAGACGACCCGGACCAACATTACGCGTACGCTTACGCGAGACCGGTTCCCCCGACGTGCTTTGCACATAGGTGGCTTGCGGGCGACTGTCTCTTCAACTTTAGTTGAACCGAGTGTGGCTACGCCTGGTCCTTGCGAAGGTTAAAACGGAGTCTATTTGACAAACTATCATTGTGGTTTTGATGCGTAGGTGAGATTTGTTCTTGCTTAAGCCCGTAGCAGCCACGTAAAACTTGCAACAACAAAGTAGAGGACGTCTAACTTGTTTTTGCAGGGCATGTTGTGATGTGATATGGTCAAGACATGATGCTAAATTTTATTGTATGAGATGATCATGTTTTGTAACCGAGTTATCGGCAACTGGCAGGAGCCATATGGTTGTCGCTTTATTGTATGCAATGCAATCGCGATGTAATGCTTTACTTTATCACTAAGCGGTAGCGATAGTCGTGGAAGCATAAGATTGGCGAGACGACAACGATGCTACAATGGAGATCAAGGTGTCCACCGGTGACGATGGTGATCATGACGGTGCTTCGGAGATGGAGATCACAGGCACAAGATGATGATGGCCATATCATATCACTTATATTGATTGCATGTGATGTTTATCTTTTATGCATCTTATCTTGCTTTGATTGACGGTAGCATTATAAGATGATCTCTCACTAAATTATCAAGAAGTGTTCTCCCTGAGTATGCACCGTTGCGAAAGTTCTTCGTGCTGAGACACCACGTGATGATCGGGTGTGATAGGCTCTACGTTCAAATACAACGGGTGCAAAACAGTTGCACACGCGGAATACTCAGGTTATACATGACGAGCCAAGCATATACAGATATGGCCTCGGAACACGGAGACCGAAAGGTCGAGCGTGAATCATATAGTAGATATGATCAACATAGTGATGTTCACCAATGAAACTACTCCATCTCACGTGATGATCGGACATGGTTTAGTTGATTTGGATCGCGTGATCACTTAGAGGATTAGAGGGATGTCTATCTAAGTGGGAGTTCTTAAGTAATTTGATTAATTGAACTTAAACTTAGGGAAAAGCTTATCATCAGCCGACGGATTACAGCGGCGGCGTCTGCCACCTCCTATGCATGACATGCGTACAGTGAGGGCTCACGTAACGTCCTTCATCAAGCCCGTTTTTGCAACAGAGACTATGTTTCTGAAACATACATGGTATTGCAGTGGTTTATGATGGATCTACCTTTCGCAATAAAATTGTAGTCGTGAAAATTTTCTGCAACCAGACCTCAGTGTAAATTTTTTTTGCAACAAAACCTTAGTTGCAAAAATAAATTACAACAAAATATCTGTTGCAAAAAATTTCTGCAACAAGACCTATGTTTCAGAAATAATTCTGCAACAAGGCATGTGTTGCAATGGTGAAGACGCGCTGGGCTCGCTTGGTGTGGCAAAACGGACGGCTCGCAACCCGGCTGATCTTTTTAAAAGATCAGCCGGCGGATGCGTAGCACGCCCCTTAAACTTATCATGAACTTAGTACCTGATAGTATCTTGCTTGTTTATGTTTGATTGTAGATAGATGGCTCGTGCTGTTGTTCCGTTGAATTTTAATGCGTTCCTTGAGAAAGCAAAGTTGAAAGATGATGGTAGCAATTACACGGACTGTGTCCGTAACTTGAGGATTATCCTCATTGCTGCACAGAAGAATTACGTCCTGTAAGCACCGCTGGGTGCCAGGCCTGCTGCTGGAGCAACACCAGATGTTATGAACGTCTGGCAGAGCAAAGCTGATGACTACTCGATAGTTCAGTGTGCCATGCTTTACGACTTAGAATCGGGACTTCAACGACGTTTTGAACGTCATGGAGCATATGAGATGTTCCAGGAGTTGAAGTTAATATTTCAAGCAAATGCCCGGATTGAGAGATATGAAGTCTCCAATAAGTTCTATAGCTGCAATATGGAGGAGAATAGTTCTGTTAGTGAGCATATATACTCAAAATGTCTGGGTATAATAATCACTTGATTCAATTGGGAGTTAATCTTCCAGATGATTGCGTCATTGACAGAATTCTCCAATCACTGCCACCAAGCTACAAGAGCTTCGTGATGAACTGTAATATGCAAGGGATGAATAAGACAATTCCCGAGCTCTTCGCAATGCTGAAAGCTGCGGAGGTAGAAATCAAGAAGGAGCATCAAGTGTTGATGGTCAACAAGACCACTAGTTTCAAGAAAAAGGGCAAAGGGAATAAGAAGGGGAACCTCAAGAAGAACGGCAAGCAAGTTGCTGCTCAAGAGAAGAAACCCAAGTCTGGACCTAAGCCTGAAACTGAGTGCTTCTACTGTAAGCAGACTGGTCACTGGAAGCGGAACTGCCCCAAGTATTTGGCGGATAAGAAGGATGGCAAGGTGAACAAAGGTATATGCGATATACATGTTATTGATGTGTACCTTACTAATGCCCGCAGTAGCACCTGGGTATTTGATACTGGTTCTGTTGCTAATATTTGCAACTCGAAACAGGGACTACGGATTAAGCGAAGATTGGCTAAGGACGAGGTGACGATGCGCGTGGGAAACGGTTCCAAAGTCGATGTGATCGCAGTCGGCACGCTACCTCTACATCTACCTTCGGGATTAGTATTAGACCTAAATAATTGTTATTTGGTGCCAGCGTTGAGCATGAACATTATATCTGGATCTTGTTTAATGCGAAACGGTTATTCATTTAAATCAGAGAATAATGGTTGTTCTATTTATATGAGTAATATCTTTTATGGTCATGCACTCTTGAAGAGTGGTCTATTCTTGTTGAATCTCGATAGTAGTGATACACATATTCATAATGTAGAAGCCAAAGGATGCAGAGTTGATAATGATAATGCAACTTATTTGTGGCACTGCCGTTTAGGTCATATCGGTGTAAAGCGCATGAAGAAACTCCATACTGATGGACTTTTGGAACCACTTGATTATGAATCACTTGGTACTTGCGAACCGTGCCTCATGGGCAAGATGACTAAAACACCGTTCTCCGGTACTATGGAGAGAGCAACAGATTTGTTGGAAATCATACATACAGATGTATGTGGTCCGATGAATGTTGAGGCTCGTGGCGGATATCGTTATTTTCTCACCTTCACAGATGACTTAAGAAGATATGGGTATATCTACTTAATGGAACATAAGTCTGAAACGTTTGAAAAGTTCAAAGAATTTCAGAGTGAAGTTGAAAATCATCGTAACAAGAAAATAAAGTTTCTACGATCTGATCGTGGAGGAGAATATTTGAGTTACGAGTTTGGTGTACATTTGAAAAATTGTGGAATAGTTTCGCAACTCACGCCACCCGGAACACCACAGCGTAATGGTGTGTCTGAACGTCGTAATCGTACTTTACTAGATATGGTGCGATCTATGATGTCTCTTACTGATTTACCGCTATCGTTTTGGGGATACGCTCTAGAGACGGCCGCATTCACGTTAAATAGGGCACCATCAAAATCCGTTGAGACGACACCTTATGAACTGTGGTTTGGCAAGAAACCAAAGTTGTCGTTTCTGAAAGTTTGGGGCTGCGATGCTTATGTGAAAAAGCTTCAACCTGATAAGCTCGAACCCAAATCGGAGAAATGTGTCTTCATAGGATATCCAAAGGAAACTATTGGATACACCTTCTATCACAGATCCGAAGGCAAGACTTTTGTTGCTAAATTCGGAAACTTTCTAGAGAAGGAGTTTCTCTCGAAGGAAGTGAGTGGGAGGAAAGTAGAAATTGACGAGGTAAGTGTACCTGCTCCCTTATTGGAAAATAGTACATCTCAGAAAACTGTTTCTGCGACACCTACACCAACAAATGAGGAAGTTAATGATAATGATCATGAAACTTCAGAACAAGATACTACTGAACCTCGTAGATCAACCAGAGTGAGAACCGCGCCAGAGTGGTACGGTAATCCAGTTCTGGAAGTCATGCTACTAGATCATGATGAACCTACGAACTATGAAGAAGCGATGGTGAGCCCAGATTCCGCAAAGTGGCTTGAAGCCATGAAATCTGAGATGGGATCCATGTATGAGAACAAAGTATGGACTTTGGTTGACCTGCCCGTTGATCGGCAAGCAATTGAGAATAAATGGATCTTCAAGAAGAAGACTGACGCTGACGGTAATGTCACTGTCTATAAAGCTCGACTTGTCGCAAAAGCTTTTGGCAAGTTCAAGGGGTTGACTACGATGAGACCTTCTCACCCGTAGCGATGCTTAAGTCTGTCCGAATCATGTTAGCAATTGCCACGTTTTATGATTATGAAATTTGGCAGATGGATGTCAAAACTGCATTCCTGAATGGATTTCTAGAAGAAGAGTTGTATATGATGCAAGCGGAAGGTTTTGTCGATCCAAAGGGAGCTAACAAAGTGTGCAAGCTCCAACGATCCATTTATGGACTGGTGCAAGCCTCTCGGAGTTGGAACAAACGTTTTGATAGTGTGATCAAAGCATTTGGTTTTATACAGACTTTCGGAGAAGCCTGTATTTACAAGAAAGTGAGTGGGAGCTCTGTAGCATTTCTGATATTATATGTGGATGAGATATTACTGATTGGAAATGATATAGAATTTCTGGATAGCATATAGATCTATAGAGATAGATCAAGAAGCCTAATTGGACTTTCACAAAGCACATACCTTGACAAGATTTTGAAAAAGTTAAAAATGGATCAAGCAAAGAAAGGGTTCTTGCCTGTGTTACAAGGTGTGAAGTTGAGTCAGACTCAATGCCCGACCACTGCAGAAGATAGAGAGAAAATGAAAGATGTTCCCTATGCTTCAGCCATAGGCTCTATCATGTATGCAATGCTGTGTACCAGACCTGATGTGTGCCTTGCTATAAGCTTAGCAGGGAGGTACCAAAGTAATCCAGGAGTGGATCACTGGACAGCGGTCAAGAACATCCTGAAATACCTGAAAAGGACTAAGGATATGTTTCTCGTATATGGAGGTGACAAAGAGCTCACCGTAAAAGGTTACGTTGATGCAAGCTTTGACACTGATCCGGACGATTCTAAATCGCAAACTGGATACGTGTTTACATTAAACGGTGGAGCTGTCAGTTGGTGCAGTTCTAAACAAAGCGTCGTAGCAGGATCTACATGTGAAGCGGAGTACATAGCTGCTTCGGAAGCAGCGAATGAAGGAGTCTGGATGAAGCAGTTCATATCCGATCTAGGTGTTATACCTAGTGCATCGGGTCCAATGAAAATCTTTTGTGACAATATTGGTGCAATTGCCTTGGCAAAGGAATCCAGATTTCACAAAAGAACCAAGCACATCAAGAGACGCTTCAATTCCATCCGGGATCTAGTCCAGGTGGGAGACATAGAGATTTGCAAGATACATACGGATCTGAATGTTGCAGACCCGTTGACTAAGCCTCTTCCACGAGCAAAACATGATCAACACCAAGGCTCCATGGGTGTTAGAATCATTATTGTGTAATCTAGATTATTGACTCTAGTGCAAGTGGGAGACTGAAGGAAATATGCCCTAGAGGCAATAATAAAGTTATTATTTATTTCCTTATATCATGATAAATGTTTATTATTCATGCTAGAATTGTATTAACCGGAAACATAATACATGTGTGAATACATAGACAAACTTAGTGTCACTAGTATGCCTCTACTTGACTAGCTCGTTAATCAAAGATGGTTATGTTTCCTAACCATGAACAAAGTGTTGTTATTTGATTAACGAGGTCACATCATAAGTTGAATGATCTGATTGACATGACCCATTCCATTAGCTTAGCACCCGATCGTTTAGTATGTTGCTATTGCTTTCTTCATGACTTATACATGTTCCTATGACTATGAGATTATGCAACTCCCGTTTGCCGGAGGAACACTTTGTGTGCTACCAAACGTCACAACGTAACTGGGTGGTTATAAAGGATCTCTACAGGTGTCTCCAATGGTAGATGTTGGGTTGGCGTATTTCGAGAATAGGATTTGTCACTCCGATTATCGGAGAGGTATCTCTGGGCCCTCTCGGTAATGCGCATCACATAAGCCTTGCAAGCATTGCAACTAATGAGTTAGTTGTGAGATGATGTATTACGGAACGAGAAAAGAGACTTGCCGGTAACGAGATTGAACTAGGTATTGAGATACCGACGATCGAATCTCGGGCAAGTAACATACCGATGACAAAGGGAACGACGTATGTTGTTATGCGGTCTGACCGATAAAGATCTTCATAGAATATGTAGGAGCCAATATGGGCATCCAGGTCCCGCTATTGGTTATTGACTAGAGACGTGTCTCGGTCATGTCTACATTGTTCTCGAACCCGTAGGGTCCGCACGCTTAAGGTTTCGATGACAGTTATATTATGAGTTTATGAGTTTTGATGTACCAAAGGAGTTCGGAGTCCCGCATGAGATCGGGGACATGACAGGGAGTCTCGAAATGGTCGAGACATAAAGATTGATATATTGGACGTCTATATTCGGACACCGGAAGTGTTCCGGGTGATTTCGGAGAAAACCGGGGAGCCGGAGGGTTACCGGAACCCTACCGGGAGAAGTTTTGGGCCATATGGGCCTTAGTGGAGAGAGAGAGGGGCTGCAAGAGGTGGGCCGCGCGCCACCTCCTCCCTGGTCCGAATTGGACTAGGAGAGGGGGGCGGCGCCCCCCCTTTCCTTCTCCCACTCCACCTCTTTCCCCCTCCTAGTAGGAGTCCTACTCCTACTAGGAGGAGGACTCCTCCTTGGCGTGCCACACCTGGCCGGCAGGCCTCCTCCCCTTGCTCCTTTATATACGGGGGCAGGGGGCACCTCTAGAAACACAAGTTGATCCACGTCATCGTTCCTTAGCCGTGTGCGGTGCCCCCTGCCACCATATTCCACCTCGATCATATCGTTGTATTGCTTAGGCGAAGCCCTGCATCGGTAGAACATCATCATCGTCACCACGCCGTTGTGCTGACGGAACTCATCCCCGAAGCTTTACTGGATCGGAGCCCGGGGAGCGTCATCGAGCTGTACGTGTGCTAAGAACTCGGAGGTGCCGGAGTAACGGTGCTTGGATCGGTCGGATCGGGAAGACGTACGACTACTTCCTCTACGTTGCGTCAACGCTTCCGCTGTTGATCTACAAGGGTACGTAGATCACACTCTCCCATCTCGTTGCTATGCATCACCATGATCTTGCGTGTGCGTAGGAATTTTTTTGAAATTACTGCGTTCCCCAACATGAACCTGGCCTCAACTTGGAAAACCAAGTGTGCCACTGGAAAGATGAGATGAAATCGCTTGAAAACGATATAAAGAACGCCGGAATCGGAGTTACGGTTTGGAAATGGCAAGCGATTCAAAATTGGCACCGGTCTACAATTTACAGCAAGTAGGCCTCTAAATGCAATGAAATGAACATGCTACAGCACTCAAACATGGCAACAAAATACATGGCAGGGAAGCATTCAAGATGCTTAACAAAAGTCTAGCACTGAGCTACGGCCAATTCATCCATTAACAGGTTCAAACAAGCATGGCAAAAACGCAAATGGTAAACAAATCTCAGACTTAACACTTGTCTGAAATTTCAGATCATATAGCCCTCTTCGGAGCAACAAAACAACATGCTACGGGACCTGATTATGACAAAGAAGAACATGGCATGGAGCTACTCAACAAGCTTAACAAAAGTCCCTTAGTGACCTTGAGCCAAAAGGGATCACAAAATATACTAACAAGCCCACGAACATAGCAAAAACATAATCAGTTTTCAGACTTTGTGAAAACTGGCACATGCCGAAACATAACTCACGAAGGCACGTTTACGAGCTCGATGCACTCACTACGGTGCAAGTCATGGCGAGACAAGCATACATCCATTAAGAAGGCACAAAATGCAAGCTAGATATGGCAAGAACAATGGCATAGCATGCACGGATCAACTACAATAAATCAGCAAAATCGCAAACATGTTGACGATTTTCCCAGATTCACAACGAAGCAAAAGTAGAACTCGATTGACTCAAGTTAGGGTGCTCCAAAATTGCAAACAAAGACATGGATGGATAGAGCATCACAATATTAACAAAACTCCTTTACTGATCATCCTCAAAAGAGGCACGGATCACTAGGAAACAACATGAACATATGGCATCATGAACTAAACAATCCCAGGACTTAGTGAAAACGCTAAGTCCCTGAAAACAGAGTTACCGGGTGCCTCACTTTGCAAGCTTGCACTAGGCACCACACACATCACAAAAATACATGGGTTGCACCTCTCGGAAGATGACAAAACCCTTAACAAAACATATGTAGAACTCATGGGAATATCATACACACATTAATCATGGCAAAAATGACAAATGTCTAAGATGAAGTAGCAGATCTGACAATTAACTCACGAAGCCCTCTTCTAACAGCATTTCGGGCATCAAGATGAACTCTAATGAAAAAGATGCAATGGAATGAAATGATGTACTCTTTGAGACGAACATTTTGATATGTTATATGTCCAAATTAGAGCTACGGATGCGGAGATATAGCAGGTCAAAGATAGCAAAATAATTAGGGTTCGGAGGGAAAAAGTCAACCCGATTTGAATCTAGATCTGAGATCCGGCGGCACTGTAGCAGTTACTGTTCACCGGAGCGCGATTTTCGAGGATGACCGGCCGGAGTGCTCGCCGGAAATGGAGAAGGGGCGGAGGCCGGCGAGGGGCGCCGCGGTGGTGGCCGACGTCGGTGGGGAAGCGGAGTCGACGGCCGCCGGAGTCGAGGGCGCGGGCGCGGCGGGCTCGGGCGAGCTCGCCGGCGACGAGGCGGCGGAGCGAAGCGGCGAGGAGGCCGGTGCCGGCAGGCGGCGGAACGGCGACAAGGTAGGCCGGCGCAGGCGCAGCTCCCACGCGCGGACGCGGGCGGCGGCCGATGCGGGCCAGGGTGGGCCCGCCCCGGGCCTCGCGGGCTGGCGGCGGAGGAGGCCGGGCGGTGCCACTTGGCGCGATCTGATTGGGCGCGGGGGCGGCGGCGGCTTTGTCCGGCTGCGACGGACGTGTCCAGCTAACGGCAGAGCGGATTTTTAGGGTTTGGACGGGGAAGAGATCCGGATTTCGGGGAAGGGGTCTATATATAGGCATAGAGGGAGCTAGGAGAGTCCAAATGAGGTGCGATTTTCGGCCACGCGATCGTGATCGAACGCTCTAGGTGATGGAGCAAGGTTAGGTGGGTTTTGGGCCAAATTGGAGAGGTGTTAGGCTGCAACACACACGAGGCCTTTTCGGTCCCTCGGTTAACCGTTGGAGTATGAAACGAAGTCCAAAAGATACGAAACTTGACAGGTGGTCTACCGGTAGTAAACCAAGGCCGCTTGGCAAGTCTCGGTCCAATCCGGAAATGTTTAATCCCCACACACGAAAGAAAGGTAGAAATGATCACCGAAGGAGAACGAAGCGCCGAAATGCAAAACGGACAACGGGGAAAAAGCTCGAATGCATGAGATGAACACGTATGCAAATGCAATGCACATGATGACATGATATGAGATGCATGACAACGAAAACAACACACGGAGACAAAGACCCGAACCCGAGAAAATAAATATAACTTAACGCCGGAAACGGCAAGAGTTGGAGTACAAATTGGGAAAGTTATATCCGGGGCGTTACACAAACTTTGTGCCTTATTCGACCGGCCCACTAGCGGGAGGCAGTAGGCCATCACTATAGCTTGCAATTTGGGTTTGGATGTGAATGTGAGGAGGTACATAACCAGGATGTTGCTCAAGGAAGGTAAATGTGGGCTATAAATTATGAATTGATGTGTGTATACATGGATGAGTATACACATATGATAAAATGACAACCACACTCATAAAATACATGCAAAATATAAACGAATAAAAATATATTAAATTTAAATTGTTTACCAAAATTCTCCCACTAAATAAGTAATTACATAATTTGGTGTGCTTAATTTTTTACCATATCATATGAAAAAGCATTGAAATAAAGGAATAAGGTGCACAAGGCACATGAAGTTGCCTATATTGTTACAAACCATGTGGGGAAGTCATAATCATATTCTTAGAGGAAACAAATAAACGTTATTATGTAGATCGAAGGTAAAATATAAAATTTTGAAACTATCGTAATGTTTTAAAGGAAATGACGAGAAAGAAATCAGATATAAGTGAACATCCTAGAATTTTTTTAACAACTAGGACATCCATTTGATGGTTGTGCTTTTTAATCGAGAGAATCTTCTTTAGACTAATTACATAGACATTATCGGGAAAAGGAAATGGTGGGCTATAAATTAAGAAGTCATTTGTGGAACTAATATATATGTATACATGCATGGGTATAGACCAATAATAAAATGACAACCACACTCAGAAATACACACGTAAATGGATGCGAAGAAAATTATTTACTAAATGTTCCCGTTAAATAAGTAGTTGCAACAACTCAAAAAAAGTAATAAAGGATTTATGTGCATAATTTTATTTACCATATCATATGGAATAACCGGTGAAATAAAGAAAAAATCCACGAAATAAAGGAAAGAAATTCCAGGCAATGTGCACAAAGGTGTGTATGTTGTTACAGAGTATGCGTTTGTTTGAAACTATCACAATTTATTGAAGAATAATACAAAAAAACCCAGATATAACTAAACATCTCGTAAAAATATGAGAACCATGATATCCATTTGGTGGTCGTTCTTTTTAATCGAGATATCTCCATGGGTGTAATTACAAAGACCACAACTAATAGATCATCATGATGCAACTAGACATGTTAGAAATGAATATCCAAGACGAACACAATAAAAAAATAGACATGTGCTAGGAAATTCAATTAAAAACAATAATTGTGATCGTTAATTTGGTAGGCCTACTTTTTAGTATAGCAGAACTTGTTAAACTTCAAAATTTTGCTTCAAAATTCAAATTCAAGACAGCATCATAAATATTTGGAATCAGATCTATGCTAGGGGGAGAGAGAGTAACACACACACACACACACACACACACACACACAGAGAGAGAGAGAGAGAGAGAGAGAGAGAGAGAGAGAGAGAGAGAGAGAGAGAGAGTGCATGGAGGTGAGGGCTAATACACATGCCCTACAAGGTTGTTTCCGAGGGAGGTCACTCACATGGTCTCATCTTAGGAAATTTGGTGCACTATTTTTATTCTTAGGATTCTAAACAAATATTTGAGTATTCTATATCTCAATTATTCCTATAGATGTTGTTTTGTTTGTAGGTTTAGAAATCATAGTAACTTTTTCTATAGATCATGGTAAGTTTCAAATGAAATCTTTCTTGGATTAAAATCTTTTGTCAACATTTTTGGAATATGCCTATGGCTGATGAGTTGCAATGCCTCTTCTAGAATATAATAGACAACATATTTTCTTGGCCAAGGTGTATGGTTTCAGATTGCGCAAGATTTCAAGACATCTCGCAATCATATTTTCTTTTCATTTTTATGTACTTTTTGTTAGCCTCGTAATTGCTCTAGAGTATACATGTCGTACGATGAAGCTATAGGTAGTGTTTACAACCGACTAGAGAGCATATATTGGTTGTGCCATTGGATTTGAAAAGATTATGATCACACACATTAAAATCAGTAATGGGTTACAACAAGAGAGAATTATAACATCCCAAGCCACTATAGCCATGTTACATGAAAATAGTTCATATTAGCGTGAGTGTAGGAAGGATGATTTGGATTTTAAGAGTGGGAAATATCTAGTACAAAGTGAATGAAATTAGATAGAAAAGAAACATAATGTGCAATTATAAAGAACAATACCATTCCATTGGGAAATACTTCAAACTTTTTAAAATGTTCCTATAAGTTATATTCAAAGTTGCATCTTGGATATCATGCCTATGTCTTAAATGTCATGTGTTACAAAATAAAGGACATGCATTTCAAAACAAGTGGAGGAAATGACGCTGAGGAATAAATATATGGAAATGGTAAAACAAAAATCCTAACTGATTATTGGGTCTATATGTCATTGAGGAGAATTTTGATTCACCTTACATGTGCTTACTACGGAATAATACACACAACATCTCCTACAGACTAAACATGCAGGTGCGAGAACAAACAGTCTCACTAGGCCACACACCCATCCGTTTCTAATAATATATAGGTTAATATCTAGCAACGACTAACGAGTCGTGATTTTATCACTCATACATTTTGAACAGACTACTAAGATGATGCCCTCACATCCGCGAGGCCATCTTGGGTTATATGTATTAAGAATAATATCATCTGAAACTTCTTTTGAGTACGAATCCAATGATATAAAGTCGGTGGTATGTAAGCTATATTTTTCTAGTTAAATATATTGTGAAAATTCAACCCAAAGTAGGAGCGGGCTTATAAACCCAGATCCATTAAGTGGGATCTAAGGGAATGGTACAGTGGGTAGCAACATTATGAGCTTCCACGTGCAACGATTTCTTCTTACTAATGACACCGAGCAACCTCGCGTAAAATAGATTTATAGATGCTTGCACTCCCACTCTAAAAGCCACAAACAACTCCGAGGTAGTTATAAAATGCTTGGGCATATTGTTGGTATAGATCAAAACCCACCTAGCAAGCCATCGTCTGTCGTACAATCGAGTCTATGATCCCATCCGAGATAAGAACTGGTGCTCCCAAGAATTTGTTGTTCATGTGTCATCGCACTGCTCTTGCTGCTCCTCACACTTTGATCTCGCACACAATAACATTGATGTCCCCTTTCACCCAACATTGAAGGGGGCTTATCTAACACGACACACATCAACTAGTCTCCTTGGTCATGTCTTCATACATGCAAGTGGCGGCTCGTCTCCTTCCCGCACTTCCTCCTCTTACATATCTCTCGTGCACCTTTCTATGCCTTTAACAATTAACATTATTACGTCATTTTAGTGTTAGAAAACATTATGTCACCTTCTCCCTCAAACTGATAGACCTGACCATCATCTCCTTCAATGCTGACTCCACTCATCCTTCTCGCTTCCCCAGCAACATTCTTCTCATGCCTAATCCCTATATACGTGACGCCTTGTGGTGCATCTCCCCCCCTCCCTCCTTGCCAGTGCGACAACATCATGTCAACAACCCGACCTTGTAGCCATGTTGTTGTAGTGCAGGTCAACTTGGAGTTTTCTATGATCAATCATCTCAACATTATGTTGCAACTAATGATGATTTATTGCATACACAGCAAAACAAATTGCTCAAGTATGTTTGAGTTTATGCAGAGGTTAGGGGTAGTCCTCCCTTTCTAAAAAAATATATGTTTGATTGTCGCAGTCTTTTTGCAAAGTTGTACTTTTTTAAAACTATACTTTTTGGACTCCATTGCAAATCTTATGTTAGAATTTTGACCATGTCAAATCAAATATTTTTCATGACAAATTATGTTATTTGAGAATGACAAGTTTAGTTGGAGAGCATGGCAAATCCGTCCCAGTTTATTTTTCGGTCAGGAAGTCCCGTACTTGGAAACTAAATTTGTTATCATCGCGTCAATATCAATTACCACGAAAAATGTCATATTTACCATGCCTATAAATCTGACGCCAGATTTTTAACGTTTTCGTACTTTTTTTAGATAATGTAATGTATGTACTTTTTTTGAGAGAATGCACTTTTTTGGAGTATGTGTTAGAGGAATACAAAGAGGGGATACAAAGAGGCTTAGCAGGCAGTTGTTCTAGACGGATGGTGGGCTGGGCTTCATCTAGCCCGCTCGCCGCGAGAACACCGAGACGGCCGGAGACGAGTCTAGCTTCAAACGCGAATCCAACAAATCCATTCCACAGTCGGAACCCTCCCAGTCCCACTACTATATATTCACACGTATACGTACGCCAGGACCAGGAGAAATCAAGTACGGACGGCAACTTCGACATTGCAGATTGCGCCGGCGACTTCGATGGCTCGATCTTGCTCGGCATCGGGCACGGCGGCCGGCGATGACGAGCCCCGTCCGACTGCGGTGTCCCTGGCCCATCTGCTGGTGGGGCCTGACCCGGCGCCGCCTGACGGCCTGAGTACCTGACGCTGTCGCTCACGCCCGTCGGGATCCCGCTGCCGGGGCAGAAACAACCGGGGGAGGTGACGCTGGCGCACATAAACGCGCTGCTTGACTACCTAAAGCTCTCGCTCGCGCCCTGGGATGATGCATCGGGACCTTCGACTTCGAGCACACTCGGCGGCGACGATGCATCGGGACCTTCGACTTCGAGCACACACAGGGGCGACGACGTGGAGACGCGTTCCACGGCAGCAATGGTCGTCGAGCCCATCGACGCCGTCCCTCTGCGCGCGGCGTACTTCGTCGGGCCTCCCGAGCCGGCCTGGGTACGCGAGACGCTGGGCCTCCCCGTCAACCACCCACTCTACTTCGTCGCCACCAAGGCGGTCGAAAACTCGGACATGAACGCACAGCAGAGCCGCTTCCTCATCCCGCGGGCCATCGGCCGTCTCCGCCCGCTCTTCTCTGACGAGCAGCGCCTTGAGGCCAACATGGTCGAAGAAGAGCCGGCGCGGAAGAAGAAGAAGCCGACGCCGCAGCCGTCCGGTTGCGACGGGAGGAAGCCGAGGGTGCTGGGGAAGAAGCACGGCGGGCTGCTCGTGCACGTTGTCGTAAACCGCGACGGTCATCAGATGGACGCTGAGCTGACCACGTGGGACTCGAGCCACACCTCGGTGTTGAAATTCGGGAGGAACTACCAGAGGTTCGTGGGCATGAGTGGCCTGAAACTCAAGGACGAGGTGCACATATGGGCTCTCCCGCACCGCGATGGTGATCTGTATTTGGTGATCACCGCCGCTGTCACGCCGCCGCAGGCAGGGCAACCTGTCGCCTAGTGTGGTACTGATATAGTGTAAGATGTATATGTTCAGGTTCTGGTTATACAAGGATAGGTAGCAAAATACCCAATTCGATAGAAATTACTACAAGACTGAAATGTTTTTCCTATAACAAACTTAATGGTTTTATTTTAGGTGGTCATCCTTTTCCGGATCATGGATTCATGGGAAAAAACAAATGGCATAGTACTCCTCACCTCTCCTCTCTGGCAACTTCCACACGCAGTTCACGCCCCTTCCACACCTGCACAACTCAAAATGGAAACACAAAATTATATCAATTCATCACACGCTCGACCAGGGTAAAAGTGTAGCATCATTACACTGTCTAGCCATAAACTGACCTGTTTGTCGAAGCACAAGTCGCGTCGTCCGCGTCATCCCGTCTCACCATTGTGACGAAACCAAACCCTCGCGAGTGCCAACCCCCCTCCTCCACAGTTAGATAACTTCAGCATTCATCACATCGTCGTGCCTGCTGAACAACCGCTTTAGCCGAGAGTCGTCCGCTTCATAGGGCAGATGACCCACATAGATTTTGATGGCCGTAGAAGACGCGGATCGATGGAGAGACCGTCTTTCTTCTGCCTCGGCAGTTCTAGGGGCCGCTGCCTTGTTCACTGTCATAGGGGCTGCTTCACACTACCGGAATTACCCCTAATCCTGATGGCCTATCTTATGCTGACGGCCCTCATGGACATATATGGAGGTATGCCGACGGCCTAGAGCAAGTAATATGTGGGAAGTACATAAGCAATCCAAATAAACGAAGAAATCACGCGTGTCACTGTGTACAGCAAAAGCATAAGTAACAGACAAACAAAGCATGATTTGTGTGAAACAAAACGTATATAAAGTAGAAGCATATATGATAAACAAAGGAAGCACAACTAGTTAGAAAAAAATCATAATGCTATCACAATGCATATGCCACACATGTTAATACATAAAATTGAACACGCAAAATTACTAGCTTGTCGCCAAGAGTATGGTAAACAGATTAATGGTTTGTAAACCAATTCCATCAATCAAAATCTCTACTATTAAAGGAGAATCGAACGTCGATCGTGATGGTTCGACCTCCTTCGATGCCCCCTCCTCGCTAGCTTTTCCACCCACGTCCTCCCGAAAACCAGAGGTAAACCTCCTCTCATACATCGATCCCGCACCCAACCCGCGAATTAGAAAAACCGCACGTCACCCACGTCCTTCCCCGATCTGGAAGACTATCCCACGTCCCTCACACAGCACGAAAGAAAAACAGCCCAAAGCTCCTCGCGATGGCCCGACGCGCCCTCCTGCCTCCTGATGCTGCTCCTCATCGACGACGCCACACCACGATGCGCACCGGCGCCTCACCAGCCGTGCCCTCCCCCCAGCCTCCTATCCATGCGCCCCAGCGATGCCATCCTGCGCACCACCGCTTCCCTGGGCGCCC
The DNA here is from genome assembly GCF_002162155.2 of Triticum dicoccoides. Classification (NCBI taxonomy): domain Eukaryota; kingdom Viridiplantae; phylum Streptophyta; class Magnoliopsida; order Poales; family Poaceae; genus Triticum; species Triticum dicoccoides. The sequence goes on from NC_041380.1 coordinate 585,750,839, forward strand.
AAATCCGGGGCTCCCCGCAATTCCCGAGGCTTCCGGTGTTGAGCCGTATGGAGGAGGAGCCGGCGGCAGGGAAGGGAACGGGCATAGCGTCGACTACACGTCAGAAGACAATCACGGAGGACTACGTCGTGCAGTCCATGCTCGGCTGGGGGCCTCTTTCTCCACCATGTGCCTCATCTAGGAGACCGCCCACTTTGTACGTGCTAACCCCTTGTCTCGAATTCTCCTATTAAGTCATTCTATTAGTTCTATGATTCGTGATGATATGTAGGAAAATATCGATCTGGATGTAGCAGTTTCTCTGCCCACCAGATGCTTGCTCTTTTGCCTTGGAGCATAAGAAGGAAAAAATATTTCATCTATCGTAATAATTACTGTTCGATCAGTCAATTCTATCCTCATGCAAGCGATTTTTATTTTATTTTACCACTGTTCTGGAGAGGTTCAGCTGCCTTTGTCTGTTGTTTCTAAATATTTTTGTTGTATATACGTGCAGAGGTATGTGCTTCTGAAGGTGGGAAGATCAAAGAGGGAGGGACCGACAGGCAACATGTAACATGGAGATGAGCCAGCCATGCCGAATCCGCTAGACGCCGAACCTACCATGGCCATGTCCCCGAGGTGCGCACTGATGCTCCTTGATGACCGCTGGTCACTGCCAAAACCGCGCCCACCCCAGCTGCAGGGACTGGTGGGCTAGGCTTTGCCCGGCGATGCTCTTCCGTGAAGGTAAAAGGGAACATGGTCTTGCCGTTGTAGGTTCTGCCTAGGTTGTCCAAGGAGGAGCAGTACATGGCTGGCATCCTCAATGGGAGCCATGTGTGCATGTTTTTTTTTTCAGTTTCCTCCTGATAACTTGCTGACCATGATGAAGTACACCGAGTCACCGAGTTTGTCGGTGAATTGTTGGCCTCAGTGTAGTTCCTTCAATCATATATATCGCCTCATATTTCTTTGTATTTATGCCAGGTAAAATGCCAAACCAGTCAGCTACCTTCTGGATATCATGTTTTGGGTAGGTTTCCTACATATAAATTTATTGAAGTATCAATTACTTCATGAGCCTCATGAAAGTCTACATGCGGGGACCGTGTGCCGCGGCGCTACGACCCAAAGGGATGATGCAGCAGCAACTCGAGGGTCGGGATGACGGAGGGAAGACCTCGGGGAGGCGGCATGGACCGCGAGCTGCGGCACTACGTTCCGAAGGGGCGGCGCAGCGGCGGTGCGCTGGTTAGTGCAGCCGCGAGGACGGCCTCGAGCAGTGGCGGGGACCGCGTGCTACGGTGCTATGGCCCAAAAAAGAAAATACCGGGCAAGCAACCTGCGGAGAGAAAACCGATCAAGAGATCGGGAAAGCTCACCAGGGCAGCCATTCACGGATCAGTTACGGATCGCGCGGCCCTCGGAAGAGATCATGATGATCGACCTTCCCAGGGGCGGCGCAGTGCAGAAGCGAACAACGGCTAGGTCTAGGAACTTGTGGCTGATACCATGTTAGAAGGGATAGAGAGAAGAATAGCGGAATATGATGGATGTTGTATTGAGTCTCTTGGACGGTTTATATAGAGTACAAGGCTTAGTGGGCAAGAAACCTTTCTAGAGATAAGGCAGGAAATGATTACAAATCATAATCTACTGCCTATAATCTAACGGAAACCATTTAGAAGTCAATAACCGATTTTTGTTACGCTTGAGATGATTACAATAAGTAAGCATCTGGTAGATGAGTAAGAGTAACAATTATGGGAAGAACCTAACGATCATATATCAGGAACCCAACATGCTTTCCATCTTTGATTCATCATGGTCACCGCTTCCAAAAAGTAGTGACGGATGTTGTCGCCAGATGTCCAACCCTTCATTATCCATGTTGTAACCCGAGATGCTTAGTGCGCGATCATCATATAAAACGATTGCAACCCTGGTCACCCTTTTGTTACCAATGTTGTATGTTGCTATTCTTCAGACTCCTACTTCACTAATCGTATCAATACGAGTATACGACAGGCTTAATGCTCGGTCATGTGTATCCTTTTGATTTCGAGAGGCATGATGGCACATGAAAAAGAAAGAGCCATGGTGGAGATGTGGCGGGGCTTACGAGGAGATGATACACAATGTGTGGAACTAGAGGCAGATTGATAGGGAGCCCGTGACAATCTGAGACGTATGAGGAACCAATGCCTTATCTTGTCCAGGATTGGGAGTTTAAGAAGGCAACACCTGGAATGGATGAACAAAACCAAAGGAATATGTGGTGTTGCAAGAATGAAGTAAGAAGATGTCAACATTGGTTGGGATGCAATCTTAAATTGCATGAGCATTCTCACTTGTCGTAGAATAACAAGTCGATAGATTGTTGTCTTTGTAAATTGTTTTGGTCCGTGGCAACGCACAGGCATCCAACTAGTTTGTGTAAACGTGAGATTTCAATACAACCAAACCATATTAATTTTAAATCCATGACGCTATAATATAACCATGGGATGTAGTTAGTGTGAGAATAGGAGTGGAAAAGTAGTAGAGAACAGCTAATCCATATGCAATATCAGAAGAATTTTAAAGCTAGCTAATTCGGCAGCCTAAATGTGTCATTCGAAAATGTGGAAGGGAATGACATGCATCCTTTGCAACATATATGAGAAATGTAGGACAGAACAAGTCAACAACTAAATTTGCAACCAGACTGTACCCATTTGGAAACAAAAAAAAATCTGAAAGGTGTGGACATGCATCATTAAGCAACATATATGAGAAATGTAGGAAGCATGATGACAATTTTTAGATACAAATAACGCTCTTCACAATGTAGCAATAAGTTCGAATTTAGAAACATCTTTCTGTTGCCGCAAACTATATGGACGGAAAAACAGATAAAGCATAGGAACCATAGATATTGCAAAGCATCAAATTATTGTTGTATCAATGTAAGTTCAAGATGCCGAATTGACATGGTTGGTCAAGTTCAAGCAGCCAGTACACGGTAAGTCTATATATATGTGGGGCTTCTGGCGGTACAGAAGTCTATATTTGGTGTTGAAATTCAGAAACTAGCAGCAGTCGGTAACCCCAAACATCCAAGGGAAGATGCCGCTGCCACACACACATTGGCCCCACTAGCAACTAGACTAGACGGACGGATCAGCATGTTCCATCTTTTTCTTTTCCTTCTTACACGAGCATGCATGAATAGCAATGCTAATTCGCACGGAAAAAGAAAATGAATATAGCAAAGTTGACATCTTGAAACTTACAGTGAACCAAATATCATGTCCCATAACATATATACTTGCTACTAGTTACATGCATTGCCGAACGAGACAGAGCAGATTAGACCGAATTACTTCCTCCGTTTTTATTTAGTTTGCATATTAGCTTTGGTCAAAGTCAAGTTTTATAAACTTTGACCAAGTTTATAAACAAAAATATTAACATATACAATAACAAATCAATACTATTAGATTTATTATTAAATGTACTTTCATATCATATAGATTTGTTACGGTAAAAGTTTATAATTTTTTCTATAAACTTGGTCAATTTTACGAAGTTTGACTTCAGTCAACTCTAATATGCAGAGTAAATAAAAACGGAGGAAGTACATATCTCTCCAGACAATTCGCCGGTCAAACAAGGCGTGAAAGGAAAAGACTTGTTTACAAATGCTTGTGGGTTGTGAAAAAAAGGTTCGGCCCATCGTGTTATCTTTTCTAGGTGCTCAACTCTAGAGCTCTCCAGATGATAGGCAAATCCTTGTCGTGATCCGTCGGTCAAGAAGACGACATCTTTGTCGAAAGGATGGAATCCAAGAAAAGCAATGTGACAATATTCACGTCGAGTTTTCTTCGCCGCAGGTCCTAACTTAAGGTGTGCTCTCATAAAGAAATCATAATCAGACTCTTCTGGACCTTTCACGGTGTCAGTGCCAACATCATCATCATAATAACATTCTCTCTCTTCTTGTAAAGAAGATGGGCGGTCGACTTGTTGATTGTCTTGTCTTTGCATCACATGCATAAGGTCAATATGATGCTTCAACACCCACTCATATTGTCCATAAGATTCATCCATCATCCAAACCCGAAGTTGATACGGACAGTCTACAATTGCACAACGCACCTCGTCCCGTGATTTCCCCAAATAAACTTGACAGCGATCGCTTGTCCCGATACCTGGCGGAGGTTTAATTACTTGGTACTGACCATCCGATAGTGATATTTTGTAAAAGTAATGATTCTGGCAATGCACATAAAGTGCCCCATGCAGGTAGATACCATAGTGCTTCTCTCGCTTTCCGGCTTGCAGCACATCGGCAATAGACCCCATTGCATCCCCTTTCCGAACAAAGGGCCTCTCCTCCCAGTGCTTTGTTCTTGAAGAATAAACCAACAAGATAAATGGCGATGGTGGCCATTCTAATTCCTGTGACAAAAGGCCCAGGTCATCTCTCCTTGGAACATGGGTAATCAAGAAGACCTCATAGTGCGGCGCGACCGTAGGATCAAACACAAGATACCTGACGCCTGTCATTAGGTAGAAGGCCTTCATCTCCGTCGACGGGGGCTGGGGTGGGGGCAAAAGTGTCATTTGAAACGTGACAGGATTAACCACATAGAAGCCAACGTATTTAAGCAAGAGCAGGCCATTGCAGTGGTCGACAATTATGCCGGAGAGGGTGCTGTGCCCGTGTGAGATGGCCGCCGGACCCTTGACGGGATAGAAGAATTCTGAGATTTCCACACCCTTGAAGTTGGCGACGATCTTGCCCAGCGACAGGGGGAGGAGGTCCGCATGCAGCAGGCGGTGGTCGTCGACGACGTTGCGGAGACACCTGCAGACGCAGCGTGAAAGGGCGAGGCTGCGTGGCTGGAGACGGCGGAGGATGTCCGCGAGCACGCCATCGGGTAGCAGTCGGTCCATGACGGATATATCAACTTGAATCGATCAAATCTGCTGCTTGGTTTTTTTAGCGGTATCTGTTGCTTGGAGCTTGGTGCTGCCTCGGCTTATAAAGGATCGAACGGGCCGACGGGAGGTGGAGGTGGACACGGACTCCAATTGGACATATATTGGACGTTGCGTGAGGAGATATACGTGTAATCCTCTTACCCTTGAAAGAAAAGAAAAAAATGAGTTGGATGGTTAGAGAGACTTTGGTATCCCCAGCCCACCAGGGTTCAAGTCCCGGTGCTCGCAATCCTCCTTATAGACATGGACCCCATCCGGCAACCGTCAGACTCCCACGATCGGATGCAACCCTAGGCCCGTCGTTTTCGCCCACCTCTTGTCTCGCTTGAGACCTAGATTGACGGCTGGGCCGCTGGGAGACGCCGGCATTTACTACGACGGGGTCAGGCATGACGATGATGGCGACTCGCTCCTGATTGCGACGGCGACTTTGACCGGTAGTCGTGACCTGACTCCAATTCGTCAGTTAAACTTGAGTTTGATCAGGGGAAAGCCAAGCTTCATTTAGCTGTTAAAGTGCAGTTTAAGCTGCTGTCCAAGTTCAGTTTGATGTAAATCTAGAAATACTGATAAACAAATAGATGAACATATAAGTGGTGCAATGAGTTGTTTATTGTCCGACCAAGATGTTTATGCTAATTGATTTTTTTCCACTCTGAAAGCATGTATTGTTTTGTACTCCCTCCGTTCCTAAATATAAATCTTTGTAAAGATTTCAACATGGACTACATATAGCGCATAATGAGTGAATCTACACTCTAAACTATGTCTATTCTTATGTAGTCCATATTGAAATTTCTAAAAAGACATATTTAGGAAAGGAGGGAGTACATTGCTTGTTTCGTCTAGGTCCCAATGTATCTGGCGCATGTTTGTTCATGGACGTGTGCAAATTCCTACTTGTGCTGCCATTATCTTTTCTTATTATTGTATCGGCAGCTTTTCTGTATACACACGGATCATTTAATTTATTTGCTTGATCTCGGAACTAATTTACATCAGGGACAATCTCTATATCTATGAATTACTTTTGGTGTTTCATAGTTTAAGGAAAGCCCCTTGATTTTCTATTTATTTCTGTTTTTGATAGGTTGAAGATAGTGTCCAAAGTACCTTGCAATAGATAGTATGTTTGGTCATGTTAAGCTAGTTTGCTGTTGTTCATACACTAAGGGCCTGTTTCGTTTAAATAACATGACTAATCCATGGAATAACAGCAGCAGCTTGCTAACAATCCATGCCTTGATGCATATTTTATGTAGATAGACAAAGTAATTTTGCTTATTTATTTTGTATTCTCTTCTCGCTAGATAATGGATACAAGTAACCATGTTGATGACTATGAGTCGCGTACTGATTTGGAGGAGGACATGATGTTTCTTGTTTTTCCAACATTTAATGTATATCTTCTAGAAGAGAAAAGATTCCATACAACACATCCATTCTTACAGGTGCTAGGTACAGTGGCGGAGCTA
>NC_041380.1:585757686-585910621 GCF_002162155.2 Triticum dicoccoides
ACTGGCTAGGTATATCCGAGAAATATTGGATGGCCACCCTCATCGGTGCCTTGGTATTCTTAGGATTAAACCCCACATCTTCAAAGCTCTATGCAACCATCTTAGATCCAAAAATCTTTTGTGAAATTCAAGAGGAGTCCGCGTTGAATAGCAACTAGGGATGTTTATGTACATGCTTTCCGTGAAAGAGAGTTATCGTACATTGACTAATAGATTTCAACATAATCCAGAAATGGTGCATAGACATATCAATGTATTTCACAACATAATCCAGAGTCACAGAGGTGATGAACAATGGCTAGAACCGCAACAAATGCAAATTGATCCTCTTCATTTTGTCACTCTTCCTGATGGGGATGACAAACCTCGAGATGTTCCTACATCCTCAAGCAATCAAAGGGACCTTGGTAATTCTATGAGAAATGAAATTGCCAACAGGATGTAGGTGGACTATCAAACAATTGAAGAGAAAGATCGTCCCAGAGATTTGTTGGCTAATAATTTTAGTTTTTATTTATGTCCAAGTAATTTATTGTAATGGCGTGGAATTTGAGATATAAAGATGACATTTGAGTTAAGCTAATGTTTCATTTGAGTTATGTAAGGATGAAATTTGTGTTATGTTATTAGGATCGATCTTATATATTGGCAACATTTGAGTTATGTTAATGTTTCATTTCATATTACTGGATGTGATTTTGTATTTTCATATTATTATATGGCTTAATGTTATGTTGGATTTTCAGATTCTCATGTTGCTTAATGTGATCAGATTCTTGTATTAATTTATTGCTAAGTTACATTGCCATAGGTTCTAATGACGCAAAATAGGGCTAAGTGGACAACAAGGTATGAGAAAGGTCTCATGGCGGTACTTACAGAGTACAATCTATTTCATTACCATGGCCAAAATGGGTGGACTACCGAAGGTCGGAATCAAGTTGTCAAGGAATTGAACAATTTATATCCAGAGGAAGGTTTACAAAGAATCAGGTCCAAGATAAGGAACCTTAGTTGAAAAAGCACTACAAAAATATCAAGTCCATAGTCAACCACGCTGGAATATCATGGAATGATATTGCATTTGGGATCAACACAACGCCTGAAAAATGGGAAGAGATCATTGCATTAAGTTTTTATTCCTTCTAACTTATGATTTCCTTATTTGTGCATGCAATTTTTCGTGACTATGCATGATGTGCTCGACCTTTCTATTAATTATGTAGGAGAACCCAAAGCTCAAAATGTACGAAGGAAGAAAGCTTCCCGTTGTATGAGGCATTGGGTGTGTTGTACAAAGAGCGCATTTGTACAACGCCTTGAAGATTCAATGATGTCTTATGTGAATTTCAAGAAAGAGTAAGCTACTAAGAGCATCTCCAGCCGTTGGGCTCCCAGGAAGGGCTAAAAATCGATCCTTGGGGGCGCACCGGCGCTAAACCGCGCACTGGGGGCGTGATGTCCCCCAGTCGCGGCGCCCACGTTTTTTTTGAAAAAGTTAAATACGGCGCAAACACGGCTCAAATTTAACGCAAACATCGGCGAGTTCGTTCAAATTTAAACATATTTTACAAAAAAAGAAAAAACTACTACGGGCTGCCTCCGCCTTCTCCATCGCCGCCCCTCGCCGTCTACCTCGCCGCTCCCCGCCGCCCGCCGCCCGCCTTTGCAGTTCTACATGCCGAGGAGGCTGTAGAACCGCGGGTAGTCGCCGTCGTCGTCGTCCCTGCCTCCGCCGCCGCCGTCCCTGCAGCATCCCTCCCCCGGTTGGCGCGGCGGGTTGGACGGTCCGGGGGCGTCCTCGTCGTCGTCGCTGTCGAGGTCACGATGCCGTGCTCGTCCTCGCGCCCACGCTTGCGGGCGGCGATCTCCTCCAGGGCCCGGCGCTGTCGGACCATCTCGTCGCGGAGGTCGTCGTCCTGCACCCACTGCAGGGCGTCCTCGTCGGAGATGCCACGCCGGGCTATCTCCTCGTACTCCATGGGGAGGCCGGGCTCTGGCTTGGGCTCGACGAGGACGAAGCGGCCGGAGGGGGAGGGGGGGGTGGAGTCGCCGATGCGGACGCCGGAGCTGCGGGTGCGCGCGCTGACAGGCGTGTCCTGGGGCTCCGGCTTGACGGGGCGGAGGCAGGGAGAGCCCGACGAGCGGCCGAACGAGGAGGAGGACGCCCCGGGCCGCTCCATGCGCCTCGGCGTCTAGGAGCTCCCACGGCGGCGTGAGAAGGACGGGGGAGCGGGGTACTCGAGGCGCGGCGTGTTTCCGCCCTCGATGTACTCGAGGAGGGCCTCCAACGTGCGGCCGGGCACGCCCCACCACCGGCGCCGGCCCTCGGAGTTGAGCCTGCCGGAGGGCACGACGCCATTCGGGGATGTAGCGTGCCCCCTCCAAGCCGGAAGTAGGGCTCCCAGAGCGGGCTGTCGGGGATGTAGCGTGCCCCCTCCCTCGCCGCCCGCGGTAGGGACGCGCGGATACGTGCTATCTCCGCACGCCTCGCCGCCCCGGTGGGTGCTGGTGGCACCGGCACGCCGCCGGCGTTGACCCTCCAAGCCCCGGGCACCCGCATGTCCGGCGGGACCGGGTACTCGGCCTCGAAAAGGAGGCGAGCCTCGTCCCCATGAAGATGGCAACGCCCGAAGCCATTCGTCGCCGCGCCGTCGCCTGGGAAGCGCTCGGCCATTCTTCTGAACTGGAGAAGGCAAGAGGAGGAAGGTAGGGGGGAGAAATGGGCGCGTCGGCAGTGGAGTATCTGTGCGTGTCTCCGGCGTGCTGGTGGTCGGCTTATATAGGCGGAGGCGCCGCGTGGTAGGCTTGGCTGGCGCGTTATGCGTGGCGTGGTGGCGTGGCGGGTGAGGGGACGCGCGTTGCCCGGCCTTCACTGTGCCGCCCGTGAGGCATCAATGGAGGCTGACCAGCGTGGCAGCGCGCGCAGCTTTGGCATTGATTCGCCGCGGGAAACGAGGCGATGAGGATGACGAAGCGGCGAGAAGAGCGTCGGGTCGCTGACGCGGCGGGCCCGCGGCTCTTCGCACCAGAAACGATTCGCCCGGCGCCCCCGAGCGACCCCCAGCGCGCCGGGTTCGGGTTGGGTCCGCCGGCGCCAATTTCGGCCCAGGCCGGCGAAAACTAGGCCCTTGGGGGCACGACTGGGCCGATTTTTTGGCGCCGGCGACCGAAAAATCGCCTGGGGGGCCTTCTTGGGGGCGCGGCTGGAGATGCTCTAAGGAGAAAGTGTCACAACATGGAAAACAACCCTCAATTGGAGAATGCTTGGAGGTCTTGAATGACATGGATGATGTGCTTGACGAGGTGAAAATCCTTGCCTCTGATGTCTTCAAAGATGTAGCAAACTGTGCGATTTTCTTGGGTTACACCTCAAGACTGCAGGGGGTGTGGTTAAAGAAGGAAGTCGACCAGATTATTCCTCAACCTTCTCCATATAAGTGCCACAAATCTTGGTTTTCTGCTTCTACTATAACAATCTACCCACCATCATAGCAAGTCTAACGATATCTAATTGGCACTGTTCAAGATATCTTCCGATATACCGATAAATTGGTTGATTTATCGCTTATCAGTGTCTGACCGATAAGATAATTTGGATGATAAATCAGTCAATATGACGATAAATCAGTTGATATGCCGATAAACTGGCCGATTTACCCCTTATCATGGATTGACCAATAATTTCCCCTTAAGCGATACCCCCCAACAATGCTAATTAGTGCTAGTTCTTGCAAGCAATTCATCTAAGGACCTCAGATGTTTCGTGCAAACAACCTGGCAAGATTTTTGTAATAATTCGAGAAAGGAGTGAATGGTTCTTGTCAGGACCCTGATCCTAAGTCACACCGATCTAGAATAAGACGCATCATACCACTTGCGACCTCATGCACGTTAACCCATGACTGCCACATTTACCTTGGCCGAGACCGTTTGCATCTTTTGACTCACGTATATGATTGCGATGCTAGCATCCATATGATAGAGAACCCGGGTCGACATGGTTAGTTGTGAACCAAGGTGGCACAGTCGTATAGGGACATTCATATGTAACTCAACAATGAACGTGTCGGTCATCAACGTATGAACCCAAGTGGTAGCAAGCTACAAGGACTTAAAGGAATAACGCGTGACATTTTCCCGAGGGGACAGACACAAGAACAAAGAAGGATACATGCCGGCCAATCCAAGTGTTCTGGAGCAGTAGCGAGCTACCATGGCTCAGTGGAAGCACAAGGGAGCATTTCCCGATAAGAAAGGCTACCAATGGCAAACAACTAAGTGTCGAACCCCACACATAGCAATACACATGACACGTACACATAACATTGAAGTATGTGATGTACAACATGGCATCACAACATAAATCAACAACACATATATAGGTAAAGACTCAGAAGAGCAAACATAGCATTTATTACAAGCAGCGGGTCACATGTCCCTACACACAAAGTCATACAAGCCAAGCGGAAGCATAAAACTTGTCTGAGTACATACAACGGAAAAGAAATCATCAAGTCTAGAAGCATGACTACCTATAGACCCTCCCAAAGGTACAAGATCGTAGCTGAGGTAACAAGCTACTCGTCATCATCGACGTCTAAATAGAAACTACTTGAAGTGTTGGGGATCTCCTCTGCAACAGTAATTATGCAAATGTGAGTACGAAGGTACTCAATAAGACTTACATCAGATCCTATCATATATGCATTAGTATCAAGAATGGTATTGTGGGGTTTAGTTGCATCAAGCCAGCTTCGACTCAGTGTTCAACTACGACTACCAGTAATATCTTTGAGGTGAGAATACGCACACGAGTCCACTAATCACCACAACAACACACCACTATGGATTCTTGATACGTCCATTTTGCATCATGTTTTCCTACTGCTATTTATGATATTTTTTATCAATATAACACTCTATGGTGCCATTCTAATGCCTTTTATCTCTTAATTTGCAAGATCTACATGAAGAGGGAGATTGCCGGCAGCTAGAATTCTGGACCTAAAAAAGCCACGTCAGAGATACCTATTATGCACAACTCCAATTGAGCTAAAATTTCATGGAGAATTATTTTGTAATAAATAAAAAATATTGGAAGAAAGAAAACCTGAGGGTGTCCACTGGGCACTAGGGCGCGGCCACCCCCTGGGTGCGCCTTGGTGGCCAGTGGGGCCCCTGGCCGTCCCCGATGCCCATGTTCTGTTATATAAGCACATTTGCCCTAAAAAAATTAAGGAGGGGACTTTCGGGATGAAGCATCGCCGTCTCGAGGCGGAACCTGGGCAGGAGCAATCTAGCTCTCCGGTGGAGCGATTCCGCCAGGGAGACTTCCCTCCGGGAGGGGGAAACCAAAGCCATCGACATCACAATGATCCTCTCATCATGGGAGGACCAATCTTCATCAACATCTTCACCAACACCATCTCATCTCAAACCCTAGTTCATCTCTTATATTCAATCTTTGTCTCAAAACCTCAGATGGTACATGTGGATTGCTAGTAGTGTTGATTACTCCTCGTAGTTGATGCTAGTTGGTTTTATTTGGTGGAAGATCATATGTTCAGATCCTTAATGCTATTCAAAACCTCTCTACTCATGAACATGGAAATGCTTTGTGAGTAGTTATTTTTTTCCTGGGGACATGGGAGAAGTCTTGTTATAAGTAATCATGTGAATTTGGTATTTGTTTGATATTTTAATGACATGTATGTTGTCTTTCCTCTAGTGGTGTTATTTGAACGCCGACCACATGACACTTCACCATGATTTGGGCCTAAGGGAAGGCATTGGGAAGTAGCAACTACATGATGGGTTGCTGGAGTGACACAAGCTTAAACCCTAGTTTATGTGTTGCTTCGTAAGGGACTGATTTGGATCCATATGTTTCATTCTATGGTTAGATTTATCTTAATTCTTCTTTCGTAGTTGCGGATGCTTGTGAGAGGGGTTAATCATAAGTGGGAGGCTTTTCCAAGTGAGGACAACACCCAAGCATCGGTGCACCCACATATCAAATTATCAAAATAGCGAACGTGAATCATATGAACATGATGAAAACTAACTCGACGGTAATTCCCATGTGTCCTCAGGAGCACTTTTCCTTATATAAGAGTTCGTACAGGCTTGTACTTTGCTATAAAAAGGATTGTCCCACCTTGATACACCTTTGCTACACTTGTTACTTGTTACCCATTATGAATTATCTTACTACCAAACTATATCTGTTACTGATAATTTCAGTGCAGAGAATACCTTACTGAAAACCGCTTGTCATTTCCTTCGGATCCTCGTTGGGTTCGACACTCTTATTTATGAAAAGGACTACGATTGATCCCCTGTACTTGTGGTTCATGAAGACTCTTTTCTGGCACTGTTGCCGGGGAGCGAAACGTCTTTGGTAAGTGAAATTTGGTAAGGAATCATTTATACTACATGCTGAAATTTACTGTCACTTGTTACTATGGAAAGTAATCCTTTGAGGGGCTTGTTCGCGGTATCTTCACCTCGTCAGGAAGCAATAAGAATTGCTCCTCAACCCACTACACCTATTGAAAATATTTATTATTAGATTCCTTCAGGTATGATAGAGAAACTGCTAGCTAATCCATATGCAGGAGATGAAACGGTGCATCCCGATATGCTCTTGATATATGTTGATGAAATTTGTGGATTGTTTAAGCTTGCAGGTTTATTCGAAGATGGAGTTAATAATAAGGTTTTCCCTTTGTCTTCCGAGGGAAAGACATTGACATGTTATGGGCTATGTGATGATATTGAAAATTGGGATTATAATTGATTGAAATTGCAATTTCATGAGAAGTTTTACCCTATGCATCTGGTTCATCGCGATTGGAATTATATATATATATAACTTTTGGCCTCGTGAAGGAGAAAGTATTGCTCAATCTTGGGGGCGGATTAGGTACATGATGCACATATGCGCCAAACATGAGCTCTCAAGAGAAATTATCATACAGAACTTATATGCTCGACTTTGTCATAATGATCGGACCATGCTCGATTCTTCTTCTATCGATTCCTTTATGAAGAGACCTATTGAATTCAAATGGAATCTTCTGGAAAGAATTAAACACAACTCTGAAGATTGGGAACTCGACGGTGTTAAAGAGTCACGTATATATCTTGAGTCTGATTGTGTCGTATCTTTTATGGACACCGATGCTTTTCATAAGTTTGGCACTGAATATGGTCTTAACTTTGAGTTAGTAGCCTCTTTCTTTGAATCATTTGCTACTCATGTTGATCTCCCTAAGGAGAAGTGGTTTAAATATCATCCTCCTATTGAAGAAAAAAGTGAGGAACTTGTAAAAGTTAAAGAAGAAACTATCATTTGCAATGTTGATCAAGTTGTTCCACTGCTTATATTGAGAAACCACCCTGAGGGAGTCCCGGATAAGGGGGTATCCGGACAGCCGAACTATGACCTTTGGCCGGACTATTGGACTATGAAAATACAAGATTGAAGACTTCGTCCCGTGTCCGTATGGGACTCTCCTTGGCATGGAAGGCAAGCTTGGCAATACGGATATGTAGATCTCCTTCCTTGTAACCGACTCTGTGTAACCCTAGCCCCCTCCGGTGTCTATATAAACCGGAGGGTTTAGTCCGTAGGACCAAGAACAACAATCATACCATAGGCTAGCTTCTAGGGTTTAGCCTCTCTGATCTCATGGTAGATCAACTCTTGTAATACTCATATCATCAATATCAATCAAGCAGGAGTAGGGTTTTACCTCCATCGAGAGGGCCCGAACCTGGGTAAAAACATCGTGTCCCTTGTCTCCTATTACCATCTGCCTAGACGCACAGTTCGGGACCCCCTACCCGAGATCCGCCGGTTTTGACACCGACATTGGTGCTTTCATTGAGAGTTCCTCTGTGTCTTCATCATTAGGCTTGATGGCTCCTCCGATCATCGATAGCGATGTAGTCCAGGGTGAGACTTTTCTCCCCGGACAGATCTTCGTATTCGGTGGCTTCATACCGCGGGCCAACTCCCTGGTCATCTGGAGCAGATCGAGAGTTACGCTCCTGGCCATCAGGTCAGGTTTGGAAGCTTAAACTACATGGCCGACATCCGCGGAGACTTGATCTTCACCGGATTCGAGCCCCTGCCGAGTGCGTCGCACTGTCACTATGGGCATGATTTAGCTCCACCATCGGACGGTGTTCTGGAGATCGCACCTGAACCGCTCTGACCTTCAATTCGGAGCCAACTGCGCCATCCGTGGACGGGAGGCTAGACCCCGCAGTCTCAGCGGCGATTGAGCCGAATACCAGCCTTACCCTTCGTGAGGCCCGTGACTCCAAATTGCCGGACCCTCCTCCGGCAGCGGACTCCAAATTGCCGGACTGTCCTCCGGACTCCAAACCACCCGCGCCCCTACCAATCTAATCCGATTGGGCACCGATCATGGAGTTCAGCGCCGCGGATATCTTTCAGCACTTGCCCTTCGGCGAGATACTGAACTCATTAAGGTGTCTCTCCCTGTCAGGAGAGCCCAGGCCGGATTATGACCGGCAGGATTGGGATGCGGATGACGAAGAAATTCGACGCCCACCCACCACCCACTTTGTAGCCACTGTCGATGATTTGACCGACATGCTCGACTTCGACTCCGAAGACATCGACAGTATGGATGACGATGCTGGAGACGAACAGGAACCACAGCCCACAGGGCACTGGACAGCCACCTCATCATATGATATATATATGGTGGACACACCCAAAGAAGGCAATGGCGACGGGACAGCGGGGGATGACCCCTCCAAGAAGCAACCCAAGCGCCGGCGTTAGCGGCGCTGCTCTAAGTCTCGCCAAAGCAAAAACGGTGATACCGGCACAGGAAATAATAACACTTCGGACAGTGCCGAAGACAACTCCCTCCAGCAAGATTCAGCGTAGGAGGATGGAGAAGCCAACCCTCCCGAGAGAGCGGCGGATAGAGAGGTAGAGGATGATAATTACTTGCCTCCCTCCGAAGACGAGGCAAGCCTCGACGACGACTAATTTGTCGTGCCAGAGGACCCCGTCGAGAAAGAGCGCTTCAAGCGCCGGCTTATGGCCACGACAAATAGCCTAAAGAAAAAGCAACAGTAGCTTAGAGCTGATCAAGACCTCCTAGCTGACAGATGGACTGAAGTCCTTGCGGCCGAGGAATATGAACTCGAACGCCCCTCCAAGAGCTACCCAAAGCACAGGCTGCTACCCCGATTAGAGGAGGAAGCATTAAAACCTGCATCCCCAGTGTATGACGCGGCCGATCGGCCACCTCGTGGCCGCGATAGAGAGGCATTTCAGCCAAAAGCTCAAGCCGCACCTCGTCGCCACTCAAAGAAAAATATCAAGGCACAAGGAAATACGCTAGACCTACGAGACGTATTGGAGGATAAAGCAAAGCAAGCAAGATCGATCTACGGATCGCGAGGGTGCCCCACTACGAGAGACGATAACTGTCACGCCGGATACAGTAAAAGTAAATCTGGCCGGGCCGAACACAGCAGACAAGACTCATTCGAGCTGCGTCGTGATATAACCCAGTACAGAGGCGCCGCACACCCCCTATGCTTCACAGATGAAGTAATGGATCATCAAATCTCAGAGGGTTTTAAACCCGTAAATATTGAATCATACGATGGTACAACAGATCCTGCGGTATGGATTGAGGACTACCTCCTGCATATCCACATGGCCCGTGGTGACGATCTGCACGCCATCAAATACCTCCCACTCAAGCTTAAAGGACCAGCTTGGCATTGACTCAACAGCCTGCAAGCAGAATCCATTGGCTGTTGGCAAGATCTGGAAGCCACATTCCTAGACAACTTCCAGGGCACTTATGTGCGACCACCAGATGCCGATGACTTGAGCCACATAATTCAGCCAGAGGAATCGGCTAGGCAATTCTGGACACGGTTCCTAACCAAGAAAAATAAAATCGTCGACTGTCTGGATGCAGAGGCCCTAGCAGCTTTCAAGCATAACATCCGCGATGAGTGGCTTGCCCGGCACCTTGGCCAGGAAAAGCCGAAATCTATGGCAGCCCTCACGACACTAATGACCCGCTTTTGCGCGGGAGAGGACAGCTGGCTGCCTCGCAGCAATAACATATCAAAGAACCCTGGTACTTCGGATATCGAGGACAGCAATGGTAGGTCACGTCACAATAAACACAAGTGCCGCATCAACAGCGACAATACAGAGGATACGGCAGTCAATGCCGGATTCAGAGGCTCCAAGACCGGTCAGCAGAAAAATTCATTCAAACGAAGTACCCCGGGCCCGTCCAATTTGGACCGTATACTCGATCGCTCGTGTCAAATACATGGCACCCCCGACAAGCCAGCCAACCACACCAACAGGGATTGTTGGGTGTTCAAGCTGGCCGGTAAGTTAAATGCCGAAAACAAAGACAAGGGGCTACATAGCGACGACGAGGAGGAGTTGTGACCGCCGAACACCGGAGGACAGAAGGGGTTCCCCCCACAAGTGCGGACGGTGAACATGATATACGCAACCCACATCCCCAAGAGGGAGCGGAAGCGTGCGTTAAGGGACGTATACGCGTTGGAGCCAGTCTCCCTAAAGTTCAACCCATGGTCCTCCTGTTTGATCACTTTTGATCGCAGGGAGCACCCCACTAGTATCCGCCACAGCGGATTCGCCGCATTGGTCCTAGACCCAATCATTGACGGATTTCACCTCACTCGAGTCCTTATGGACGGCTGCAGCATCCTGAACCTACTTTATCAGGACACAATGCGCAAAATGGGCATAGATCCCTCAAGGATTAAACCCACAAAAACGACCTTTAAAGGCGTCATACCAGGTGTAGAGGCCCATTGCACAGGCTCAGTCACACTAGAAGTGGTCTTCGGATCCCCAGATAATTTCTGAAACGAGGAGTTAATCTTCGATATAGTCCCGTTCCGCAGTGGCTATCATGCACTGCTCGGGCGAACCGCATTTGCAAAATTCAATGTGGTGCCGCACTATGCATACCTCAAGCTCAAGATGCCAGGACCTCGGGGAGTCATCACAGTCAACGGAAACACAGAGCGCTCTCTCCGAACGGAGGAGCACACTGCGGCCCTCGCAGCAGAAGTACAAAGCAGCCTCTCAAGGCAATTCTCCAGCCCGGCGATCAAACGCCCGGACGCCTTCAAGCGCGCCCGGAGTAATCTGCAACAAGACCGCCTGGCATGTTCCGAGCTCGCATAGCAATGCGGCCCCTACCCCAGCCCCAGCCAAACGGCGAAATACGTGCCATGCGTACATAATTACGCATTGAAAATACCATGGGCATAGGGGGAGGGGCACGACTACGGCACGCCCCAAAACGCGGCTCAACCGCACTAGGGACTTCCTACTTTGTTATTTTTTCTCTCTTTCAGGACTTTACTCTCTGGAAGCCCTGTCCGGCAGTATAATTGCCGAACACACGATACAAGAACCAGGGGGGCAGAAAGTTGCGTCGCATCATGGAACTCCCAGGTGGTCTCTATAACGAGCGAAATACCTGCCTTAAATACCACTCCGCTGCTTACCCTTGGAGGAGACATGTCAAATAGTCCCATTTTTTGCTTATCGCACTACTTATATCGTCCTGCTTTAATGCACCCATTTTAAATAAACAATGCATAGCACTAGTCTATTTCTGTATTCTCTATTCTTTCCCTTTATATATATATGTTCATCTGTGACATCCAGCAACCGTACACTCTGGTACGGCCAATACGCCAGGGGCTTAAGTACCCCATAATACGGCGTGAGAAGTCCGAACACTTTCAAAAGTGCGGCACCCCGAACTTATAGCATTATATGCATCAGCTCCGAATCATGTCTTGGGTCAATAGTTGGGTTTGCCCGGCTCCCACGTTTTGGTACCTTATGTTCCGTTATATCGGCTAAGGTAGCACTGGGAGAACTACTGCGATTGTGCCCCGGTTCAGCTGGGCTAAGCACCTCAGTAGAGAAAGCTAAAACTGACTGTGATGATAAGGCGAGAGCCGGTCGCTGTTCGAGAGGTCTCGAGTCCCTAAAGACTTATGCCGCTTAGAGCGAGGAGTCATCCTTGTCCGGCTTAGGCGTGTATAGCGCCCCGAATTCGGCCTTCCGAATACTAGGGGCTTCGCCAAAATTTAAAATTATAGAATTCTCTGGCTAAGTGAGAGTGATAAAGCATTATAGTCCAATTGCCTTGTTCGTTGTGCTGAGCACCTCCCTCGAAGGACCCAAGAATGGGAAAAACAGTGCCCGGATTTATCCCGAACACCCCAGCACTCGTGGCATGGGGGCAGAAGCCGACGACTAGCCATCTCTCAGATTTGATAAACAGCCGTACAGAAGGTAATATTTTAAATTCAAACAAGCATTGCATAGCGCATATGAAACAAGTTTTCATAAATACAGGATCAAACGAGCAAGTTCACTCAAAAATTAAATCTTTGGAACATTCATCCGCCACAAGGCGGGCACCCTTCAGGACGCCCTCATAGTACATTTCAGGTTGGCGATGCTCCTTGCCCTGCGGTGGCCCATCCTTCACCAGCTTCTCAGCGTCCGTCTTGCCCCAGTGTACTTTAACACGGGCAAGCGCCCTGCGGGCGCCCTCGATGCAGACGGAGCGCTTGATGACCTCAAGCCAAGGACATGCATCCACAAGCTGCCTCACCAGCCCGAAGTAGCTCCCTGGCATGGCCTCTCCAGGCCACAGCCGGACTATAATATCCTTCATGGCCTGTTCGGCCGCCTTATGAAGCTCGACCAATTGCTTCAGGTGGTCGCTTAAGGGCACCGGGTGTTCGGCCTTAGTATACTGAGACCAGAACACCTTCTCCGTCGAGCTCCCCTCCTCGGATCGGTAGTGCTTTGCGGCATCTGACACACTGCGGGGCAAATCTGCGAATGCTCCTGGAGAGCTTCGGACTCGGGTAAGTAACAAGTAATTTACTTTCACATGCTTGCTTTGCATAATGAATGCCTTACCCGCCGCTATCTTCTTTATCGCCTCAATTTCCTGGGGGGCCTTTTGGGCTTCGGCCTTGGCATGCTTGGCGCTCTCAAGGGCTGAGGCAAGCTCGGACTCTCGCGTCTTCGAGTCAAGCTCCAAACTCTCGTGCTTTTTCACGAGAGCCTGGAGCTCTTGCTGCACCTCAACAACCCGCGCCTCTTGTTTCCCCCGCTCAGTGCGCTCCGTGGCCGCTTTGTTTTCGGCCTCGGACAACGCTTGCTTCAGGGTCGCCACCTCGGTCATGGCCCCTGGTACATCCACAATGATCCTGTCATTTTTTGCAACCACATATTTTTTATATATGTATACAAGGTATTACTTACCTTTGCTCTCGTCGAGCTGCCTCTTGGCAAGGCCGAGCTCTTCCTCGGACCGCTCGAGGTTCTGCTTCAGTGTGGCGACCTCCGCAGTCAGTGCGACAGAGGTCAGCAGCGAAGCCTGCATATGCATATCGACATACTTGTGTTAGACTCCTACAGATATTATTAGATCCTCTATTCGGCTTTGCTTTGTGAACACCAAACAGAGCATCAGGGGCTACTGTCTATGTGGTAATATTTGCCTATATTTTTAATACTCACCTCAAAGCCTGTTAGAAGGCTGGCACAGGCTTCAGTCAGTCCGCTCTTGGCGGACTGAACCTTCTTGACCACCGCACTCATAATAGTGCGGTGCTCCTCATCGATGGAAGCGCCTCCAAGAACCTCCATCAAATTGTCCGGTGCCTCTGGATGGACGGAGGTCACCAGCACGGGCGGCTTTCCCCTCTTGGAAGGGGGTTGCCTGCCGGAGTCTGGAACCACTGGAGGTTCCGGCGCAATGTTCGGCCGAGGGCCGGACTTGGAGCCCTTGGGAGCCTTGCTCCCTTTGCGCCTGGAGTCCAGGAGGTCGCCTTGAGGCGCCCCCAGGACTACCTCCCCTTGGTTTGGAACCCCTTGAGACAATACCTCGGCATTGTCCGTAGGGCGAGGAGAGGAGGCAGTCGGAAGCGAAAAGCTGTTCACATGCAACGAATCCAATGAACCGCTCGATGATATGTTGATGCGGGCTCGGGGCGGACTGCATGATTATATTTGGCATTAAGAGAAGATGTGCAATAAAGGAACGCTATGAGTTACTCTGGCATCCGAATACTTACGACTTTGCCAGGGGCTTGGCCCTGGGTGGCCACTCGTCTTCGCTATCGGCGGCATTGGTGGAACAGTCCAGAGAAAGGGTCCTTCCCCTCTTGGACCCTCCGGCCTCCCCGGTTGGGGCGGCCTTCCTTTTCTTGTCTTTCCCGGCTGGAGGGGAAGAACCTTTATCTGCCTCCTCCTTGTTTCCACGGGAGGAGTGCGTCTCGGAGTCATCGGACGATGAGTCCGATAACACATGGCGCCGGGAACTCTTTCTGGTTCACGTGGCCTTCTTCTTGACCTTTTTCTCCGGCACCTCATAAGGAGCCGGAGTAAGCATCTCCGTCAGGAGAGCGTCCGCAGGGTCTTCAGGCAGAGTGGCCGGGCAGTCGATCTGTCCCGATGTCTCCACCCAGTCCTGTCAAAGGCATGGGAGCTCAGATACCGCACATTGTTAAGCTATGGAAAATGAATACCCTATAAATGGTAAAAGCTTACCGCGCCGGCTTGACGCTGTGCGCTGAACCCGCGATCCTCGGTGAGGGGAGGGGGAACCTCGGCACTCTTAAACAGCACCTTCCAGGCGTCCTCGTGCGTCGTTTCGAAGAGCTCGCTCAGAGTCCGGTGCTGGGCCGGGACAAACTCCCACAAATTGAATGCCCATTGTTGGCACGGGAGGATCCGGCGGATGAGCATGACCTGGACTATGTTGACAAGCTTGAGCTTCTTGGTTACCATGTTTTGGATACAGGTCTGGAGTCCGGTCAGCTCTGCCGAATTGCCCTAGGGCAGGCCCTTCTCTTTCCAGGAGGTGAGCCACGTGGGGATTCCAGATCGAAATTTGGGGGCCGCCACCCATGTGGTGCCGCGCGGCTCGGTGATGTAGAACCACCCCGATTGCCACCCCTTTATGGTCTCCACATAGGAGCCCTCGAGCCATGTGACATTGGGCATTTTGCCCACCATGGCACCTCCGCACTCCGCCTGCTGGCCGCCCACCACCTTCGGTTTGACCTTGAAGGTCTTCAGCCATAAGCCGAAGTGGGGCTTGATGCGGAGGAAGGCCTCACACACGACGATGAACGCCGATATGTTGAGGATGAAGTTCGGGGCCAGATCGTGAAAATCCAGGCCGTAGTAGAATATGAGCCCCGGGACGAATGGGTGGAGGGGAAATCCCAGCCCGCGGAGGAAATGGGTAAGAAATACTACCCTCTCATGGGGCCTCGGGATGGGGATGAGCTGCCCCTTATCTGGGAGCCGGTGTGCGATATCTTCGGACAGGTATCTGGCTCCCCTCAGCTTCTTGATGTGTCCCTCCGTGACGGAGGAGACCATCCACTTGCCTCCCGCTCCGGACATGGTTGGAGAAGGTTGAGGATGGGAATGTGGACTTGGGCGCTAGAGCTCGAGTGCGTGAGAATGGATGAGCAAGGAGGAAGAAGGCGTGGGTAGGAAAAGGTGAATCCTTATCCCTTTATATGGGCGAACAAAACTATGTGCCCCCACCAGCCTGGTAAAACTCGCTTATCCCCCAAGCGCCGTAATCAATGGCGCGGTTGGGTTACCCACGTCCGTATTGATGAGAATCCCATGATAAGGGGACACGATCTCTTCTTAGACAAGACGTGCCAAGGAAACTGTCGGTGTCAAAACCGGCGGATCTCGGGTAGGGGGTCCCGAACTGTGTGTCTAGGCGGATGGTAACAGGAGACAAGGGACACGATGTTTTTACCCAGGTTCGGGCCCTCTCGATGGAGGTAAAATCCTACTCCTGCTTGATTAATATTGATGATATGGGTAGTACAAGAGTAGATCTACCACGAGATCAAGGAGGCTAAACCCTAGAAGCTAGCTTATGGTATGATTGTTGGGTGTCCTACGGACTAAAACCCTCCGGTTTATATAGACACCGAAGAGGGCTAGGGTTACACAGAGTCGGTTACAATGGTAGGAGATCTACATATCCGTATCGCCAAGCTTGCCTTCCACGCCAAGGAAAGTCCCTTCTGGACACGGGACGAAGTCTTCAATCTTGTATCTTCATAGTCCAGGAGTTTGGCCGAAGGTATAGTCCGGCTATCCGGACACCCCCTAATCGAGGACTCCCTCAGTAGCCCCCGAACCAGGCTTCAATGACGACGAGTCCGGTGCGCAAATTGTCTTCGACATTGCAAGGCAGGTTCTGCTCCAAATTCCGTGTACCTGTTGAATAATGTCCGATTTCTTGTGAATGTAGCGCTCCTTGGCTTCTACGCCCAATAATGGCCGTCTTCCATGTGTCAAACGAATACGAAAAGTCTAGGTGTTTTTACATTCACACCCCTAGCCGCGTAAATGAGCCACCTATTTAAAGGGACAAGGATTTAGATCCAATCCACACCTTCTCCCCTCCGCGAGTATTCATCAGAGCGCATCCGACAAAGGTCTATTCCACCATGGCCAGCCGTCGCAACTCCTCTTCTCGCCCTTCCAGTCCTAAGCCTGGAGATTGGGAGAGATGTTCCATCCTGCATAGCGAGCTAGTGACGCTCCAGACCAAGGGATTTCTCCCCCCGACCTATATGGTCCCGGTTCGAGCCGGACTTGCCACCTATAATGGCGGAGAGCAAGCGGAGAGCGCCCCCAATCCCTCCAAAGGAGAGCAGGTATGCCTTGTCCCTTATTTAATAAGAGGGCTCAGATTTCCAATTCATCCATTTCTCCAGGGGCTCCTGGAGTTCTATGGTCTCCAGCTGCACAACCTCACGCCTGCCTCCATATTGCATATTGCGGGCTTCGTAGCCCTTTGCGAGCTGTTTTTGGGTGTTGAGGCTCATTTCACATTGTGGAAGAGGCTATTCTGCCTGGTGCCCCGTTCTCAGGAGGGGTCAATATATCAAGTGGGCGGAGCCGAAGTGTGGCACATCACCGGGACCGGATATTTATCCGGAACCCCAAAGAAGGCGTCCGAGAATTGGCCTTCGGAATGGTTTTATATAGAGGACGTCCCGTTGCCGGATCCTGTTTGGATCGGCCTCCCTGAGTTCAACAATGCTCCCCTGAAGAAGCACCTAAGCTGGCGTCCACGGAGCCCTCAGAGGGAAAGTGACAAGGACGTCCTTTACCTGATGGGCTGGATAAGATTATTAGCTCATTCCGGACTAACCATGATCGGAGTCATGGCCGCATGCATCATGCGGGGGGTGCAGCCGCTTCAATATAGAGGCCACCCTATGTGGGACTTCAACGGGGAGGACGACGCCACCCATCATGGCCGTAAGGGGCCGGACTCGGCTGCCGCTCTAATAAATATATTGTCTGCTTTGTACAAGGGAGAAGAGGAGGAATTTCTCCGCGTCAACCCTCAGGGTGGATTTACAATGTATAATCCTCCAAGCTGGGTAAGTGGACACTTTTACTTGTCAATCCGTTTTGTATTCCCATTGTCAAATATATAGTCTAACGACTTCAACGCAGGAACTGCGCCAGGCTGTTAAAGAAATAAACAGCGCCCCTCCACAACCCGAGGATCCGGGACGGTCCCTCGACCTGGCCTCCCAAGAGGATCCGGACTTATCTGTGGAGCTAATTGATGGGGTGTTTCATCAATTGAGCAAGGACAACGCCTTGGTGGCCATTACGGCCGATTACCCAGGGCTACTCCCAGCCTCCCAGGTAACTGAGACCGAAATCCCAGCACTTCGAAAAGGGACCCGTCCTCGCGTGTTTTCGATTATCGTATAACAACCGCATTTTGCAGAGGAGGTCCTTGAGGCGGGAGGCCGAGCCTGCGGCGACTAGCCAACGAGGGGCCGCATAACTCGCCATCTCATCCCCTGGTGTTATTCCTTCAAGGCATATTAACACTCGTGCTCTCTTCAGGAAAAAGAGACCTCGCCGGACTATATTCGGAGAGGCTGCCAATCGCGCCTCCGCCAGCCAGGCTCCAAAGCCTGGTCCGGAGGCGGAGGCGAACACGAGGCGCGCATCAGACGCTCCTCCAACAGAGGATGCGGACAGGCTGTCTGCCACCAATTCTGAGGTGGAGAGTGCCATGAACCACAGGCGTCGCCGAACAGTTCTTCGCGACGCTTGTTTCTCCCCAGAGGCATTGGATGCCTTCAATTCGGGAGACGCGTACCTCCGTGCCGCTCAAAATGGTCTAGCCAGAGCCACGGAGCAGTATGTGAAAGACATACGGGTGAGAAAATTTGATGGTTATATATATCAGTAGCCCCCGAGACTTGAAACAGTCAGAATAACTGATTTAAGGATCATGTAATATGCAGGTTCTTTCGGAGAAGAATACCCAACTGTCCCAGGAGCTAGAAGAGTGCAAAGCCCAACTTGAGGCCGCACTAGCCGCGACAGGGGAGCCCAAGGAGACCCCCTCTGGTAATATATGCTTCAAAACGATAAGTATTGTGTGAAGTGCGGCGTGTGTGCAAATCTGACAAATGAAATTGCAGATGGCGCCGGATTAGATCCGGAAAAGCAACAACTCCTACGCCAGCTAATGGCTGGTGAGAGCGTGCTGACAAAGGTGAGGCGGGAGAAGAATGATCTCCAGGATGCCAACACCAAGCTAGGCGTTGAACTGAAAGATGTTCGTGCCCAGCTGTCGGACTCCGCTAAGGAGAATCAGTGGCTTCAACGCGGCATATTTAGTAAGTGCTTAAGCGAACCTTTGAAAAAAAGAGTTCGGCGAGGAAGTCGACTAACAAAGTGATGTCTGTAGGTGTGCTAACAGGTCGTCCTGCAGAGGAGATGCCCGGTTCCACGGGTGACCTTCTTCCCGAGCTCTCGCAACTGCACGAGCGAGTTCAACAGGTGATGCAAGGCATTGCCCAGGCCTTGTGGCCATCCATCTCCATGCCCGAAGGCCTTGGAGAGCTTGCAGAGAAGCTGAAGGGAGCACGACGGCGCTTCCGATTGTGGAAGATATCGTCCTGCAGTCAAGGCGCTAGGGAGGCTTGGGCCATGGTGAAGACACGGTACACGAAGGCTGACCCAAACCACATGGCCGAGGTCGGACCTGTGGGGCCCGACGGGAAGGAGATCCCTGTGAGCTTAGTATACAGCCAAGTAGAATTGGCCGCAAAGTATTCCCAGTAGGACTGTAAACTAGACAGCCTGTTAGATGGTATTGAAGAGGAATACAATTAGTCAGAATGACTATGTAATTTTAATTGACATGTGTAATGCCTTCTAGCCGGATTGTAGATCGTTTGTCATGGCCGACCTTTTCGCTTCAGCCTCCGGACCTGACGGTCCGTAGTGTGTCCGAATACCCATGCGGTTATATAAGAACCGGAGTATGCATGGAGACCAGGCGTAGGGGTCATTAGTGCTTGAACATACAAGTGCCCAACTAGTTATGTTATATTACATGGTTAGTAAGAAACATCTTCCAGGGAGAATAGTTCCGTTAGGGGTTCCTTTCCCTGGGAGGCATGCCCTAAAGTGCATGTCCATGCTACGAAAAGAGACGCAGGAAAAATCATCTGGGGGCGCATAAATAAATAAGTGAAAAGATCATCTTTAGTTCACCGACCGAATATTCCCTTAAGAACGCTAGCTTTCGGCTTCACCCAGTCTGAGGTACACATCCGGCTGACCCAGCAGTAACAATCGCAGAGGTGCTCCTTTACCACCTAGCCGAACCATCGGGAACGTAGGGGTAAGCACAGGAGCCAGGCAACCCAGCTTGGCCAAAACTTAAGTCATATCGATGCATATAATGGTGAATAAAGGTACATGCGGAAGTGTGACACATGTGTTGGGCATGAAGCCTGTATAAATAAGCTTAAAGAAGCCCCCAGGTTTAATGAGCGCGGATAGCGCATCACTTATTGGGCCTTTAAAGGCTATAAGAGAAAGGAAGGGGAGAAGGAGAGAAATGTAAGACAGAAAATATAAAAAATGGACAGAGGAAGGAGACGAACACAGAGTCCGGCGCTAGGCATAGAATCTTCGGAGACGGGCTGCGTTCCATGGGTTCGGCTCGAGTCGGTTATCCGATGCATCTCGCAGGCGGTACGCTCCACAAGTCAGGACTTGGTCAATTATGAAGGGACCTTCCCACTTGGGCTTGAGTTTGTCGTTTTTCTTGTCCGGCAGGCGTAGAACTAATTCCCCAACATTGTAATTTTTGGCCCGTACTTCTCTGCTTTGATATCTTCGAGCCCGCTGTTGATAGAATGCGGAACGGGCTTTTGCCACGTCACGCTCCTCCTCCAAGGCGTCCAAACTATCCTGCCGATCGAGCTCGGCTTCTCTTTCTTCGTACATGCGCACTCGAGGTGAGTCATGAATTATGTCGCAGGGCAAAACTGCCTCTGCACCGTACACCATGAAGAATGGTGTGTATCCGGTGGTGCGATTCGCCGTGGTCCGCATCCCCCAGAGTACAGAGTCGAGCTCCTCTACCCAGTGCGTATTAGATTCCTTAAGGGACCGCACTAATGTGGGTTTGATGCCACTCATGATAAGACCATTTGCACGTTCGACCTGGCTGTTAGTTTGTGGGTGATAGACGGAAGCATAATCGAGCTTGATGCACATGTTTTTGCACCAGAGTTTTACCTCATCGGCCGTAAAGTTCGTGTTGTTATCAGTGATGATGCTGTGGGGGACGCCATAACGGTGTACGACCCCGGATATAAAGTCTATCAGCGGTCCGGATTCGGCCGTCTTAACAGGCTTGGCTTCTATCCATTTGGTGAACTTATCCACCATGACCAGTAAGTATTTTTTCTTGTGGGTTCCGCCTTTAAGGGATCCAACCATGTCAAGCCCCCAGACCGCGAAGGGCCAAGTGATGGGGATAGTTTGGAGGGCAGTGGGTGGCGTATGGCTTTGGTTTGCAAAAAGCTGGCAACCGATGCATCGTTGGACTAAGTCCTGAGTGTCTGCCCGAGCCGTCGGCCAATAAAAGCCTGTATGGAAAGCCTTGCTTACAAGGGACCGAGCTGCAGCGTGATGACCACCGAGTCCGGCATGAATTTCAGCCAGCAGGTTCCGCCCTTCCTATTCAGAGATGCACCTTTGAAGGACTCCGGTAGTGCTTTTCTTATAAATCTCTCCCTCATGGACTTTATAGGCTTTAGATCGCCGCACTATGCAGCGTGCCTCGTTTTGGTCCTCTGGGAGTTCCTTCCTAGTAAGGTAGGCTAGGAATGGTTCTGTCCACGGGGCGATGACGGCCATTATTACGTGGGCTGAAGGTGTAATTTCATTGGCAGAGCCTCCAATTATGTCAGATTGTCCGGTGTCGGGCAGTGCGGTTAGGTCCGGGCTGTTATTGCTAGGTTCCCCTTCCCATACTATGGATGGCTTGAACAGCCTTTCCAAGAAGATGTTGGGGGGGACTACCGCTGATGCGTGCCAGGACATCTGCCGCCTGATTATTTTCCCGGGCTATATGGTGAAATTCAAGCCCTTCGAACCGAGCTGACATTTTTAAGACGGCGTTGCGGTAAGCTGCCATTTTTGGATCCTTGGCATCGAAGTCTCCATTTATTTGGGATATTGCGAGGTTCGAATCCCCGCGCACCTCTAGGCGTTGAATGCCCATGGATACTGCCATCCGGAGACCATGTAAAAGGGCCTCATATTCGGCTGCATTGTTGGAGTCTGTGTACATAATCTGGAGTACATATTGAACTGTGTCTCCTGTGGGGGACGTCAAAACGACGCCAGCCCCTGGACCGGCCAACATTTTGGAGCCGGCGAAATGCATGATCCAGTTTGAATATGTGCCGTACTCTTTAGGGAGTTCGGCCTCTGTCCATTCTGCGACGAAGTCGGCCAAAACTTGTGACTTGATAGCTTGCCGTGGCTTATACCTTGAACGGGAGGAGCTCAATGGCCCATTTTGCAGTCCGTCCCGTTGCATCGCGGTTGTTTATAATATCGTTAAGTGGTACTTCCGAGTCTACTGTTATTGTACACTCTTGAAAGTAGTGTCGCAGCTTCCGGGATGCCATGAATACCGCGTACGCAATCTTTTGATAATGCGGGTACCATGATTTGCATGGAGTGAGGACATTGGACACATAATAGACCGACTTTTGAAGGGGGAATTTGTGTCCGTCTGTTTCTCGTTCGACGACGAGCACTGCGCTTACAACCTGATGGGTTGCTGCAATGTACAATAGCATTGGTTCGCCAATGTTTGGCGCTACCAGGGCTGGGTTTGTTGCCAATATGGCTTTTATTTCGTCAAGTCCGGCCGTGGCGGCATCCGTCCACTCGAAGTGTTCGGTGTGCCGAAGGAGGCGGTAGAGGGGTAGTGCCTTTTCTCCCAAGCGGGAGATAAAGCGGCTTAGAGCCGCCACGCATCCGGTTAATTTTTGTATTTTTTTGAGGTCCTTTGGGATATCCAATTGTGAGAGAGCTCGGATCTTGGCTGGATTTGCTTCAATTCCTCTACCGGATACAATGAAGCCCAAGAGCTTTCCGGCTGGAACGCCGAAAACGCATTTTTCCGGGTTGAGCTTGATGTCGTATGTGCGGAGGTTATCAAATGTGAGCCTCAAGTCGTCTACTAGAGATTCGACATGTCTTGTTTTTACGACGACATCATCTACGTATGCCTCCACTGTTTTGCCAATCTGGTTTGCTAGACATGTCTGAATCGTGCGCTGATATGTTGCGCCGGCGTTTTTGAGCCCGAAGGGCATTGTGTTGAAGCAGAATGGGCCGTATGGTGTGATGAATGCCGTTGCGGCTTGGTCTGACTCTGCCATCTTGATTTGATGGTATCCAGAATATGCGTCGAGGAAACGCAATGAATCATGTCCTGCAGTAGCGTCGATAATTTGATCGATGCGGGGGAGGGGGAAGGGATCCTTTGGGCAAGCCTTGTTACGGTCTTTAAAATCAACGCACAGGCGCCAGGATTTGTCCTTCTTTGGTACCATCACCAGGTTTGCTAGCCAGTCCAGATGTTTTATATCTCTGATGAATCCGGCCTCCAATAGCTTGGCTAGCTCCTCTCCCATGGCCTATCTCTTAGGTTCGGAAAAACGCCGAAGAGCTTGTTTGACAGGTTTGAATCCTTTTAGGATATTTAAGCTGTGTTCGTCCATCCTGCATGGGATTCCTGGCATGTCTGAACGGTGCCAGGAGAAAATGTACCAGTTCTCACGTAGGAATCCTCGCAGTGCGGCGTCTACATCAGGGTTTAATTATGCCCTGATGGAAGCTCTTTTATTGGGGTCCGTTGGATGGACCTGGAATTTGACTATTTCGTCCGCTGGTTTAAAGGAGGTGGACTTGGATCTTTTGTCGAGTATCACATTGTCCCTGTTCACCATGGAGCGCATCGCAGTTAGTTCCTCAGCCGCTAGGGCTTCGGATAGTGCCTCAAGGGCCAGTGCGGCTGTCTTATTTTTGGCGCGGAGTGCTATGTCCGGATCACTAGCGACAGTGATAATTCCGTTCGGCCCGGGCATCTTGAGCTTCATGTACCCGTAATGGGGTATTGCTTGGAAGATTGTAAACGCTTCCCGCCCTAGCAGAGCATGTTATCCGCTACTGAACGGGGCCACATGGAACGTGACCTCTTCGGACCTGTAATTATCCAGCGTGCCGAACACCACATCTAGTGTGATTTTTCCTATACAGCGCGCTTCCCGACTGGGGATTATTCCTCTAAAGGTTGTGCTGCTTCGCTCAATGCGGTTCTAGTCTATTTCCATTTTTTGAAGGGTTTCCTCATAAATGAGGTTCAATCCGCTGCCTCCATCCATGAGTACCTTGGTGAGGCGAAAGCCGTCTACTATTGGACTGAGGACCAATGCGGCTGGTGCTCGGGCTGTTCGGAATTTAGGTTCATCACTGGCATTAAAAGTAATAGCCGTGTCACTCCATGGGTTTATTGTTGCTACTTGGTAGACTTAGGCAAGGCTGCGGAGTGTTCTTTTTCGCATATTATTTGATGTGAAAGTCTCGAAGACTGTTAATACCGTATTGGTGTCCCTGGGGTGGCTTTTTGTGGCCTCCAGAATTAGGATATCTTCGCCAATTTTGGCCACCTGCCGGAGTATCCAACATGCTCTAGGGCTGTGAGTTGGTGTGGCGCCCTCTGTACTGTGAATTTTACAGGGTCCATTAAGCCATCCTTCCAGTACGCTTCCATGCCCTGTAGAGGGTTTTT
This sequence comes from Triticum dicoccoides, assembly GCF_002162155.2. NCBI lineage: Eukaryota > Viridiplantae > Streptophyta > Magnoliopsida > Poales > Poaceae > Triticum > Triticum dicoccoides. Next base: position 585,781,986 of record NC_041380.1, read on the forward strand.
GCTTTTTGGTGTTTAACCCGGGTGTCTGGCGACGATGCACCCTTTTATTTCGGACTGGGTTTGTATTCAGGGCCGGATCGTCCCAAAATTTTATTTCGATTTTCCAGGCGCTTTCCATGACATAGTACTTTCGTACTATGGACGCCAAGTCAGCGAAGCGTGTAATATCACGGCGACTTATGGCGTTGAGGATTCCCTTGTCCGTGCAATTATTGCAGAAGATTGAGATTGCGCCTTCCTCGCGGCAGTCCTTTATCCTGTTCCTAACCAGGAGGAATCTGGCCCAGTAATGATGTACTGTTTCTTCGGGATTTTGCCTGATTTGGGATAGATCGCTTATGTTCGGGTGGGTGGGTGGAATTAAATCCGAAACCTCACCCAATCTGAGACTCAGAGGCCAAGGAGTTTCTGAACTTGAAAGTTTGGATTCTTGGATGTTGTCCAATGAATCCAGCCCGTCGCCTGACTCTAAGTTTAGGTCTTGAGTGTTATCCTCCCCTCCGCGGGTATCCGGCTTGGAGGGATCGGGAATCCGGATGTAGCTAGTCCTTAAGATAGATGAAGGGTCGCCGCACTGTCCCTCTACCACGGCAACGTGATGGGTGACTTGGGGAGAGTTAATCTCTCTCGGATTGGGTTTAGGCCCAATCCGGTCGTAATCCGTAGCGACTCCCAGGGCGGCGATGCGATCCAAGAGCTCGTTTATGGAAGAGAGCTCCATTGGATCTAACTGCTCGGCGAGTTCCGAGCTGACATGAAGATTGCTTTTGATGACCCGAGAGGTCATCGTCGGCGCAGCAGCCGAACATGCGGTCATAAGAAAACCACCTTGCCGGAGAGTTTGGCCGACAGCCAAAGCTCCCTTAGCAACGGTGCCGTCTTTAAAGACGGGATGAGGCATCCTTCCTGATGGCGACGGCACAGAGGAACTCTCAATGAAAGCACCAATGTCGGTGTCAAAACCGGCGGATCTCGGGTAGGGGGTCCTGAACTGTGCGTCTAGGCGGATGGTAACAGGAGACAAGGGACACGATGTTTTTACCCAGGTTTGGGCCCTCTCGATGGAGGTAAAACCCTACTCCTGCTTGATTAATATTGATGATATGGGTAGTACAAGAGTAGATCTACCACGAGATCAAGGAGGCTAAACCCTAGAAGCTAGCCTATGGTATGATTGTTGGGTGTCCTACGGACTAAAACCCTCTGGTTTATATAGACACCGGAGAGGGCTAGGGTTACACAGAGTCGGTTACAATGGTAGGAGATCTACATATCCGTATCGCCATGCTTGCCTTCCACGCCAAGGAAAGTCCCTTCCGGACACGGGACGAAGTCTTCAATCTTGTATCTTCATAGTCCAGGAGTTTGGCCGAAGGTATAGTCCGGCTATCCGGACACCCCCGAATCCAGGACTCCCTAAGAAACCGCCTCGCGAAACGCGCTGAGGTGGGATGTAAAAACGATTCGAATAAAGGCTCGGCTATGGTGTGATGTCACGCTACGGAATACATCAGCAGATTAGATTTGTGAAAATATTATTCTCTCTACGGTGGTATGTGGAACTTACGTTGTAGAGCCGGGCACGATCATCGTGTTCAAAATCTTCTATGAAGTATTCGCAGGAGGAACCCGCCTTGCAATGCCGAAGACAATCTACGCGCCGGACTCATCGTCATTGAAGCCTGGTTCAGGGGCTACTAAGGGAGTCCCGGATAAGGGGGTATCCGGACAGCTGGACTATGACCTTTGGTCGGACTGTTGGACTATGAAAATACAAGATTGAAGACTTCGTCCCGTGTCCGGATGGGACTCTCCTTGGCGTGGAAGGCAAGCTTGGCAATACGGGTATGTAGATCTCCTTCCTTATAACCGACTCTGTATAACCCTAGCCCCCTCCGATGTCTATATAAACCGGAGGGTTTATTCCGTAGGACCAAGAACAACAATCATACCATAGGCTAGCTTCTAGGGTTTAGCCTCTCTGATCTCGTGGTAGATCAACTCTTGTAATACTCATATCATCAATATCAATCAAGCAGGAGTAGGGTTTTACCTCCATCGAGAGGGCCCGAACCTGGGTAAAAACACTGTGTCCCTTGTCTCTTGTTACCATCCGCCTAGACGCACAGTTCGGGACCCCCTACCCGAGATCCGCTGGTTTTGACACCGACACACCCTTTCCTATAAGGATAAAGAAACATGATAAAGTCTCAACCATGGTTAATAAAAGTAATGTTAGAGCACCTAGACCTTTTGGACAAATCAAAGTTGAACCTAGTGTTTCCATGGTTAAATATCTCTTAGTCGATAATATTGATGGGCATGTTATTTACTTTTTTTATGAAGCTACTAGATTGCTAAACCCGATACTAAAGATAAGAATAAACCTGTTGTTGGCATGTATGTTGTCTCTGTTAAAATAAGAGATCATTTTTATCATGGTTTCTGTGACTTGGGTGCTAGTGTTAGTGCTACCCCGTTTACCATATACCAAGAAATTATGAATGATATTGCACCTGCTGAGTGATACGTCCATTTTGCATCATGCTTTTATATCATCATTTATGGAATTATGGATTGTTATTACACATTATGGCACAATACTTATGCCTTTTCTCTCTTATTTTACAAGGTTTACCTGAAGAGAGAGAATGCCGACAGCTGGAATTCTGGACTGGATAAGGAGCAAATATTAGAGAACTATTCTGCATAACTCCAAAAGTCCTGAAACTTCACGGGGAGTCGTTTTGGAAAGTAAAAAATATTGGGCGAAGAAAGCACCAGAGGGGGTCCACCAGCCATCCACAAGGGTGGGGGCGCGCCCCCTGCCTTGTGGACCAGCTGGCTGGCCCCCGATGCCCATGTTCTACTATATGGTGTGTTTTGACCTAGAAACAATCAGAAGGAAGCTTTCGGGACGAAGCGCCGCCTTCTTGAGGCGGAACCTGGGCGAAACGAATCTTGGGCTTCGGCAGAGCTATTCTGCCGGGGATACTTCCCTCTAGGAGGGGGAAACGTAAGCCATCGTCATCACCAACTATCCTCTCATTGAGACGGGGTCAATCTCCATCAACATCTTCACCAGCACCATCTCTCTCAAACCCTATTTCATCTCTTGTATCCGATCTTTGTCTCAAAACCTCATATTGGTACCTATGGGTTGCTAGTAGCTAGTGTTGATTAATCCTTGTAGTTGATGCTAGTTGGTTTATTTGGTGGAAGATCATATGTTCATATCCTTAATGCTATTTAATACCCCTCTGATTGTGAACATGAATGTGCTTTGTGAGTAGTTACGTTTGTTCCTGAGGACATGGGAGAAGTCTTCTTATAAGTAATCATGTGAATTTGGTATTAGTTCGATATTTTGATGAGATGTATGTTGTCTTTCCTCTAGTGGTGTTATGTGAACGTTGACTACATGACACTTCACCATGATTTGGGCCTAGGGGAAGGCATTGGGAAGTAATAAGTAGATGATGGGTTGCTAGAGTGACATAAGATTAAACCCTAGTTTATGCGTTGCTTCGTAAGGGGCTGATTTGGATCCATATGTTTCATGTTATGGTTAGATTTATCTTAATTCTTCTTTCATAGTTGCGGATGCTTGCGAGAGGGGTTAATCATAAGTGTGAGGCTTGTCCAAGGGAAGGCAGCACCCAAGCACCGGTCCACCCACATATCAAATTATGAATGTAACGAACGTGAATCATATGAGCATGATGAAAACTAACTTGACAACAATTCCCATGTGTCCTCGGGAGCACTTTGCTTTATATAAGAGTTCGTCATGGCTTATCCTTTGCTACAAAAAGTATTGGTCCACCTTGCTGCACCTTTGTTACTTTTTTACTTGTTACCCATTACGAATTATCTGATCACACAACTATCTGTTACCGATAATTTCAGTGCTTGCAGAGAATACCTTGCTGAAAACCGTCATTTCCTTCTGCTCCTCGTTGGGTTCGACACTCTTACTTATCGAAAGGACTATGATAGATCCCCTATACTTGTGGGTCATCAAGACTCTTTTCTGGCGCCGTTGCCGGGGAGTGAAGCGCCTTTGGTAAGGAAACATTTATATAGTGTGCTGAAATTTACTATCACTTGTTACTATGGAAAATAATCCTTTGAGGGTTTTGTTCGGGGTATCTTCATCCCAACCAGAAGAGGAAAGAGTTGCCCCTCAACCTACTGCACCTACTGAAAATATTTATTATGAAATTCCTTCAGGTATGATAGAGAAACTGCTAGCTAATCCTTATGCGGGAGATGGAACATTACATCCTGATATGCACCTAATCTATGTGGACGAAGTTTGTGGATTATTTAAGCTTGCAGGTTTGCCCAATTATGATGTCAAGAAGAAGGTCTTCCCTTTATCTTTGAAGGTAAAGGCATTTACATGGTATAGGCTATGTGATGATATTAGATCAAGGAACTACAACCGATTGAAATTGGAATTTCATCAGAAGTTTTATCCTATGCATCTGGTTCATCGTGATCGGAATTATATATATATAATTTCTATCCTCGTGAAGGAGAAAGTATTGCTCAAGCTTGGGGAGGCTTGAGTTAATGTTATATTCATGCCCCAACCATGAGCTCTCAAGAGAAATTATCATTCAGAATTGTTATGCTCAGCTTTCTCATAATGATCAATCCATGCTCGATACTTCTTGTACTGGTTCTTTTATGAAGAAGACTACTGAATTCAAATGGGATTTATTGGAAATAATTAAACGGAACTCTGAATATTGGGAACTCGACGAAGGTAATGAGTCAGGTATAAACCTTAAGTTCGATTGTGTTAAAACTTTTATGGATACCGATGCTTTTCATGAATTTAGCACTAAATATGGACTTGACTCTGAGATAGTAGCTTCTTTTTGTGAATCATTTGCTACTCGTGTTGATCTCCCTAAAGAGAAGTGGTTTAAATATCATCCTCCCATTGAAGTGAAAGTAGTATAAACTATTAAAGTTGAAGAAGAAACTATTACTTATAATGTTGATCCTATTGTTCCTACTGCTTACATTGAGAAACCACCTTTTCCTGTTAGAATAAAGGATCATGCTAAAGCTTCAACTGTGGTTCGTAAGAGTTATACTAGAACAACTACACCCCCCTAAACAAAATTAAGTTGAACCTAGTATTGCTATGGTTAAAGATCTCTTAGCTGATAATATTGATGGGCATATTATTTATTTCTGTGATGAAGCTGCTAGAATTGCTAAACCAGATATTAAAGATAAACATAGACCAATTGTTGACATGCCTGTTGTTTCTGTTAAAATAGGAGATCATTGTTATCATGGCTTATGTGATGTTGGTGCTAGTGTGAGTGCAATTCCCTTTACTTTATATAAATAAATTATGAATGATATTGCACCTGCTGAAATAGAAGAAACTGATGTTACTATCAAGCTAGCTAATGGAGATACTATATCACCAATTGGAATTGTTAGAGATGTTGAATTCTTGTGTGGGAAAATAAAATACCCTACTGATTTTCTTGTTCTTGGTTCTCCACAAGATGACTTTTGTCCCATTATATTTGGTAGACCCTTCTTGAATATTGTTAATGCTAAGATAGACTGCGAGAAAGAAATTGTTACCGTCGGTTTTGGGGATGAGTCTCATGATTTTTATTTCTCTAAATTTAGTAGACAACCCCGTGATAAAGAATTGCCTAGTAAGGATGAAATTATTAGTCTTGCTTCTATTGCCGTGCCTCCTACTGATCCTTTAGAACAATATTTGCTAGACCATGAAAATGATATGTTTATGAATGAACGAAAGGAATTAGATGAATTATTCTTTAATCAAGGGCCTATTCTGAAACACATTGCCTGTTGAAATCCTTAGGGATCCTCCTCCACCCAAGGGTGATCCCGTGTTTGAGCTCAAGAAATTACCTGATACTTTGAAATATGCTTATCTTGATGAAAAGAAGATATATCCTATTATTATTAGTGCTAACCTTTCAGAGCATGAAGAAAATAGATTATTGAAAATTCTGAAGAAGCACCGTACCGCTATTGGATATGGTCTTGATGATCTTAAGGGCATTAGTCCCACTCTATGTCGCACAAAATTAATATGGAACAAGATGCTAAACCAGTTGTTGATCACCAACGACGGTCAAATCCTAATATGAAAGAAGTGGTAAGAAATGAAATACTAAAGCTTCTAGAGGCATGTATAATTTATCCTATCGCTGGTAGTAGATGGGTAAGTCATGTTCATTGTGTCCCTAATAAGGGAGGCATTACTGTTGTTCCTAATGATAAGAATGAATTGGTTCCACAAAGAATTGTTACAGGTTATAGAATGGTAATTGATTTCCGCAAACTGAACAAAGCTACTAGAAAAGATCACTACCCTCTACCTTTTATTGATCAAATGCTAGAAAGACTATCCAAACATACACATTTTTGCTTTCTAGATGGTTTTTCTGGTTTTTCTCAAATACCTGTGTCAAAAGAGGATCAAGAATATACCACTTTTACTTGCCCTTTCTGTACTTTTGCTTATAGACGTATGCCTTTCGGTTTATGCAATGCACCTGCTACCTTTCAAAGATGTACGACTGCTATATTCTCTAACTTTTGTGAAAAGATTGTTGAGGTTTTCATGGATGATTTCTCTGTTTACAGAACTTCCTTTGATGATTGCTTAAGGAACCTTGATCGAGTTTTGCAGAGGTGTGAAGAAACTAATCTTGTCTTGAATTGGGAAAGGTGCCACTTTCTGGTTAATGACGGTATTGTCTTGGGGCCTAAGATTTCTGAAGGAGGTATTGAAGTTAATAAAGCTAAAGTAGATGATATTGAAAAGATGTCGTGTCCTAAAGATATCAAAGGTATAAGAAGTTTTCTTGGCCATGCTGGTTTCTATAGGAGGTTCATTAAAGACTCATCTAAAATTTCTAGGCCTCTCACTAATCTCTTGCAAAAAGATGTTCCTTTTGTTTTTGATGATGATTGTGTGGAAGCACTTGAAATACTTAAGAAAGCCTTGATTTCTGCACCTATTGTTCAACCACCTGATTGTAACCTACCCTTTGAAATTATGTGTGATGCGAGTGATTATGTTGTTGGTGCTGTTCTAGGACAAAGAGTTGATAAGAAAATAAATGTTATTCATTATGCTAGTAAAACTCTAGACAGTGCCCAGAGAAATTGTGCTACTACTGAAAAAGAATCCATAGCAGTTGTTTTTGCTTCTGATAAGTTCAGATCTTATATTGTTGATTCCAAAGTAATTGTTCACACTGATCATGCTACTAATAAATACCTTATGGAAAAGAAAGATGCTAAACCTAGACTTATTAGATGGGTTCTCTTGCTGCAAGAATTTGATTTGCATATTATTAATAGAAAGGGAGCTGAGAACCCCGTTGCAGACAACTTGTCTAGGTTAGAAAATGGTCTTGATGATCCACTGCTTATTGATGATAGCTTTCCTGATGAACAATTAACTATCATAAATGCTTCTCTAATGCTCCATGGTATGTTGATTATGCTAATTACGTTGTTGCTAGATTTATACCACCTAGCTTCACATACCAGCAAAAGAAAAAGTTTTTCTATGATTTAAGACATTACTTTTGGGACGACCCACATCTTTATAAATAAGGAGTAGATGGTGTTATTAGACGTTGTGTACCTGAGCATGAACAGGAACAGATCCTACGCAAGTGTCACTCCAAGGCCTATGGATGACACCATGCTGGAGATAGAACTGCACACAAGGTATTGCAATCCGGTTTTTATTGGCCTAATCTCTTCAAGGATGCTCGTAAGTTTGTATTGTCTTGTGATGAATGCCAGAGAATTGGTAATATTAGTAGACGTCAGGAAATGCCTATGAACTATTCACTTGTTACTGAACCATCTGATGTTTGGGGCTTTGATTATATGGGACCTTTTCTTTCCTCTAATGGTTATACACATATTTTAGTTGTTGTTGATTACGTTACTAAGTGGGTAGAAGCTATTCCAACTAGTAGTGTTGATCATAACACCTTTATTAAGATGCTTAAAGAAGTTATTTTTCCGAGGTATGGAGTCCCTAGATATTTAATGACTGATGGTGGTCCACATTTTGTTCATGGTGCTTTCCGTAAAATGCTTGCTAAATATGATGTCAACCATAGAATTGCATCTCCATATCATCCTCAGTCTAGTGGTCAAGTAGAATTGAGCAATAGAGAGATTAAATTGATTTTGCAACAGACTGTTAATAGATCTAGAAAGAATTGGTCTAAGAAACTTAATGATGCATTATGGGCTTATAGAATTGCTAATAAAAACCCTATGGGTATGCCTCCATATAAGATGGTTTATGGAAAATCATGTCACTTCTTGAATTAGAACATAAAGCTTATTGGGAAATCAAAGAGCTCAATTATGATTTCAAACTTGCCGGTGAAAAGAGTTTATTTGACATTAACTCACTTGATGAATGGAGAACTGTAGGACCTTGAAGTAGATGTGTCTAGAGGGGGGGGGGGTGATTAGACACTTAATGCTAAAGTTGCAATTTTTAAGCTTTTTCAGTTTAGGTGGAGTTTAGGCACAATTTCAACATACACAATACATATCAAGCAAGTATGCAAAGAGTGTATAGGCAGCGGAAAGTAAAGCATGCAACTTGCAAGAATGTAAAGGGAAGGGTTTGGAGAATTCAAATGCAATTGGAGACACGGATTTTTTCCCCGTGGTTCGGATAGGTGGTGCTATCCTACATCCACGTTGATGGAGACTTCAACCCATGAAGGGTAACAGTTGCGCGAGTCCACGGAGGGCTCCACCCACAAAGGGTCCACGAAGAAGCAACCTTGTCTATCCCACCATGGCCATCGCCCACGAAGGACTTGCCTCAGTAGCGGTAGATCTTCACGAAGTAGGCGATCTCCTTGCCCTTACAAACTCCTTGGTTCAACTCCACAATCTTGTCGGAGGCTCCCAAGTGACACCTAGCCAATCTAGGAGACACCACTCTCCAAGAAGTAACAAACGAGGTGTTGATGATGAACTCCTTGCTCTTGTGCTTCAAATGATAGTCTCCCCAACACTCAACTCTCTCTCATAGGATTTGGATCTGGTGGAAATAAGGTTTGAGTGGAAAGCAACTTGGGAAAGGCTAGAGATCAAGATTCATATGGTAGGAATGGAATATCTTGGTCTCAACACATGAGTAGGTAGTTCTCTCTCAGAAATAGGATGCTGGAAGTGTAGGCTTAGTCTGATGGCTCTGTCTCCAAATGAAGAGGAGGTGGAGGGGTATATATAGCCTCCACACAAAATCCAACCATTACACACAATCTACCAATCTCGGTGGGACCGAGTGAACAAACTCGGTCGGACCGAAAAGGTAAACCTAGTGACCGTTAGAGATTTCGGTGGGACCGACTGAATCAACTCGGTGGGACCGATGTGCTAGGGTTAGGGTAAATCCAAAACTCGGTTTGACCGATTACTCAAACTCGGTGGGACCGATTTGGGTAATAAGTGAAAACAGAGAGTTGGCCAAGCAAACTCGGTGGGAACGATTGCATATCTCGGTGGGACCGAGAATAATGCAATAGGTAACAGAGAGTTTACAAGCCCATCTCGGTGAGACCGAGATCCCATCGGTGAGACCGAACTGATTAGGGTTTGGCAGTGTCTTATGACATGTGAAACTCGGTGGCGCCGGATAGAAATAATCGGTATGACCGAGTTTGGCTTAGGGTTTAGGTCATTTGTGGATATGGGAAAGTAGCTGAGGATTTTGGAGCATATCATTAAGCACTTGAGCAGGAGGCTCATTAGGCAACACCTCATCCCTCCTTGATAGTATTGGCTTTTCCTATGGACTCAATGTGATCTTGGATCACTACAAATGTAAAATGAAGAGTCTTGAGCTTTAAGCTTTAGCCAATCCTTTGTCCTTAGCATCTTGGAGAACTTCCCACAACCTTTAGTCCATGCCACTCCATTGTTGAACTTATCTGAAACATACTAGATAGAAATGTTAGTCCAACAAGAGATATGTTGTCATCAATTATCAAAACCACCTAGGGAGCACTTGTGCTTTCAATCTCCCCTTTTTTTGGTAATTGATGGCAACATACATCAAAGCTTGAGATAAAGATATAAAGAACAGCAAGTAAAGCTTTGGAAGGACATGTAACAAACATAGGCTCCCCCAATCATATATGCAATCATATGAATATAAAATATAGAAGCATGTGAGAGCATGATCATGACAGAGTAGGCAATGTGTTACATGTATCTTGGCCATATGCATCAGAGCAAAAGATTATCAAGGAAGATACCTTCATGCTCATGAGTCCTTCTTGCAAATGTATGTACATAAGCAAGAATTCCTCATACTCATGATTTTGATGCATGCACTTACCTTGTCGTCTTTGAGTTGGCTTAGGATGGAATGAACCTGCACAAACAAAGTTAGATAACACAGGTACATCCACTAACCAGAGCAAACAAAAGAAACCACAAGGATACCAAGACTGGGATGACATATAGAGAGTAAGTACTAGGTACTACATTGAATTCAACATGTCCCCAAGAGTAAAGATATGCAATGAATTTGATGAATTTGACTGATTTCTTTCCCTTAGGTGTCTTGCTCCCCCTGAATCTTACATGGGATATTGGGAGAAGATAGGAAACAGAAAATCTGAGCTGAAGGATACCACTGGATAGAACTTAATGCAAATAAGCGTATATCTGAACATGTCTTTCCCCCAAAAAGACATGTGACATCTCTCCTCTTGAAAGTATTTTCTCTCCCCCTGGAAATCTCTCTCTCCTCCTTAATAACATTTGGGAAATCTGGGATCCTTGAGACTTTCTCTCCCCCTTTAGCTTTGATGTGATCTCTCTCCCCCCTTTGACATCAATTTCCAAGAAGGGCTTTCTGGAATCCGTCGTATAGGTTTGGTCCTTGAGACTCAGCACAAAGCAATGGATAAAACTGTGATGCTTGTAGAGGACAAGATTCATTTAGTGGAGCTGGATCAGAAGAAATATAGAACAAGTGGCAAACTGTTTTTCTGAATGCAAAGTCGGTGGCACCGAGTGGCATATTTCGGTGGTACCGAAAAGGTTCGGTTGGACCGAGAATTGCAAGTCGGTGAAACCGAGTTTACACAGAGAAAAACACTTGTCACCTCAGCTCGCTAGACATGTAGGATCTTACAAAGATTTGCAAGGAATTAAATGCATAAAATGCAGAACAAAAACAAAAAGAAAAGAGACTGAAAGATCTAGATGAAGTTGGTTTTTTTTTAAGAAAGAAAAAAAACATGCATGAGACAAATGCAATAACACAAAGAAAGAACACAAGAGAACTTCATCTAGAGTTGGGCGGTGACATAGTCACCTATGTTAGAGTATATTGACTTAGGAGTCAAGTGAGAACACTTGATCATAGGCCATACTCATCGTTTAAGCTCAAAATGGGGTTGTCATTTTTCGTTTAAGCATCTTGATGTATTCACATCTCGTTGAGTTGCTTTGACTCATGTCTTGGAGTAAAGCTTCTCTAAGATGGAATAACATACCTTGGGTGGTGGTGTGGTTTTTTCTCATGTAGTTGAACTTGTGTGGGTGCTCAAGGTTGATGTAGCTCATCAAAAGTTGGGAGCACCACTTGGAGGGTGAGTTCATCTACCTACATGGGTTAGTTCTTGCAAGGAAGAGCGCTTGTATATCCAAAAATGACAATCATGAAGCTCAACATAGAATTTGTCAAAGGATATGTTTGAATGGTTTTGTGCTTCCTTGTCTTCAACCACCGTTGTGTAGAGACTTGGTGATGTAGAGATCGCTCAAGATGTGAGTGAGTCGCAATCTCATAGAATTAGATTCAACCAAGCACCTCCATGGGGTAGACAACATGCAAGGTACAAATATATCCAAGACATAAGATAGTCATCATAAGAGATATATCATGGATTAGTTATAAGCTCATGTCTTGCATGTATCCAATGGAGTTCCTACTCCAAGTTCAAAGCATCAATAATGTTCAATTCTCCTCTCAACCTGCAAAACACTTTCTCATCAAGTGGTTTAGTGAATATATCTGCTAATTGCTTATCGGTGCGAACATGCTTAAGATCAATGTCACCCTTAGCAACATGATCTCGAATGAAATGATGACGAACTTCAATATGCTTAGTTCGAGAATGTTGTACAGGATTATGTCCAATTTTGATAGCACTTTCATTGTCATAAAGTAGTGGAACATGTTTCACATAGATTCCATAATCTTTAAGAGTTTGGGTCATCCAAAGTAATTGAGCACAACATGAACCAGCGGCAATGTATTCCGCTTCGGCGGTGGATAAGGATACCGAGTTTTGTTTCTTGGAAGACCAAGATACAAGAGATCTACCAACAAATTGACAAGTACCTGAAGTGGACTTTCTATCAACCTTGTCTCCGGCATAATCCGAGTCGGAATAGCCAACAAGATCAAAAGAAGATCTCTTAGGATACCAAATGCCAAAGTTTGGTGTATGAATTAAGTATCTAACTATCCTTTTCACGGCCTTAAGATGACATTCTTTAGGAGCAGCTTGATATGGTGCGCACATGCACACACTTAGCATAATATCGGGACGTGAAGCACATAGATATAACAATGAACCAATCATAGAGCAATAAACCTTTTGATCAACCGGTTCACCATCTTTGGTCAAATCATTATGTCCACTAGTAGGCATGGGTGTAGACATACCTTTGCACTCTTGCATATTGAACTTCTTGAATAAGTCCTTGGTGTACTTTGTTTGAGAGACAAATGTACCTTCCTTAGTTTGCTTGATTTGCAAACCGAGAAAGAATTTGAGTTCACTCATCATAGACATCTCAAACTTCTCTGACATTAGCTTTCCAAACTTTTCACTAAAGAGAGGGTTAGTTGAACCAAATATGATATCATCAACATAAATTTGGCATACAAATAGTTCTCCATTAACCCTTTTAGTAAAAAGAGTAGAATCAATTTTACCAATTTCAAAACCACTTGCAATAAGGAACTTGGTCAAGCATTTATACCATGCTCTAGGAGCTTTTTTAAGACCATAAAGAGCTTTGTGAAGTTTGGAAACATGATTAGGTTTCTTAGGATTGACAAAGCCGGGAGGTTGTTTGACATAAACTTCCTCCTCTATTTCACCATTTAGAAAAGCACTTTTAATGTCCATTTGATACAAGGTGATATTATGGTGATTAGCATAGGCAAGTAAGATGCGAATGGACTCAAGTCTAGCAACGGGAGCATATGTCTCACCATAGTCCATACCTTCGACTTGTGTGTACCCTTGGGCGACGAGACGTGCTTTGTTGCGAACCACTTGTCCATCTTCATCTTGCTTGTTTTGAAACACCCATTTGGTACCAATGATGTTGTGGTTGTTGTCGGGCTTCTCAACCAATGTCCAAACTTGGTTTCTCTCGAAGTTGTGTAGCTCTTCATGCATAGCGTTTATCCAACCCGGATCTTCCAATGCTTCTTCAACCTTCATAGGTTCAATGCTAGAGATGAATGAATAGTTTTCACAAAAGTTAGCTAAACGAGTCTTTGAGCGAGTGATTCTCCCAGTTTGTATATCATTGAAGATTTGCTCGACGGGATGATCTTTGGCAATTCTTGCTCGAACTCGTGAGAGCTTTTGCTTGGGTCTTCGTTGAGCATCTTCTTCATCTTGTTCTTCTTCTTGGCCTTCTTCATTGTTGACGTTGTCATTCTCTTGTCGTGGTGAAGAAGGAGGTTGTTGATGTTCGTCTTGATGCATTTCCTTGTCTTCTTCATCTTGGTGTGTCCCGCTTGTGGATGCTTCCGTGTCGATTCTTGGTTCACCTTGTCGTGAGGTAGAAGCTTCCACTTGGACGGATGAAGTACTCTACTTCACCTCTGTTGGACGAACTTTGCCTATGGACAGGTCTTGGATTGCTTCTGAAGGGTCTTTGTCTCCTACATCAATTGGCAATTGCTCTACTTGCGAGCCATTAGATTCATCAAACTTCACATCTACCGTCTCTTCAACCTTTCGGGTGAAATTGTTGTAGACACGGTAAGTGTGAGAGTTTGAGCCATAACCGAGTAGAAAACCTTCATGAGATTTTGGAGCAAACTTTGAACGACGATGCTTATCAAGAATGTAGCACTTTGAGCCGAATACTCGAAAGTATCCAACGTGCGGTTTGTTACCGGTGAGGAGCTCGTATGCCGTCTTGCTGAGTAGCTTGTGAAGATACAAGCGATTTGTTGCGTGACAAGCTGTCTCAACCGCTTCTGCCCAAAAGTGCTTCGGCGTCTTGTATTCATCAAGCATCGTTCTTGCCATTTCGATGAGTGTCCGGTTCTTCCTCTCAACAACTCCATTTTGTTGAGGTGTGTACGTAGCCGAGAACTCGTGTGAAATTCCTTCTTCGTCAAGAAAGGTGTCCACATTTGCGTTCTTGAACTCCGTTCCGTTGTCACTCCGAACCTTCTTGATCTTTATGTCAAACTGGTTTTGGGCCTTCCTAGCGAAGTTTTTGAGGATCTTCTGGACCTGCGACTTGTCATTAAGAAAGAACACCCACGTAAATCTTGAAAAATCATCAACTATAACTAGAGCAAAAGAATTTCCACTGAGACTCTTGTAGGCGTTGGGACCAAAAAGATCCATATGAAGTAGCTCGAGTGGCCTCCTTGTGGTCATGATGTTCTTCACGGGATGCCTTCCTCCAACCTGTTTACCTGCTTGACAGGCACTGCAGAGTCTATCCTTATCAAATATGACATCGTGAACTCCAAGGATATGATTTCCTTTAATAAGCTTGTCAAGGTTTCTCATGCCAACATGACCTAGTCGTCTATGCCACAACCAACCTTTTGAGGATTTAGCAATAAGGCAAGTTTTAGGTTGTGCCTTTTTAGAGAAATCGACAATGTAAAGATCACCTCTACGCATACCGGTAAAGACCATTTTATGATTGTCTCGACGAAATACTTGGCAATCTACCTCAGTAAATAGAACATTCAAACCGAAATCAGCAAGTCTAGATACTGAAAGTAAGTTGTAGCCGAGAGATTCAACGAGCATGACATTTTGAATGGAACTATCATGTGAGATGGCCACCTTACCAAGGCCAACCACTTTACCCTTTGAATTATCACCAAAGGTGACATATTTCCGAGGACCGTCATTTTCAGCAAGCTCACGGAACATCTCTTCATCTCCAGTCATGTGATCAGTACATCCACTATCAAGAACCCATTCCTTTCCTCCTGACGCATATCCCCGAAGATTTGCCGTAAGACCAAAATGTCTCATTGCATCATCAAGATCGAAGTCACTATCATCATCATCATCATAGTATCCATGTTCATCATGATCTTGTGACTCATCATTTCCTAGAGAGGGTAATTCATTAGATAAATGATCATCAAAGTGGTCACTTTTATGAATTCTTATAGCTTCGAATATAATATCACTAATGATTCCAACATCCCCTTTAGCATGCTTGAGATTGGTAAGCTCAAATAGACAGTCACCAAACTTAGGATCACTAGAGTTCATCTTACTCAAGGTAATAGATTTATGGAGAACTTCATCCAAATTTTTTAAGGAGTGATCGGGAAATCGTTCCTCAAGAAATTTCCATATAGTATAGGCACAATTAAGAGTAGGCAAACTAGCAATCAAATTTTTGGGCAATCCTCTAATGATGAGCTCAATAGTTCTAAGATTGCGAATCATGTCAATATCTTCATCTAGGGTAGGATGCAAAGGATCAATATGAGCTGCACAAGGACTAGCAATATACTTGTTCAAATGATATTGATTGAAAATTACAAGCATCTCATTTTTCCATTCATGAAAATACTCTCCATCAATAATAGGCACTCTATATCTAAGACTCCCTAAAGTAGACACATCCATCTTCCTCCAATGGTGATTAAACCAAAGCAATGGAGACCAAGACTCTGATACCACTTGTAGGACCTTGAAGTAGATGTGTCTAGAGGGGGGGTGATTAGACACTTAATGCTAAAGTTGCAATTTTTAAGCTTTTTTGGTTTAGGTGGAGTTTAGGCACAATTTCAACATACACAATACATATCAAGCAAGTATGCAAAGAGTGTATAGGCAGCGGAAAGTAAAGCATGCAACTTGCAAGAATGTAAAGGGAAGGGTTTGGAGAATTCAAACGCAATTGGAGACACAAATGTTTTTCCCGTGGTTCGGATAGGTGGTGCTATCCTACATCCACGTTGATGGAGACTTCAACCCACGAAGGGTAACGGTTGCGCGAGTCCACGGAGGGCTCCACCCAGTATCCATGTTCATCATGATCTTGTGACTCATCATTTCCTAGAGAGGGTAATTCATTAGATAAATGATCATCAAAGTGGTGACTTTTATGAATTCTTAGAGCTTCGAATATAATATCACTAATGATTCCAACATCCCCTTTAGCATGCTTGAGATTGGTAAGCTCAAATAGACAGTCACCAAACTTAGGATCACTAGAGTTCATCTTACTCAAGGTAATAGATTTATGGAGAACTTCATCCAAATTTTTTAAGGAGTGACCGGGAAATCGTTCCTCAAGAAATTTCCATATAGTATAGGCACAATTAAGAGTAGGCAAACTAGCAATCAAATTTTTGGGCAATCCTCTAATGATGAGCTCAATAGTTCTAAGATTGCGAATCATGTCAATATCTTCATCTAGGGTAGGATGCAAAGGATCAATATGAGCTGCACAAGGACTAGCAATATACTTGTTCAAATGATATTAATTGAAAATTACAAGCATCTCATTTTTCCATTCATGAAAATAATCTCCATCAAGAATAGGCACTCTATGTCTAAGACTCCCTAAAGTAGACACATCCATCTTCCTCCAATGGTGATTAAACCAAAGCAATGGAGACCAAGGCTCTGATACCACTTGTAGGACCTTGAAGTAGATGTGTCTAGAGGGGGGGTGATTAGACACTTAATGCTAAAGTTGCAATTTTTAAGCTTTTTCGGTTTTGGTGGAGTTTAGGCACAATTTCAACATACACAATACATATCAAGCAAGTATGCAAAGAGTGTATAGTCAGCGGAAAGTAAAGCATGCAACTTGCAAGAATGTAAAGGGAAGGGTTTGGAGAATTCAAACGCAATTGGAGACACGGATGTTTTTCCCATGGTTAGAATAGGTGGTGCTATCCTACATCCACGTTGATGGAGACTTCAACCCACGAAGGGTAGCGGTTGCGCAAGTCCACGGAGGGCTCCACCCACGAAGGGTCCACGAAGAAGCAACCTTGTCTATCCCACCATGGCCATCGCCCATGAAGGACTTGCCTCACTAGCGGTAGATCTTCACGAAGTAGGCGATCTCCTTGCCCTTACAAACTCCTTGGTTCAACTCCACAATCTTGTCGGAGGCTCCCAAGTGACACCTAGCCAATCTAGGAGACACCACTCTCCAAGAAGTAACAAACGAGGTGTTGATGATGAACTCCTTGCTCTTGTGCTTCAAATGATAGTCTCCCCAACACTCAACTCTCTCTCATAGGATTTGGATCTTGTGGAAAGAAGGTTTGAGTGGAAAGCTACTTGGGAAAGGCTAGAGATCAAGATTCATATGGTAGGAATGGAATATCTTGGTCTCAACACATGAGTGGTAGTTCTCTCTCAGAAATAGGATGCTGGAAGTGTAGGCTTAGTCTGATGGCTCTGTCTCCAAATGAAGAGGAGGTGGAGGGGTATATATAGCCTCCACACAAAATCCAACCGTTACACACAATCTACCAATCTCGGTGGGACCGAGTGAACAAACTCGGTCGGACCGAAAAGGTAAACCTAGTGACCGTTAGAGATTTCGGTGGGACCGACTGAATCAACTCAGTGGGACCGATGTGCTAGGGTTAGGGTAAATCCAAAACTCGGTTTGACCGATTACTCAAACTCGGTGGGACCGATTTGGGTAATAAGTGAAAACAGAGAGTTGGCCAAGCAAACTCGGTGGGACCGATTGCATATCTTGGTGGGACCGAGAATAATGCAATAGGTAACAGAGAGTTTGCAAGCCCATCTCGGTGAGACCGAGATCCCATCGGTGAGACCGAACTGATTAGGGTTTGGCAGTGGCTTATGACATGTGAAACTCGGTGGCATCGGATAGAAATAATCGGTATGACCGAGTTTGGCTTAGGGTTTAGGTCATTTGTGGAGAAAGTAGCTGAGGATTTTGGAGCATATCATTAAGCACTTGAGCAAGAGGCTCATTAGGCTACCTCATCCCTCCTTGATAGTATTGGCTTTTCCTATGGACTCAATGTGATCTTGGATCACTACAAATGTAAAATGAAGAGCCTTGAGCTTTAAGCCTTAGCCAATCCTTTGTCCTTAGCATCTTGGAGAACTTCCCACAACCTTTAGTCCATGCCACTCCATTGTTGAACTTATCTGAAACCTACTAGATAGAAATGTTAGTCCAACAAGAGATATGTTGTCATAAATTATCAAAACCACCTAGGGAGCACTTGTGCTTTCAAGAACCCAAGCCTATGAGAATGCCAGGTTGTTTAAGGAAAAAGTTAAAAGATGGCAAGACAAAAGGATACAAAAGCGTGAGTTTAATGTAGGTGATCATGTTTTGCTATACAACTCTCGTTTAAGATTTTTTGCAGAAAAGCTTCTCTCTAAATGGGAAGGCCCTTACATTATCGAGGAGGTTTATCGCTCCGGTGCCATCAAAATCAACAACATCGAAGGCACAAATACGAAGGTGGTAAACGGTCAAAGAATTAAACATTGTATCTCAGGTACTCCTTTAAATGTTGAGACGAATATAATTAATACTGTGACACCGGAGGAATACATAAGGGATACTTTGGTATGTGGTACGGTAAGTAAACCGACTCCAAAATGTTTCCAATAGCAAATTTTCTCTATTTTCGAATATTTAGGAAAATATGAAAATTAAAAGTAGTCTGAAGAGTGCACGAGGCAGCCACAAGGGTGGAGGGCACACCGTACCCCCTGGGCACGCCCCTGCCTTGTGGCCACCTTGTGTGCCCTCTGGACTCCCTTTTCTTGCATGATAATCCTTTTGGTCGCTAAAAATTCATGATATAATCTGCCGAAGGTTTTGACCACTGTACCATGACAAAATCCTCCGTTCTTGTTTCGAGTTGTTTTTCTGGCAGATCTAGATCGCCATGACATCTCCGAGTGCCCTCAAGGATAGGTTTTTCGAGGAGGCCATCAACCCCTACCTTGCGGAGGTGCTGCAACACCCTCAAACCATTGATATGCATGAGGGGGTGCTGCACATCCGTGACGTTGAAGGGCCAAATAAGACCGAAAGCGTGGAGACAAGACTCAAAGCGATGGAGCAGCAAGTTTTCAAGTGTCAAGGGATGGTGGAACGTGGACTCAACGCCAATCACGTGATGATCGCAGAATTTACCCATAATCACAAGATGGATTCCAAGAACATTGGGGAGGCCATCTTCAAGCTTCATGAGAAAATCGAGCATCTCCAAGCCCAGATCTATGACCCGCAAAACCAAAACTATGAGTATGAATACAGATTTAAGAGGATGAGTTTGGCTGCAGATTTGAGGATCCCGGAGACTCATTCATCTTTCTACGATGGTGAGCCTATGCCTTGGAAGATGGATGACAATCCTACTACATCAACAACTCCATCATCACCTCCGAAGAAAGAGACATAAATACATGGGTATGGGCACTCCCCTTGGCAACTGCCAAGCTTGGGTGAGGTGCCCCGGTATCGTTTCGCCATCACACCTTTATCTTTATCGTTTTTCTTAGTTCGATCCTTTTGATTATATCTTGATCTAGTAGAATAAAGTTTTTAGTATAATCCAGCTTTGAGTTTTTTTATCTCTATCTATGTAATCGAGTCCGTGAGTTATATAATAAAGAATAGTTTTTGAGTGAGGGCTTTAATTTCTTGCTCTAATCTTGAGGGAATAAAATAATATAAAAATAATATAAAAGGAAATAAAAAGATCATATGTTGATCTTATGGAAAGTAATGACTTCACATATAAAAAGTATGATGAATAAAAGTTGTTGAGAGTTGACAAACATACTTTTGGTCATTGTTGCAATTAATAGGAAGTAATAAAGAAAGAGAGGTTTCACATATAAATACACTATCTTGGACATCTTTTGTGATTGTGCGAACTCATTAAAGTATGACATGCTAAAAAGTTGAGATTGGACAAGGAAGACAACATAATGGGTTATGTCTTCTTACATCCGAATAGAAGTTATATTGTCATGGATCCTCCAACATGTTGAGCTTGCTTTTCCTTCTCATGCTAGCCAAATCCTTTGTACTAAGTAGAGATACTACTTGTGCATCCAAACATCCCTGAACCCAGTTTTGCCATGAGAGTCCACCATACCTACCTATGGATTGAGTAAGATCCTTCAAGTAAGTTGTCATCGGTGCAAGCAATAAAAATTGCTCTCTAAATATGTATGATCTATTAGTGTGAAGAAAATAAGCTTTATGCGAACTTGTGATATGGAAGAAATAAAAGCAATGGACTGCATAATAAAGTTCTTTATCACAAGCAGCAATATAAAGTGGCGTTCTTTTGCATTAAGATTTTGTGCACCCAACCATAAAAGCGCATGACAACCTCTCCTTCCCTCTACGAAGGGCCTATCTTTTACTTTTATCTTTTATACAAGAGTCAAGGTGATCTTCACCTCTCCTTTTTTACTTTTATCCTTTGGCAAGCACAGTATGTTGGAGCTATATATATATCCACGCGGATGTAGAGGACTATGAACCATTATTGTCAACATTACCCTTGAGGTAAACCATTGGGAGGCGAAACTATAAGCCCCTATCTTTCTCTGTGTCAGATTGAAACTTTGAACTCATAAGTATTGCATGAGTGTTAGCAATTTTGAATGATTAAATGATAGTTGAGTATGTGCACTTGCTGAAAAGCTCTTATATTGCCTCTTTCCAATGTTATGATAAATTGCAATTGCTTCAATGACTAAGATCATAGTGTTAGTTCTCAATGAAGTTTTTGATTAATACTTTACCTTGCAAACGGATTGTTACTTTGGCATACGAATCTATATGACAATATACGTTGATGTCCTAAAGATTATCATGATGCCCTCATGTTCGTATCTTATTTTTATCGACACATCTATCTTTAAACATGTGGACATATTTTTTGATTTTGGCTTTCACTTGAGGACAAGCGAGGTCTAAACTTGGGGGAGTTGATACGTCCATTTTGCATCATGCTTTTATATCATCATTTATTACATTATGGGTTATTATTACACATTATGGCACAATACTTATGCCTTTTCTCTCTTATTTTACAAGGTTTACCTGAAGAGGGAGAATGCCGGCAGCTGGAATTCTGGACTGGATAAGGAGCAAATATTAAAGACCTATTCTACACAACTCCAAAAGTCCTGAAACTTCACGGGGAGTCGTTTTGGAAAATATAAAAAATATTGGGCAAAGAAAGCACCAGAGGGGGAACACCAGCCATCCACAAGGGTGGGCGCGCGCCCTACCCCCTGGGCGTGCCCCCTGCCTTATGGACCACCTGGCAGGCCCCCGATACCCATCTTCTGCTATATGGTGTGTTTTAACCTAGAAAAAAATCAGAAGGAAGCTTTTAGGACGAAGCACCGTCATCTCAAGGAGGAACCTGGGAGAAACCAATATAGGGCTCCGGTAGAGCTGTTCTGCCGGGGATACTTCCCTCCGGGAGGAGGAAATCGAAGCCTTCGCCATCACCAACGATCCTCTCATCGACAGGGAGTCAATCTCCATCAACATCTTCACCAGCACCATCTCCTCTCAAACTCTAGTTCATCTCTTGTATCTGATCTTTGTCTCAAAACCTCAAATTGGTACATGTGGGTTGCTAGTAGTGTTGATTACTCCTTGTAGTTGATGCTAGTTGGTTTATTCGGTGGAAGATCATATGTTCAGATCCGTAATGCTATTTAATACCCCTTTGATATGAACATGAATATGCTTTGTGAGTAGTTACATTTGTTCCTGAGGACAATCTTGTGAATTTGGTATTCGTTCGATATTTTGATGAGATGTATGTTGTCTTTCCTCTAGTGGTGTTATGTGAACGTCGACTACATGACACTTCACCATGATTTGGGCCTAGGGGAAGGCATTGGGAAGTAATAAGTAGATGATGGGTTTCTAGAGTGGCAGAAGCTTAAACCCTAGTTTATGTGTTTATTCGTAAGGGGCTGATTTGGATCCATATGTTTCATGCTATGGTTAGATTTATCTTAATTCTTCTTTCGTAGTTGCAGATGCTTGCGAGAGGGGTTAATCATAAGCGGGAGGCTTGTCCAAGGAAGGGCAGCACACGAGCACCCACTACTAGGAAAAAGGCTACTAGCAGCGCGGGTAAAATGGCTACTAGCAGCGCAGGTACCGGCACTACTAGTATCGCGCTACAACTAATAGTTTGTAGTAGCATGGGTTAAACCCGCGCTACTACTAACATTGTTAGTAGTAGCGTGTGCCACCCACGCTGTTGCTATTTCATACCCGCGCTACTACTAACAAAATAGTAGTAGCGTGTCTATAATACGAACGCTACTAGTATCCTAAATACTAGTAGCGAGCAGTTTCTTCCCACGCTACTACTAACTTATTAGAAATTAAAAAAATAGAATCAATCAATTCCATTCTATCACACAATTGTCGTATCTACTATCACAGTTCCTCATTGTAGAGGCAACTCATGTATAATTCATATCTTTTACATAAATAAGAGTGTAAACACAGTGTTGTGCGTGTCAGCTACCTACGTAAGTGGCTCTTGCCATGCAAATTCAAAACTTTACCACTACTTCTAGACATCAAAGACTGAGACACGTTGTTATGGTCCGATCCAAAAATTGGCTCACTCGTCAATGCGTGGCGCCTTCCCGGTCTGATCTCGCAGCCTGCAGCTGTGAAGAAACACAGCGGGCAGCCTCGACGAGCCACAGTTGTGACGCCGTCATGTCCCTCGCCCTAGCCCTCAGCTCAAGCAGGCCCCAGTCGATGGCGGCCTCGTGCCACGCCACCAGCGGCTGGAGGAAGCCACTATACACGTGCCCCGCACCCTAAAATCCGAACACCATTAAGATTCGGATTCAGAATTGGTCACATACCGAATCAAGTCTATCTGAAATGTTGATTATCTCTCGGGCTCGGGGTGTCTGATCGATTGCTTACCCGTATGCTGGGGTGTCAGAGGTAGATGACGAGCAGCAGCTTCGCTTCTCCATACATCGGCAGCCACGACACCGTCCAGTCCACGAACCTATCGACGACCATCGGCATTGCCACCAAAACCCTGCAGCACTACCAACAGAGGTTCAAAAACTTCAGATTCTTCAGAAGAATGACACGGAAAAATAATGCGGTGCATGTCGATGAAAAAGCCAATCAGTGAAAAAGACAAGGAGCATACTAACCCCCTCAGGCAGTGAAAATATAATGTAAAGTAGTAAAAGTGGAACATGGCTCAGCATTTGCATTGATAGGGACAGATATACAATTGGGGATCCACTAGGTAAATAAATAATTCTCATAAATCAACAGCATTGTCTGCATTTAACATACTGTAAATAGTGTCGACATCCTTGAGGAAAACCCAAACATTATTCTGATTACCCAGCAGGAACTAGCAATCCCCATTCCCCAACACATCTAAATCTCAGAGCATGGTTAGATAAGATCCAAATACTTAGAGGTGGAACTCTAAATCCCCTTGGAACTATAGAAACCTGTAGAGAACTAACTTTTTCATGACAACTTATAAAATTTATCCACATATAGTCATTTAAACCCATTTAATGTACCAAGATAAGGTGGTTTAAAATAGATGAAGTCTTCTTACATAGCCATTGAATTGCTCGACGGCGACAACAACTTCCTCCACTGAACCCATTATGACGAATCCAAATCCACGGCTCCGTCCGGTCATTCTATTGTATACAACCTACAAGAAATGAGATACTATATCATTCTGAAAAAATAAACTATTCAAGGCTTAGTGCTCAGCTCTGCTACAATTGAACATTGAGTAATTTACTGAAGAAATTCGAACTTAGTTCAAGCCGAGACCATTTTACAACATCTTATCTTATGTAATCCCAAAGCCATGTTCCACTTTTACTGATCAGTGGCAGGCACAACCGCACAAGCACAGCCTGCCCCCAAGTGCTCTATTCTTTAATTCTCCCCCTAAAAATTCCCACCCATGGGTTAGCATCAAGATATACCTTCTAATCCAGCTGGCCGCCTTTGGATTAGGATTTATCGTGGACTCCCCCGACTCCACTGGAGCGCTCTCGGCACTGCACTGAAGTACTAAATTTACAAGGCCTCTAAAGTACTGAACCAACTCCAACTTACTTCATGCCGAGAAAAAATTACAGTACCTTAGGACACAATCTACACAGCAACAATTCCACATCCCTTGGACAACCTGACACTACACTAAAACAAAACGTCCTGACTCCGAAGTCTCTATCTTAATCATGCAATGCCCAGCAGAATTTCACTTTGGGCCGTTATAATTCGCGCCAAACTAACTGTTAGTTAACAAGACTAGAGAGTGTGAATTTATACCTCGACCATCTCGACGGAGCCGGCCTGCTCGAAGAGCCCGGCGAGCTGCGCGCTGTCTATGGTGAAGGGCAGGTTGCCGACAAAGGCCTTGAGGTCCTCGGAGTACTCGGCCTTGGAGTCGCCTCCGCCCTCGCCCTCGCTCGGCTCCCCCTCCGCGTCCTCCGTCTCGAACTCGGATGACACGGCCACAGCCACGGGCAGCAGGAGTCGCCTCCGTGGCGCCAGCAGCGCTGACACGGCGTGCAGCGGGCCGCAGGTGAAGGAGGAGGTGGCGGCGGGCCTGGTGGCGGAGGGGAGCGGGATGAAGTGGTGTGAGAACGCGGTGGAGAAGAGGGTGGCCATGTAGGAACTGCGGCCATGTTGGATCTGGACGGAGGGGAGGGAGGGGCGGGGCTTGGGGAGTGTTGCGCGCGGTCGGTGCTCGCCGGAACCGGCCGGCGTGGGTGGTGGCGGCGGCGAGGAGATCGTGGGGATAGGAGCCGGGGTGGGGTGGACCGAGGAACATGTGAGTTTGTGAGAGTGTTTTTCTTAGGGATGAGAGAGAGTGGTGGAGTGGGAGTGGATCGGGCCGGCGTGGACACGCTTAGTAATAGCGTGGGGGACTTACCAGTGCTATAGCTACTCACTTAGTAGTAGCGCAGGTTTTATACCCCTCGCTACTAGTATGGCCTGTCCCGAGGGCATGGTAGAGACAACTTAGTAGCAGCGCGGGTTTATACCCCTTGCTACTACTATCAACTTAGTAGTAGAGCGGGTTTTATACCCCTCTCTACTACTAGTTAGCAGTAGTGCCCCCTTTTAGACCGCACTACTGATAAGCTTCTGTGTATAAGGTTTTCCCTAGTAGTGACCGGTCCACCCACATATCAAATTATCAAAGTAACGAATGCGAGTCATATGAGCATGATGAAAACTAATTTGACAATAATTCCCATGTGTCCTCGGGAGCAATTTGCTTTATATAAGAGTTCGTCCAGGCTTGTCCTTTGCTACAAAAAGGATAGGGCCACCTTGCTGCACCTTAGTTACTTTTGTTACTTGTTACCCATTACAAATTATCTTACCACACAACTATCTGTTACCGATAATTTTAGTACTTGCAGAGAATACCTTGCTGAAAATCGCTTGTCAGTTCCTTCTACTCCTCGTTGGGTTCGACACTCTTATCGAAAGGATAGATCCCCTATACTTGTTGGTCATCACTAAGATAGAAGATATCAATGTTACTATTAAGCTAGCGAACAGAGATACTATTTCACCGCTTCGGATTGTTAGAGATGTTGAAGTCTTGTGTGGAAAGATTAAATACCCTACTGATTTTCCAGTTCTTGTTTCCCCACAAGATGATTTTTATCCCATTATATTTGGGAAACCTTTCTTGAATACAGTTAATGCTAGGATTGATTGTCATAAAGAAACTGTCAGTGTTAACTTAGGTGATGTATCTCATGAGTTTAATTTCTCTAAATTCCATAGACAAACTCATGCTAAAGAATTCCCTAGTAAAGATGAAATTATTGGTCTTGCTTCTAATGTTGTGCCTCCCACTGATCCATTAGAACAATATTTGCTAGACCATGAAGATGATATGCATAAGAATGAAAGAAATGGAATAGATAAGATGTTCTTTGATCAACCACCTATTCTAAAACACAATTTGCCTGTTGAAACTATTGGAGGTGCTCCTCCACCTAAGGGTGATCCCATGTTTGAATTGAAACGATTTCCTGATACATTGGAATATGCTTACCTTGATGAAAATAAGATATATCATGTTATTATTAGTGCTAACCTTTCAGAACATGAAGAAAAGAGACTATTAGAAACTCTGAGGAAGCACCATGCCGCTATTGGATATACTCTATGTCAGCACAAGATTAATGTGGAGCCCGAATGCTAAGCCAGTTGTTGATCACCAACGATGATTAAATCCTAAGATGAAGGATGTGGTAAGAAATGAAATATTAAAGCTTCTAGAATCAGGTATAATTTATCCCATAGTTGGTAGTAGATGGGTGAGCCCTGTTCATTGTGTTCCTAAGAAAAGAGGTATCATTGTCATTCCTAATGATAAAAATGAAATTATTCCACAAAGAATTGTAACTGGTTATAGGATGGTAATTGATTTCAGGAAATTAAACAAAGCTACTGGGAAAGATCATTACCCCTGGCCGGTTATCGATCAAATGCTATAAAGACTATAAAGCATACACACTTTTGTTTCTTAGATGTATATTCTTGTTATTCTCAAATACCCGTGTCATTAGAAGATCAAGAGAAAACCACCTTTACTTGTCCATTTGGGACTTATGCTTATAGATGTATGCCTTTTGGTTTATGTAATGCACCTGCCACCTTTTAAAGATGTATGACTGCTATATTCTCTGATTATTGTGAAATGATTGTTGAGGTTTTCATGGATGATTTTTCGTTTATGGAACGTCTTTGATGATTTCGTAAGCAACCTTGATCGAGTTTTGCAGAGATGTGAAGAAACTAATCTTGTCTTGAATTGGGAAAAGCGCCACTTTATGGTGAATGAAGGTATAGTCCTTGGGAATAAAATTTCTGTAATGGGTATTGAAGTTGATAAAGCTAAAGTTGATGCAATTGATAAAATGCCATGTCCTAAAGATATTAAAGGTATAAGAAGTTTCCTAGGTCATGCTGGTTTCTATAGGAGATTCATTAAAGACTACTCCAAAATTTCTAGGCCTCTTACTAATCTCTTGCCAAAAGATGTTCCTTTTGTTTTTTATGATGATTGTGTAGAAGCCTTTGAAATACTTAAGAAAGCCTTAATCTCTGCACCCATTGTTCAATCACCTGACTGGAACCTACCTTTTGAAATTATGTGTGATGCTAGTGATTATGTTGTTGGTGTTTCCTAGGACAAAGATTTGATAAGAAATTAAATGTTATCCACTATGCTACTATTGAGAAATATTTTTTACCAGTTTTGTTTGTATGTGATAAATTCAGATCTTAGGTTGTTGATTCTAAAGTAACCATGCACACCGATCATGCTGCTATTAAATATCTTATGGAAAAGAAAGATGTTAAACCTAAGTTGATTAGGTGGGTGTTGTTGCTATAAGAATTTGACTTGCATATTCACTACACCACAACACTTGATTGGGGGCAGTTAACTACTAGGAGAAAAACCTGTCTAAGGTCACACTATCTGTCGGGACACGTGTTACTGCCGCTAGAAGCATGTTAAGGTGGCCTAACTGTCGTGAGAACTATAGCAACAATGGCACTACCACTGCCGATACAATTTACAGCACACACTCTGCCGCGAGAAATAAATCTCGACCCACAATTTGCAAGCCCATGCCGGACACCGTCTTTGGCGCGAAACGGTAAAACGGCTTAGCACGCCATCCAGGAAAAAAAGCGCGTGACTTGACGAAAATTTTGGCCCATTGTGAAATAGACGCGTCGGCCCTCCCACAACCAGAACCGCAACACTGCCCCCAAATAACCCCTGCCCCACCAGATCGACCGCCCCCGCCGCCCCCAAAACCTAGCTCTCACCGCCGGTGTGCGACCGCCTTTCGCTCAGACCATCTCTAGCGCAGCCGCCCCGCGCCCACCGCCGGTGTAACCCCTCACCACCGCAGCTCCTCCACCCCTCACTATCGCAAGCCACCGGCACCCCAACCATCCACAGCCGCCACCCCCTCCTCCCAACCATCCACCGTCCTCCACTGGACCGCAAACCGCTGCCGACCACTGCCGTCGTCGCCCCAGTCCAAAGCTGCAAGCTCGAATCGCGTGTTTCCTCCTCGAGCAGGCTTCACCGAGCACCAAGTCACGGGTTTGCCTCCTCCACAAGCCCCCGAAGCAGCAGACAGTTTTGGCCTCCTCTCCAGCGAGCAACTCTGCCTGTTGCGCATCAACATCCACTACAAGAAAAAAACACTTTCGTGATGATACGTGTTTGTCACAGTAGGTCACGTTTTGTCATGCATGTACATCCGTGATGGTTTTATGACAGAATCAAGATAGTCTTACCTGTGCTACCGTAGAAGTGTTCCATGACAAAACTACAAGTATCATCACGGAAGTGTCCACTTCCATGACGATAAATGGCGCGTCATGGAACTGCTTTCGTCAAGGGTAACTGAATCGTGACATCCACCATAACGGGTCCCCGTTAAGCTATCGGGTTCGAGTTTGGATCTGATAACCCGTTAACTGTCTGGACTAATGGCAATTTTCCACATGTAAAGTTGTCATTGGCCGGAGGAACCACGTGTCAGCTCATGTACGAGACAGGTGTCACTCGCCCAATGGACAATACCTGCCTATGAAATGGTGAAACATGGTACGGCCCAACATTGGCCCATTTAGGTTAAAAAGGACAGCCTAGCCAAAATTAGCAGGCTGACCCATTTCAGGCCTACATGCGGCTAGCCCATATAGGCCCATGGCCCATATGAGTCCAGCGAATTCGGCCCGTCAATGGCTTGTTACCTATATGGTGTCATTGTGGCCCGCCATCAGTTCCAGCCCGTTAAAGGTCCGCCACATATTTGGCCTCAACTGCGGCCCTAGTTGCTTTCGTCCTCTCAGCGGCCCAATGTATAGACGGACCAAATTTCTGGGCATTTGACTTTTGGCCTTTTAGTGACCCATTCTGGGTTGGGCTAATTTCTAGACCGGCCTGCTAAAAGCCCAGACATGAGTTGGGCCATTTATGGTCTGATTTGACTTTTGGCCTCTTAAAGGCCCATATTCTGCATGGTCCAATTCCAGGCTGGTGCAACTTTGAGCCTATTAACAGTCCACACCAGGGTTGGGCCACTTGCGGTCTGAACTAACTTTTGGCCTATTAGAGGCTCATATTATCCATGGCACAATTCTAGCCCAACCTGACTTTTGGCATGTTAACGGCCTACAACGAGCTGGGCTGTTTGTGGCCCGACATGACTTTTGGCCTCTTAGCGGCCTAAGTTCTCCATGCCACAATTCAAGACATACCTGACTTTCTGCGTGTTAAAGGCCCGTGTTGTTTATCAGCCCACTTAAGGCCCTCTTTGATTTGGGCCTGATAAAGAATGGGCCAAGTGATAACTGAAGAGCATTGACGGCCTGCTCAAGGTCCACTGTCTTGATTCAATTATTACGTCCCAACCGAGATTCCGGCCTATTCACGACCCTATGACTATTTGGGCCGCTAAAAAAGTGGCCTTGATGTAGGCCCAATTAGCCCACGTCGATTTTCGACCACTTATGGACAGTGGCAAATACGGTCCATCAAAGGCCCAAGCCAATTTTGGCCCAATTAGTAACTGTCGCAAGTTCAACTTTCGAGCAAGACAGCTAGAGTGCGAGCCATGCTAAGCAAATATACCACATACAAGGAAAAACGTAGCACATCAAAGCACATATTACAGGAAATTACATCCACTGGGCAATCAAAGATTGATGCCAGTGAAAATAAATAAACAGAAGTTAATGATCTTCAACCTCACAATCTGCAACCTCAGCGGCAATGACGCACATAAGCATCTGGGCAAGTTCTTTCTTCTTTTCTATACTTTCACTAAAATCATCGATCAGTAGTTGTTGCGCAAGAATCTGCACCTCTGATTCCTCCATGATTTCCATCATTGCTTCAGCCACTAATTTGTTCACAAACATACATTTTTTCGATGGATTCGAGACAAAGGAAACTGAATAGATTCTAATGGCGATTTTGGCAGGCTTGTATCACTAATAGTGGAGAGCGTCTCGACCACTACATCATAACTTATATTAGAGGCGAAACTAAACAGATTAATCAAGATTTATTGCCATATTACCTTCACTTGAATTATTGTAGAGAAACAATGGGGTTGACTTTCTGTCTTGAGGCTTTGCCTTCTTATCTTCAGCAGCCTAAACAAATCATTGGCCAGGTCAGTTAATAGGAAAGCGACCCTGAGAACAATTAACATTTTGGAAACAAGACCACACCAGCCTACACCAAATTAACACAATATGGCCCTGCATATGTAAATCATTTTCATGGTCTAGCATATATTGTTCTAGAAGATCAGTAGGAGGCACAACAATAGAAGCAAGACCAATTATTTCATCCTTACTAGGCAATTCTTTTTTATGAGATTTTCTACTAAACTTGGAAAAATTAAACTCATGAGACTCATCACCAAAGCTAACACCGACAGTTTGTTTCTCACAATCTATTTTAGCATTAACGGTGTTCAAGAAAGGTCTACCAAAGATAATGGGACAAAAATCATCTTGTGGGGAACCAAGAACAAGAAAATCAGTAGGGTATTTTATTTTCCCACACAAGACTTCAACATCTCTAACAATCCCAATTGGTGAAATAGTATCTCTATTAGCAAGTTTAATAGTAACATCTATGTCTTCTATCTCAGAGGGTGTTATGTCATTCATAATTTCTTGATATAAGGTAAAGGGAATAGCACTCACGCTAGCACCTAGGTTGCATAAACCATGATAACAGTTGTCGGTGTCAAAACCGGCGGATCTCGGGTAGGGGGTCCCGAACTATGCATCTAAGGTCGATGGTTACAGGAGACGGGGGACACGATGTTTATCTAGGTTTGGGCCCTCTCTATGGAGGTAATACCCTACTTCCTGCTTGATTGGTCTTGATGAATATGAGTATTACAAGAGTTGATCTACCACGAGATCGTAATGGCTAAACCGTAGAAGCCTAGCCTGTATGACTATGGTAATGAGTACATCCTTTCCGGACTAACCCCTCCGGCTTATATAGACACCCGGGGAATCTAGGGTTACATAGAGTCGGTTACATAAGACAGAATCTTCATAGTTGGTCACCAAGGTTGCCTTCCACGCCAAGGACAGTCCAATCCGGACACGGGTACAGTCTTCGGACTTCATGTCTTCACAGCCCATCAGTCCGACCCATTGATAATAGGCCAGATGCCCGAGGACCCCTTAGTCCAGGACTCCCTCAGTAGCCCCTGAACTTGGCTTCAATGATGAGGAGTCCGGTGCGCAGATTGTCTTCGGCATTGCAAGGCGGGTTCCCCTTTTTTTTGAACTCCAAGATAGTCTTTGGACGCGATGATAGTATCCGGACCTGTCACACACACCATACACAACCACAGAGAGAATACAATTTTACACGAGTCCAATCCACTCACAAACTTTTGTGCCCGACGCTCCACGTCTCGAGACGCGGTTGCCATTGGCACGTCTTGTCAAAGCAGAGATCGTGTCCCCTTATCGTGGGATTTTCATCAATGCGGGCATGGGTAACCCAACTGTGCCATTTATACAGCCCTTTGGAATAGGTAAGTTTTGAGGCCCAGGAGGAGACGTTTGATATTCGCGGCCTTTATATAAGGGTACAGACCCGTCTTTTTCTTTCACGCTTGCTGTTGGAAATATGCCCTAGAGGCAATAATAAATTGGTTATTATTATATTTCCTTGTTCATGATAATCGTTTATTATCCATGCTAGAATTGTATTGATAGGAAACTCAGATACATGTGTGGATACATAGACAACACCATGTCCCTAGTAAGCCTCTAGTTGACTAGCTCGTTGATCAATAGATGGTTACGGTTTCCTAGCCATGGACATTGGATGTCGTTGATAACGGGATCACATCATTAGGAGAATGATGTGATGGACAAGACCCAATCCTAAGCCTAGCACAAGATCATGTAGTTCGTATGCTAAAGCTTTTCTAATGTCAAGTATCATTTCCTTAGACCATGAGATTGTGCAACTCCCGGATACCGTAGGAATACTTTGGGTGTGCCAAACGTCACAACGTAACTGGGTGACTATAAAGGTGCACTACAGGTATCTCCGAAAGTGTCTGTTGGGTTGGCACGAATCGAGACTGGGATTTGTCACTTCGTGTGACGAAGAGGTATCTCTGGGCCCACTCGGTAGGACATCATCATAATGTGCACGATGTGATCAAGGAGTTGATCACGGGATGATGTGTTATGGAACGAGTAAAGAGACTTGCCGGTAACGAGATTGAACAAGGTATCAGGATACCGACGATCAAATCTCGGGCAAGTAACATACCGATAGACAAAGAGAATTGTATGCGGGATTGATTAAGTCCTTGACATCGTGGTTCATCCAATGAGATCATCGTGGAACATGTGGGAGCCAACATGGATATCCAGATCCCGATGTTGGTTATTGACCGGAGAACGTCTCGGTCATGTCTGCATGCTTCCCGAACCCGTAGGGTCTACACACTTAAGGTTCGGTGACGCTAGTGTTATAGAGATATGTATATGCAGTAACCCGAATGTTGTTTGAAGTCCCGGATGAGATCCCGGACATCACGAGGAGTTCCGGAATGGTCCGGAGGTAAAGAATTATATATAGGAAGTGTTATTTCCGCCATCGGGACAAGTTTCGGGGTCACCGGTATTGTACCGGGACCACCGGAAGGGTCCCGGGGGTCCACCGAGTGGGGCACCTGCCCCGGGGGGCACATGGGCTGTAGGGGTGTGCGCCTTGGCCTATATGGGCCAAGGGCACCAGCCCCAAGAGGCCCATGCACCTAGAGATAAGGCAAGGGAAGAGTCCTAAGAGGGGAAGGCACCTCCTAGGTGCCTTTGGGGGGAGGGACTCCTCCCTTGGCCGCCGCCCCCCTAGGAGATTGGATCTCCTAGGGCCGGCTCCCCCCCTTGGGCTCCCTATATATAGTGGGGGAAGGAGGGCCTCCCATCCCACGCCTTGGTGCCTCCGTCTCCCTCTCCAACACCTCCTCCTCCTCCATAGAGCTTAGCGAAGCCCTGCCGGAGTACTGCAGCTCCATCACCACCACGCCGTCGTGCTGCTGCTGGAGCCATCTTCCTCAACCTCTCCCTCTCTCCTTGCTGGATCAAGGCATGGGAGACGTCATTGGGCTATACGTGTGTTGAACGCGGAGGTGCCGTCCATTCGGCACTAGGATCTCCGGTGATTTGGATCACGACGAGTACGACTCCTTCAACCCCGTTCTCTTGAACGCTTCCGCTTAGCGATCTACAAGGGTATGTAGATGCACTCTTCTTCCCCTCATTGCTGGTTTCTCCATAGATAGATCTTGGTGACACGTAGGAAAATTTTGAATTTTTGCTACGTTCCCCAATGGTGGCATCATGAGCTAGGTCTATTGCGTAGATTCTATGCACGAGTAGAACACAAAGTAGTTGTGGGCGTTGATTTTGTTCAATATGCTTTCCGTTACTTGTCCAATCTTGTTTCTATGGTATAGTGGGATGAAGCGGCCCGGACCAACCTTACACGTACGCTTACGTGAGACCGGTTCCACCGACTGACATGCACTAGTTGCATAAGGTGGCTGGCGGGTGTCTGTCTCTCCAATTTAGTCGGATGGGATTCGATGAACATGGTCCTTATGAAGGGTAAATAGCAATTGGCATATCACATTGTGGTCCTTGCGTAGGTAAGAAACGTTCTTGCTAGAAACCCATAGCAGCCACGTAAAACATGCAAACAACAATTAGAGGACGTCTAACTTGTTTTTGCAGGGTATGCTATGTGATGTGATATGGCCAAAGGATGTGATGAATAATATATGTGATGTATGAGGTGATCATGTTCTTGTAATAGGAATCACGACTTGCATGTCGATGAGTATGACAACCGGCAGGAGCCATAGGAGTTGTCTTAATTTATTTATGACCTGCGTGTCAACATAAATGTCATGTAATTACTTTACTTTATTGCTAATCATTAGCTGTAGTAGTAGAAGTAATAGTTGGCGAGACAACTTCATGAAGACACGATGATGGAGATCATGATGATGGAGATCATGGTGTCATGCCGGTGACGATGATGATCATGGAGCCCCGAAGATGGACATCAAAAGGAGCAAAGTGATGATGGCCATATCATGTCACTATTTGATTGCATGTGATGTTTATCATGTTTATACATCTTATTTGCTTAGAACGACGGTAGTAAATAAGATGATCCCCCATAAAAATTTCAAGAAAGTGTTCCCCCTAACTATGCACCGTTGCGAAAGTTCGTCGTTTCGGAGCACCACGTGATGATCGGGTGTGATAGATTCTAACGTTCACATACAACGGGTGTAAGACAGATTTACACACGCGAAACACTTAGGTTGACTTGACGAGCCTAGCATGTACAGACATGGCCTCGGAACACAAGAGACCGAAAGGTCGAGCATGAGTCGTATGGTAGATACGATCAACATGAAGATGTTCATCGATGTTGACTAGTCCGTCTCACGTGATGATCGGACACGGCCTAGTTGACTCCGATCATGTAATCACTTAGATGACTAGAGGGATGTCTATCTGAGTGGGAGTTCATAAGATGAACTTAATTATCCTGAACATAGTCAAAAGATCTTCGCAAATTATGTCGTAGCTCGCGCTTCAGTTCTACTGTTTAGATATGTTCCTAGAGAAAATTTAGTTGAAAGATGATAGTAGCAATTATGCGGATTAGGTCCGTAAACTGAGGATTGTCCTCATTGCTTCATAGAAGGCTTATGTCCTTAATGCACCGCTCAGTGTGCTGAACCTCGAACGTCGTCTATGGATGTTGCAAACATCTGACATACACATTTTGATAACTACGTGATAGTTCAGTTAAACGGTTTAGAGTTGAGGCACCGAAGATGTTTTGAAACGTCACGAAACATATGAGATGTTTTGAGGGCTGAAATTGGGATTTCAGGCTCGTGCCCACGTCAAGAGGTATAAGACCTCCGACGATTTTCTTAGCCTGTAAACTAAGGGAGAAAAGCTCAATTATTGAGCTTGTGCTCAGATTGTCTGAGTACAACAATCATTTGAATCGAGTGGGAGTTGATCTTCCAGATGAGATAGTGATGTTTCTCCGAAGTCATTACCACCAAGCTGCTAGAGCTTCGTGATGAACTATAATATATCAGGGACATATATGATGATCCTTGAGATATTCACGATGTTTGACACCACAAAAGTAGAAATCAAGAAGGAGCATCAATTGTTGATGGTTGGTGAAACCACTAGTTTCAAGAAGGGCAAGGGCAAGAAGGGATACTTCATGAAACGGCAAATCAGCTGCTGCTCTAGTGAAGAAACCCAAGGTTGAACCCAAACCCGAGACTAAGTGCTTCTGTAATAAGGGGAACAGTCACTGAAGCAGAACCACCCTAGATACTTGGTAGATGAGAAGGCTGGCAAGGTCCACAGAAGTATATTGGATATGCATTATAATGTGTACTTTACTAGTACTCCTAGTAGCACCAGGGTATTAGATACCGGTTCGGTTGCTATGTGTTACTAACTCGAAACAAAAGGCTATGGAATAAACGGAGACTAGCTAAAGGTGAGCTGACGATATGTGTTGAAAGTGTTTCCAATGTTGATATGATCAAGCATCGCACGCTCCCTCTACAATCGAGATTGGTGTTAAACCTAAATAATTGTTATTTGGTGTTTGCGTTGAGCAAAGACGTGATTGGATTATGTCTATCGCAATACGGTTATTCATTTAAGGAGAATAATGGTTACTCTGTTTATTTGAATAATACCTTCAATGGTCTTGCACCTAAAATGAATGGTTTATTGAATCTCGATCGTAGTGATACACATGTTCATGCCAAAAGATATAAGATAGTAATGATAGTACCACCTACTTGTGGCACTGCCACTTAAGTCATATCGGTATAAAACGCATGAAGAAGCTCCATGTTGATCGATCTTGGGACTCACTCATTTTTGAAAAGTTTGAGACATGCGAACCATGTCTATTTGTGTATATGCATAAAGAAACTCCATGCAAATGGACCATTTGGACTCACTTGATTTTGAATCACTTGAGACACTCAAATCATACCACATGGGCAAGATGACTGAAAGCCTCGGTTTCAGTAAAATGGAACCAGAAAGCAACTTGCTAGAAGTAATACATTTTGATGTGTGCAGTCCAATGAGTGCTGAGGCGTGTAGTGGATATCGTTATGTTCTTACTTCACAGATGATTTGAGTAGATGTTGAGTACATTTACTTGATGAATCACGAGTCTGAATTATTGAAAGGTTCAAATAATTTCAGGGTGAAGTTGAAAGATCGTCGTGACAATAGGATAAAATATCTATGATATGATCATAGAGATGAATATCTGAATTACGAGTTTGGCACAGAATTAATACATTGTGGAAATTGTTTCACAACTGATACAGCCTGGAACACCATAGTGTGATGGTGTGTCCGAACATCATAACTGCACCATATTGGATATAATGCATACCATGATGTCTTTTATCGAATTACCACAATAATTTATGGGTTAGGCATTAGAGACAACCACATTCACTTTAAATAGGGCACCACGTAATTCCGATGAGACGACACCGTATGAACTATGGTTTAGAGAAACCTAAGCTGTCATTTCTTAAAAGTTTGGGGCTGCAACGCTTATGTGAAAAGTTTCAGGCTAATAAGCTCGAACCCAAAGCGGATAAATGCATCTTCATAGGACACCCAAAACAGTTGGGTATACCTCCTGTTCAGATCCGAAAGCAATAAGGGATTGTTTCTAGAATCGGGTCCTTTCTCGAGGAAAAGTTTCTCTCGAAAGAATTGAGTGGGAGGATGGTGGAGACTTGATGAGGTTATTGAACCGTCACTTCAACTAGTGTATAGCAGGGCACAAAGAGTTGTTCCTGTGGCACCTACACCAATTGAAGTGGAAGCTTATGATATTGATCATGAGACTTCGGATCAAGTCACTCCCAAACCACGTGGGATGACAAGGATGCGTACTACTTCAGAGTGGTACGTAATCCTGTCTTGGAAGTCATGTTGCTAGACAACAATGAACCTACGAGCTATGGAGAAGCGGTGGTGGGCCTGGATTCCGATAAATGGCTCGAGGCCATATAATCCGAGAGAGGATCCATATATGAAAACAAAGTGTAGACTTTGGAAGAACTACTCGATGGTCGTAAGGCTGTTGAGTACAGATGGATTTTAAAAGGAAGACGGACAATGATGGTCACCATTAAGAAAGCTCGACTTGTCGTTAAGAAGTTTCCTGACAAGTTCAAGGAGTTGACTACGGTGAGACTTTCTCACTCGTAGCGATGCTAAGAGTCTATTGGAATTATATTAGCGATTACTACATTATTTATGAAATCTTGCAGATAGGATGTCAAAACATTGTTTCCTCGACGATTTTCTTGAGGAAAGGTTGTTTGTGATACAACCGGAAGGTTTTGTCAATCCTGAAAGATGCTAATAGGTATGCAAAGCTCCAGCAATCCTTCTGAGGACTGGAGTAAGCATCTCGGAGTTGGAATGTATGCTTTGATGATGATCAAAGATTTTGGATTTATACAAAGTTTATGAGAAACTTGTAATTCCAAAGAAGTGAGTGGGAGCACTGTAGAATTTCTGATGAGTATATGTTGTTAAGATATTGTTGATAAGAAATGATGTATAATTTCTGGAAAGCATGCAGAATTATTTGAAAAGTGTTTTTCAATGGAAAGTCTGGATTAAGCTACTTGAACATTGAGCATCAAGATCTATAAGGATAGATCAAAACGCTTAATGGTACTTTCAAATGAGCACATACCTTGACATGATCTTGAAGGTGTTCAAGATGGATCAGTCAAAGAAGGAGTTCTTGCCTGAGTTGTAAGGTATGAAGTTAAGACTTAAAGCTCGACCACGGCAGAATAGAGAGAAAGGACGAAGGTCGTCCCCTATGCTTAAAACGTAGGCTCTACAGTATGCTATGTTGTGTACCGCACCTGAAGTGTGCCTTGACATGAGTCAGTCAAGGGGTACAAGAGTGATCCAAGAATGGATCACAGGACATCGGTCAAAGTTATCCTTAGTAACTAGTGGACTAAGGAATTTTCTCGATTATGGAGGTGGTAAAAGAGTTCGTCGTAAAGGATTACGTCGATGCAAGCTTAACACCTATCCGGATAGCTCTGAGTAGAGATACCGGATATGTATAATGGAGCAACAATTTAGAATAGCTCCAAGTAGAACAGTTATTTGGAATAGCTCCAAATAGAACGTGGTAGCTACATCTAGTAGATGACATAGAGATTTGTAAAGCACACACGGATCTAAAAGGTTCAGACCCGTTGACTAAAACCTCTCTCACAAGCAACATGATCAAACCCAGAACTCATTGAGTACTAATCACATAGTGATGTGAACTAGATTAATGACTCTAGTAAACTCTTTGGAAGTTGGTCACATGGCGATGTGACCTGTGAGTTTTAATCACATGGCGATGTGAACTAGATTATTGACTCTAGTGCAAGTGGGAGACTGTTGGAAATATGCCCTAGAGGCAATAATAAATTGGTTATTATTATATTTCCTTGTTCATGATAATCGTTTATTATCCATGCTAGAATTGTATTGATAGGAAACTCAGATACATGTGTGGATACATAGACAACACCATGTCCCTAGTAAGCCTCTAGTTGACTAGCTCATTGATCAATAGATGGTTATGGTTTCCTAGCCATGGACATTGGATGTCGTTGATAATGGGATCACATCATTAGGAAAATAATGTGATGGACAAGACCCAATCCTAAGCCTAGCACAAGATCATGTAGTTCGTATGCTAAAGCTTTTCTAATGTCAAGTATCATTTCCTTAGACCATGAGATTGTGCAACTCTCGGATACCGTAGGAATACTTTGGGTGTGCCAAACGTCACAACGTAACTGGGTGACTATAAAGGTGCACTACGGGTATCTCCGAAAGTGTCTGTTGGGTTGGCACGAATCGAGACTGGGATTTGTCACTCCGTGTGACGAAGAGGTATCTCTGGGCCCACTCGGTAGGACATCATCATAATGTGCACAATGTGATCAAGGAGTTGATCACGGGATGATGTGTTACAGAACGAGTAAAGAGACTTGCCGGTAACGAGATTGAACAAGGTATCGGGATACCGACGATCAAGTCTCAGGCAAGTAACATACCGATAGACAAAGAGAATTGTATGCGGGATTGATTAAGTCCTTGACATCGTGGTTCATCCGATGAGATCATCGCGGAACATGTGGGAGCCAACATGGGTATCCAGATCCCACTGTTGGTTATTGACCGGAGAACGTCTCGGTCATGTCTGCATGCTTCCTGAACCCGTAGGGTCTACACACTTAAGGTTCGGTGACGCTAGGGTTATAGAGATATGTATACGCAGTAACCCAAATGTTGTTTGGAGTCCCGGATGAGATCCCGGACGTCACGAGGAGTTCCAGAATGGTCCGGAGGTAAATAATTATATATAGGAAGTGTTATTTCGGCCATCGGGACAAGTTTCGGGGTCACCGGTATTGTACCGGGACCACCGGAAGGGTCCCGGGGGTCCACCGGGTGGGACCACCTGCCCCGGGGGCCACATGGGCTGTAGGGGTGTGCGCCTTGGCCTATATGGGCCAAGGGCACCAGCCCCAAGAGGCCCATGCGCCTAGAGATAAGGCAAGGGAAGAGTCCTAAGAGGGGAAGGCACCTCCTAGGTGCCTTTGGGGGGAGGGACTCCTCCCTTGGCCGCCGCCCCCTAGGAGATTGGATCTCCTAGGGCCGACTCCCCCCCTTGGGCTCCCTATATATAGTGGGGGAAGGAGGGCCTCTCATCCCTCGCCTTGGTGCCTCCCTCTCCCTCTCCAACACCTCCTCCTCCTCCATAGAGCTTAGCGAAGCCCTGCCGGAGTACTGCAGCTCCATCACCACCACGCCGTCGTGCTGCTGCTGGAGCCATCTTCCTCAACCTCTCCCTCTCTCCTTGCTGGATCAAGGCATGAGATACGTTATTGGGCTGTATGTGTGTTGAACGCGGAGGTGCCGTCCGTTCGGCACTAGGATCTCCGGTGATTTGGATCACGACGAGTACGACTCCTTCAACCCCGTTCTCTTGAACGCTTCCGCTTAGCGATCTACAAGGGTATGTAGATGCACTCTTCTTCCCCTCGTTGCTGGTTTCTCCATAGATAGATCTTGGTGACACGTAGGAAAATTTTGAATTTCTGCTACGTTCCCCAATACTTGCTTCTTCCTCAACCCTTGCTACCCCAAGTTCCAATGCCCGGGTTTCAATCGCCACAAGTTCCAATCATGTCCAGATCCAGCCGTCAAGGCCGGTGGGTGGCTTCTTCTGTCACGGAGGGAGATATTGCAAAGCTTCGGGCGGCGAGGTATCTGACCGCAGAAATCCTTCATCGGCTTCCTACCAAGGGGCAGGTTATTCCCACCCCCAGATCCGGCGAGAGGGTCGTGTTTGTGTCCCACTTCCTCCGCAGGTTAGGGTTTGCACTTAATCCCTTCGTCTGAGGGCTCATGTTCTATTATGGGCTAGATTTTCACGATCTAGCCCGGGACTCTATTCTTCTCATCTCGGCGTTTATCGTCACGTGCGTAGCCTTCCTCTGAACTCCTCCGCACTTGGGTTTGTGGCTCAAGACCTACGATGTGAAGCCACAAGTGATAGAGGGGGAGCAGGCAGAGTGCGGTGGTGCCATAGTGAGCAAGCTTGCTAGCGCTGTTTGGCTGAAAGGATGTTTTGCCAAATCTTCCGATTTATGGCAGCATGGGTGGTTCTATATCACCGAGCCCCGTGGCTCCAAGTGGGCAGTTGCGCCCGCATTTTGATCTAGCCCCCCAATTCAGCTTGCATCGTGGATTAATAAGGGGTTGGACTGGGGACTAACTAACGAGGTGCGGGCTTTGCAAATTCGCATCCGAAGCCTCACTGAGAGGGACATCAATATCGTCAATGTTGTCCAAGTAATGCTAGTCCGCCGGACCCTGTCGTGCCAGCGACAGCCTCTCCACATGTGGGAGTTCAATCCAGAAGGGTCACGGACTCTTCAGCACTTCTTCGGCACTATGCACAAAGGAATGTGGAGATTAGTT
Source organism: Triticum dicoccoides (assembly GCF_002162155.2). NCBI lineage: Eukaryota > Viridiplantae > Streptophyta > Magnoliopsida > Poales > Poaceae > Triticum > Triticum dicoccoides. Next base: position 585,823,581 of record NC_041380.1, read on the forward strand.
TTTGGGAAACGAAAGCAATGGCCGGACACCACCGAAGATATTGGCCTAGACTGTAACCATCCGGACACCCCGGTAAGTACCCATTTGCCGAACACCTCATAATCAGACACCCAGTGGTAAGACACTGACCGAATCATCCTTTTTCAGGGATGGATAAAGAAAGTGGAACGGATTAGGTGTCCGCCTCCCCTTCCCGAAGACTCACCTATTCCTATGTTAACAAGGATGCTGGCCTCAGCACCATACCAGGCGCCAGCAAGGGAGGGTAAAAAGGAGAGTGAGAAGACCCGAGATGACCTTTGTTTCGGAGGTAAGTTGGATATTGAGTCCGGAGAAATTGACCTTTCCTCTCCTGAAGACAGAGACGAAAGAGGACCCAGTATCCCTTCTCCGAGCAGGAGGAAAAGGGCCGCCTCCGAAGGTTGGGAGGGGCGATCTCCCAAGAGGGGCAAGATGCCACCGTCGAGCGGCTTGGGTTTGGAAAGCGACGCCGTTGAACAGCTCCAACATGGGGACAAGCCCTTGACCAAACCGTAAGTGAGTCCGGGGTACTTTGATAGCGTCCCGCTCCTTTGCCGTTACCGAAGATATACGTAACGTGTCCGTGCATTTTTATAGGTCGGCACAGGGTTTTTCTGGGCAATCCTCTTCTTCGGGAGGTCTCCTCCCAGAGATGATGGAGAGTGAGACGCCTCCCCCAACCTCCTCGCCTAATAAGGCGGACGACTCTGAAGTGTCATCGCGGAGGGTTTTTCTTGACCAACAAGCTACACAGGGGATAAAAGAGGCAGTACCCGAAGGTGGATCTCCGACCGTTCGGGATTCTGGGGCCGATAATAAAGGCCCCGGACTGTCTGGCTTGTAGCCGACGGTGATTCTGGAGATGGGTGAACGGATTCCTTCAAAGGATGGTTGTGCTCCTAGAGCGGCTTCCGGAGACCCGGAGCCTCCAGATATATTGCGAGAGATGTTGCGAAAAGCATGTGTCTCGGGGGAACAGCGTACCTTGATGGGTACAGTGGTTGAGAAGATTTTGTCCACGAAGAGCAGATTGAATGAAGCCTTCATGAGCCTGCTAAAAGGTTTCGAGGTTTGTGATATAACGTTTTTCAGCTATGTTTTATTTGCAAAGATGCACCTGCGTATAGGTAGTAGCCCCTGAGACTCGGGTCGGCTTCCACTGGGAAGTGAACGGAGGATCAAAAATAATTACTCAAGGACTGGTCTGATGAACTTGAACGCGGGTTGTTTCCCCCTTAGCTACTTCCCAGACTATGGATATTGCCGAGCTGCAGTGGAGGCTTGATGTAGCAGGGGATAACCTTGCGTTAATCAACATGTGTCTTGACGAGTTGCAAGGTATGTATTCGAGGCAATCCCCATACATTTTTTTGGTATAAGCATGATGCTAAAATCTATATGCTGGAATATGCATGGCTGCAGATGGTGCTGCCGCTGTTGAAGTTCTTCGAGCGGAGCTGGCCCGGGCTAAGGATCAGGCCCAGTGTAGTCATGCGGCTGCCGAAAAGGCATCGGCTAAGTTAAAAGCCGAACAAGCTGCACGGCGCAAAGACAAGGAGAAGATATCCACGATGGCGCTCGAACTGAAAAATGTTACTGGCCACTGTGAATTGTTGGAGAAGGAGAATGAAGCCAAAATGGCCGAACTGGACAAGGTCTTACAAGAGGCGAGAGAAGCGCGGTCGGAATCCAGGGCAGCCCGTGAGGAGATCCGGCAAGCTGGGGAGATTGCGGCTGGTAAACCCTTTCTGTTACAGACTAAGTTCGGCGATCCGAACTGTGCTCAGCTTGACCGTGTGTGGAGTTCTCCGGACGAGTTTTTAGACATGCCGAAGTGTTCTTCCGATGCGGTGTAGTATTATCAAGTGCGAGAGGGGTACACAATGGAGAAGCTTTTCTGGTCACAGTTTGGCGCATCAAAGCGCCCTCTGTTGCTGAATGAACATATGTTCCAATGGGCCGAGCTTCATAGGATGTCCGGCGCTGCCATGAAGAACGTCATAATCTGGTTGTGGCCAACCGAGCATGTTCCGAATAGCTACTTCGGCTTGGTGCAAAGGCTTGTTGACATGGTGTCGCGTATCGACGCTGTGAAGCGGTCGACGTGCATTGAGGGTGCACGGATGGCTTTTGCCCGAGTCAAGACATTCTGGGGGAAGATGAAGGCCATCGATATTGCAGCGAAGAGTCCACCCAAGGGCAAGGACCATCCTGAACCGTAGCATTATTTTGAAGACGTCCTAGAGGTCGCCCGCTTGATAGAGGGCCAGTGCTCGAAAAACATAATGTTCGAGTGAGGTGTATGAGAATTGTAAAAGACAATTTTATAGTTAATCTATTTTTACGTTTTGCTCGAAATCTTGTATTCCTCCTATGCGGCCGTTTTAATATAATATGAAAGTTTTCCAGTCATCAGCTTCAGCCCCCTCATAGGAAGTACGGGGGTGTTCGGAAAAGCATATAATCACTCTAACGTCTTGGTCCATGAAGGAGGTGATAATGCGGCGAACCAGGCAATCGGACTATAGGGCGTTAACACTTTCACTTAGCCATAGGAGTTTTATGGTGGGGCTAAGACATAGCCCCTGGTATGCGGCGTATTATAATATGGTGCCTTACATATTTGATCTGAAAAAGATCCCTCGTGTGATACAGAGAATCGCTAAAGATTCCAATAAGTCGTCAAGTGGTTGACCAGCTCTCGCCGCATCATGAAAGTCAGTTTTCGGCTTTCTCTACTGAGGTACTTGACTAGATGAACCGAAAGCACAATCGCAGTAGTTCTCCCTTTACTACCCTAGTCGATGGAGCGGAACGTAGGGTAGCAAGCACAGGAGTCGGGCAACCCAACTATTGACCCAAGACAATGATTCGGAGCTGATGCATACAAGGCCAAACTTGCGATGCCGAAGTACGCTATAGAGTTGTTTGGACTTTTGCTAGCAACTCATTTGTTCCCATACCGAGCCCCTGGCAGGTTGTGCCGAGGTATATCTGTGAAACAACCATAGGAGCCATATTCATTGGTGAAACATCATGGATGATTAATTCAGATACTGTTTACCGGGACCTGAGCGATATGCCAGTGATTACTTTATATATATAAAGACCACAACCCCGGCTATTTGACATGCTCGGGGTCGGGGGCGGGGGAAGAGGCATAGTACAGGCTCGAAATAAAGAGTGCGGTCCACAAAAAGTTATTTTGGACCTCCTGTCGCACGTCTGTGCCGCCTGTCCTCGGCGATGGGAATCCTTGGTGGAAATAGCCCCTTAGGTGACTGTACGGATCCGAACTCCGGTAGAGTCAAGTTTTAGATGTTTGCCCTGTTCGTCACCTGTTTTTAAGAGATAGTGAAGGAAGAAATAATAACAAAATAGATAAAAAGTGTTACGAGAATGCTTGCAGGCTTGTCCGTAGTGTGCTTCCACCAATGCCCATGGTATCTTGAGTGCGTAGTGATGTATGCGCGGTACAAATTTTGCAGGTGTACGAGGTGGGCGGCAGAAGCCGGACTGCTATTTTCGCTCAGGGAGTAGTCAATCCTCGGGTGGAAATTGCTTCTGACCCCCAGTATTTCGTTGGTGAACCTCTCCGTCGTCCCTCTCGCCTGGCGGCCTCCTCCCCTTGTGTTCGGCGTTGAGCTTGCCGGCCTGCTTAAAGACCCAGCAGTTTCTGTTAGTATGATTAGCTGGTTTATCGGGGTGGCCGTGAATCTGGCAGGGTCGGTCCAATGTCCTCTCTAGGTTGGATGGTTCATCTCGGTTTACCTTGAATGGCTTCTTCCATTGACCGGGCTTCGGATTGCTAAATCCGGCGTTGACCACTGTGTCGCGTGATCTTTCATTATCATTGCAACTGTTGTGTTTGCTTCATCATGGCTTGCCATTGCCGTCTCGGATGTCAGAAGTGCCCGGGTCGCTAGCGCTGTTGCTTCTACGAGCGAGCCAGTTGTCTTCTCCCGTGCAAAAGCGGGTCATTAGAGCAGTCAGGGCTGTCATGGATTTAGGTCCTTCTTGACCGAGGTGGCGTGCAAGCCATTCGTCCCGGACGTTGTGTCTGAAGGCTGCGAGGGCTTCCGCGTCCGGACAGTCAACAATTTGGTTCTTTTTGACTAAGAACCGAGTCCAGAGCTTCCTGGCTGACTCTCCGAGCTACTGGACAATGTGACTTAGGTCATCGGCATCCGGTGGCCGGACATATGTTCCTTGGAAGTTGTCAAGGAAGGCTTCTTCCAAGTCTTCCCAGCTGCCTATGGAATTTTTAGGCAGGTTGTTTAACCAGTGCCGAGCTGGCCCTTTTAGCTTTAGTGGGAGGTATTTAATGGCGTGGAGGTCGTCTCCACGGTCCATATGGATGTGGAGGATAAAATCTTCTATCCATACCGCGGGATCGGTTGTTCCGACGTATGATTCAATATTGACGGGTTTGAATCCTTCGAGGAATTCATGATCCATTACTTCATCAGTGAAGCAAAGAGGGTGTGCGGCGCCTCTATGTAGGGCCACGCTGCGACGTAACTCTGGAGGAGTCCATTTGCGATTTTTGGCTGGGGCGTGGCTAGGTTTGTCATGTCCGAGTGGGTAGCCATCATCGCGTGTCGAGGCATGCCCTCGCGATCTGTAGATCGATCTTGCGTGTCCTGCTCTACTGTCCAAGTCCCGTCGAAGGTCGTCTGTACAACCATGAGTTGTGTTATTCTTGCCTTTATGGCGAGGTGGGGCGGTCTGGTGTTCGGCTTGAGTTTCCTCTTTATCCGGACAGAGTTGTCGACGACCTGCTGCATTGTGTGATGATGGTACGGGCTCCAACACCTCATCACCGAACTGAGGTAGCGATCTACGCTTCGGGTAGCTTTTGGCTGGGCCACTGAGGCCATATTCTTCGACGGCCAGGACTTCGGTCCATCTATTGTTGAGTAGGTCTTGGTCAGCTTGAAGCTGCTGCTGCTTCTTTTTTAGGCTCCTTGTAGTAGCTATTAGCCTGCGCTTGAAGCGCTCCTGGTCAAGGGGTTCTTCGGGTACGATGAAGTCTTCATCGCTGAGGCTTACCTCATCTTCAGAGAGCAGAAGGTAGTTGTCGTCCTCCAAATTGTCGTTGGGCAGGGCCTGTTCATCGGGGCTGGCTTGCCCGTTTTCTTGTTCCTCCTGTTCGGATCTTGCTCCAACAGGGTCTTCATTGTTTTCGGCGTCCTCCGGAGTACTATTTTCTCCGGTGCCAGCGTTGCTGCGATGTGACTTAGAGCGGCGTTTAGGGCGCCGCTACTTAGACTGTGTCTCAGGAGGTTTATTCTCAACTGGATCTTCTTTGTCATCATCGCTAGCTTTTTTAGGTGTATCAACCATGTACACGTCGTACGAAGAGGTGGCCATCCCGCGTCCCATGAATGGCGGGTCTTGGCCTTGCTCCTTGTCGGCATCGTCATCTATACCGTCGATGTCATCGGAGCCATAATCAGGCATGTCGGTTGAGTCCTCGACAGTGGCTATGAAATGGGTGGCGGGTGGGAAGCGAACTTCTCCATTGTCAACCTCTAGCTTGAACCGGACATAGTTTGTCTGTGAGTCCCCCGCCAAGGACGGGTTTTTTTAATGAATTTAGAATGTCGCCCAAGGGTGAGTGTTGGAAGATATCTGCGGCACTGAACTCGAAGGTCGATAACCGATCCAGTACTGCGCCCGCAGGCATGCGTGGTTCGGGACTTATAGCCGGAGACGAGTCCGGAATTCCGTTGACGCAGACATTGCAAGGTGTTGAGTTGTGCGGCTCCAACGCCGCGGATTCTGCGGTTTCGGATGGCGCAATCTGCTCCAGATCTAAGACCGTAGCAGTTACAGGAACCATCTCCTGGATATGGTCTGATGATAGATTTAAGTTATGTTCATCGGAGCAAGGGGGAGCGATCGCCATGGTCTCAAATCCGTTGAAGATCAGGTCTCCACGGATATCTGCGACATAGTTCAGGCTTCCAAATCTGACCTGGTGGCCGGGGGCGTAGCTATCGATCTGCTCCAGATGGCCGAGCGAGTTGGCCCGCAGTACGAAGCCGCCGAATATGAAAATCTGTCCGGGGAGGAAGGTTTCTCCTTGGACAGTGTCACTATAGACGATCTAAGGGGCCATCGAACCTTTCGTCGACAGCACAGTGGAACTCTCAATGAAAGCACCAATGTCGGTGTCAAAACCGGCGGATCTCAGGTAGGGGGTCCCGAACTGTGCGTCTAAGGTCGATGGTTACAGGAGACGGGGGACACGATGTTTACCCAGGTTCGGGCCCTCTCTATGGAGGTAATACCCTACTTCCTGCTTGATTGATCTTGATGAATATGAGTATTACAAGAGTTGATCTACCACGAGATCATAATGGCTAAACCCTAGAAGCCTAGCCTGTATGACTATGGTAATGACTACATCCTTTCCGGACTAACCCCTCCGGCTTATATAGACACCGGGGGAATCTAGGGTTACATAGAGTCAGTTACATAAGAAGGAATCTTCATAGTTGGTCGCCAAGCTTGCCTTCCACGCCAAGGAGAGTCCAATCCGGACACGGGTACAGTCTTCGGCCTTCATGTCTTCACAGCCCATCAGTCCGGCCCATTGATAATAGGCCGGATGCCCAAGGACCCCTTAGTCCAGGACTCCCTCAATAGTGATATACTATTTTAACTGAGACAACGGGCATGCCAACAACAGGTCTATGTTTATCCTTCTTATCGGGTTTGGCAATTCTAGCAGCTTCATCACAGAAGTAAATAACATGACCGTTTATATTTTCTTCCAGGAGATCTTTAACAATAGCAACATGATGACCCACAAGTGTAGGGGATCTATCATAGTCCTTTCGATAAGTAAGAGTGTCGAACCCAACGAGGAGCAGAAGGAAATGACAAGCGGTTTTCAGTAAGGTATTCTCTGCAAGCACTGAAATTATCGGTAACATATAGTTTTGTGATAAGGTAATTTGTAACGGGTAGCAAGTAACAAGAGTAAATAAAGTGCTGCAAGGTGGCCCAATCCTTTTTGTAGAAAAGGACAAGCCTGGACAAACTCTTATATGAAGGAAAACGCTCCCGAGGACACATGGGAATTATTGTCAAGCTAGTTTTCATCACGCTCATATGATTCGCGTTCGTTACTTTGATAATTTGATATGTGGGTGGACCGGTGCTTGGGTACTGCCCTTCCTTGGACAAGCATCCCACTTATGATTAACCCCTATTGCAAGCATCTGCAACTACAAAAGAAGTATTAAGGTAAACCTAACCATAGCATGAAACACATGGATCCAAATCAGCCCCTTACGAAGCAACACATAAACTAGGGTTTAAGCTTCTGCCACTCTAGCAACCCATCATCTACTTATTACTTCCCAATGCCTTCCTCTAGGCCCAAACAATGGTGAAGTGTCATGTAGTCGACGTTCACATACCCACCACTAGAGGAAAGACAACATACATCTCATCAAAATATCGAACGAATACCAAATTCACATGACTACTTATAGCAAGACTTCTCCCATGCCCGTAGGAACAAACCTAACTACTCACAAATCATATTCATGTTCATAATTAGAGGGGTATTAATATGCATAAAGGATCTGAATGTCGGTGTACAAAAAGAGGGGTGCATTTTTGTACCAGTATACCTGTGCACGGGCAGTCGAAGCCGCGCCCACGGCCACACCAAGCAGAACAGGGGAGGTGAGCCAAGGTAAGACCGAAGCCCAAGATAACCAGAGCAACGCCAAGGCCAAGACCACAAAGAGCAGAGGGACGAAGCAGGTTCCCCCAGCAAGACCCTTGCCGGGGCAGCCTCAGCAGCCCCGGCAAGATCCTTGTCGGGACAGCTCGCCTCGCACCAACAGAGGGAGCCACCCTTGAGCCCACGGTCCCCAGCGCCATCGTCCACGTGGGGCCAGGGCTCGGGTGTTGGGGAACGTAGCAGAAATTCAAAATTTTCTTACGTATCACCAAGATCTATCTATGGAGAAACCAGCAACGAGGGGAAGGAGAGTGCATCTACATACCCTTGTAGATTGCTAAGCGGAAGCGTTCAAGTGAACAGGGTTGATGGAGTCGTACTCGTCGTGATCCAAATCACCGATGATCCTAGTGCCGAACGGACGGCACCTCCGTGTTCAACACACGTACAGCCCGAGGAGGTCTCCTCCTTCTTGATCCAGCAAGGGGAGAGGAGAAGTTGAGGGAGAGCTCCTTCAGCACGACGGCGTGGTGGTGGTGGAGCTCGTGGTTCTCCGGCAGGGCTTCGCCAAGCACCATGGAGGAGGAGGAGAAGATAGGAGGAGGGAGGGCTGCGCCAGGCAAGAGGTCATCTCATGTGTTGGGCAGCCCCAAAACCTCCACTATATATAGGGGCAAGGGGGAGGGGAGGCGCCCTAGGGTTTCCCCTAGGGGGGCGGCGGCCAGGGCAGATGGGATCTCCCCCTTGGGTGACTTGGCCCCCAAGCCAGGAGGTGGGAACCCTAGATGGGGCGCCCCAAACCCCTTGGTCACGTGGGAATAGGTGAGGGGGGCGCACAGCCCCTTAGTGGGCTGGTTTGTCCCCTTCCCTTGGCCCATGAAGCCCCCCAACACTTGCCGGGGCTCCCGAAACACCTTTCGGTCATGCTGGTCATAGCCTGGTACCTCCGGAACACTTCCGAACTCCAATACCCTTCGTCCAATATATCGATCTTCACCGCCGGACCATTCCAGAACTCTTCGTGACGTCCGGGATCTCATCCGGGACTCCGAACTACCTTCGGTAACCACATACTATTTCCCATAACAACTCTAGCGTCACCGAACCTTAAGTGTGTAGACCCTACGGGTTCGGGAACCATGTAGACATGACCGAGATACCTCTCCGACCAATAACCAATAGCGGGATCTGGATACCCATATTGGCTCCCACATGTTCCACGATGATCTCATCGGATGAACCACGATGTCGAGGATTTAATCAATCCCGTATTCAATTCCCTTGTCCAGCGGTATTGTACTTGCCCGAGATTCGATCGTCGGTATCCGATACCTTGTTCAATCTCGTTACAGGCAAGACTCTTTACTCGTTCCATAACACATCATCCCGTGATCAACTCCTTGGTCACATTGTGCATATGATGATGTCCTACCGAGTGGGCCCAGAGATACCTCTCCGTCACACAGAGTGACAAATCCCAGTCTTGATTCGTGCCAACCCAACAGACACTTTTGGAGATACCCGTAGTGTACCTTTATAGCCACCCAGTTACGTTGTAACGTTTGGCACACCCAAAGTATTCCTACGGTATCCGGGAGTTGCACAATCTCATGGTCTAAGGAAGTGATACTTGACATTAGAAAAGCTTTAGCATACGAACTACACGATCTTTGTGCTAGGCTTAGGATTGGGTCTTGTCCATCACATCATTCTCCTAATGATGTGCTCTCGTTATCAACGACATCCAATGTCCATGGTCAGGAAACCGTGACCATCTATTGATCAACGAGCTAGTCAACTAGAGGCTTACTAGGGACATGGTGTTGTCTATGTATCCACACATGTATCTGAGTTTCCTATCAATACAATTCTAGCATGGATAATAAACGATTATCATGAACAAGGAAATATAATAATAATCAATTTATTATTGCCTCTAGGGCATATTTCCAACAGTCTCCCACTTGCACTAGAGTCAATAATCTAGTTCACATCGCCATGTGATTAACACTCACAGGTCACATCGCCATGTAACCAACATCCAAAGAGTTTACTAGAGTCAATAATCTAGTTCACATCACTATGTGATTAGCACTCAATGAGTTCTGGGTTTGATCATGTTGCTTGTGAGAGATGTTTTAGTCAACGGGTCTGAACCTTTCAGATCCGTGTGAGCTTTACAAATCTCTATGTCATCTCCTAGATGTAGCTACCACGTTCTATTTGGAGCTATTCCAAATAACTGTTCTACTTGGAGCTATTCTAAATTGTTGCTCCATTATACGTATCTGGTATCTCTACTCAGAGCTATTCGGATAGGTGTTAAGCTTGCATCAACGTAACCCTTTACGATGAGCTCTTTTACCACCTCCATAATCGAGAAAATTCCTTAGTCCACTAGTTACTAAGGATAACTTTGACCGCTGTCCTGTGATCCGTTCTTGGATCACTCTTGTACCCCTTGACTGACTCATGGCAAGGCACATTTCAGGTGCAGTACACAGCATAGCATATTGTAGGGCCTATGTCTTAAGCATAGGGGACGACCTTCGTTCTTTCTCCCTGTTCTGCCGTGGTCGAGCTTTAAGTCTTAACTTCGTACCTTACAACTCAGGCAAGAACTCCTTCTTTGACTGGTCCATCTTGAACACCTTCAAGATCATGTCAAGGTATGTGCTCATTTGAAAGTACCATTAAGCGTTTTGATCTATCCTTGTAGATCTTGATGCTCAATACTCAAGTAGCTTAATCCAGGCTTTCCATTGAAAAACACTTTCCAAATAACCCTATATGCTTTCCAGAAATTCTGCGTCATTTCTGATCAACAATATGTCAACAACATATATTCATTATAAATTCTATAGTGCTCCCACTCACTTCTTTGGAAATACAAGTTTCTCATAAACTTTTTATCCACCCAAAATCTTTGATCATCTCATCAAAGCATACATTCCAACTCCGAGATGCTTACTCCAGTCCTCAGAAGGATTGCTGGGGCTTTGCATACTTATTAGCATCTTTCAGGATTGAAAAAACCATCCGGTTGTATCACATACAACCTTTCCTCAAGAAATCGTCGAGGAAACAATGTTTTGACATCCTATCTGCAAGATTTCATAAATAATGCAGTGACTGTTAATATAATTCCAACAGACTCTTAGCATCCCTATGAGTGAGAAAATCTCACCGCGGTCAACTCCTTGAACTTGTCAGAAAACATCTTAACGACAAGTCGAGCTTTCTTAATGGTGACATTTACCATCATTGTCCGTCTTCCTTTTAAAATCCATCTATATTCAATAGCCTCACGACCATCGAGCTGTTCTGTCAAAGTCTACACTTTGTTTCCATACATGGATCCTCTCTCGGATTTTATGGCCTCGAGCCATTTATCGGAATCCGGGCCCACCATCGCTTCTCCATAGCTCGTAGGTTCATTGTTGTCTAGCAACATGACTTCCAAGACAGGATTACGTACCACTCTGAAGTAGTACGCATCCTTGTCATCCCACGAGGTTTGGGAGTGACTTGATCCGAAGTCTCATGATCAATATCATAAGCTTCCACTTCAATTGGTGTAGGTACCACAGGAACAACTCTTTGTGCCCTGCTATACACTAGTTGAAGTGACAGTTCATTAACCTCATCAAGTCTCCACCATCCTCCCACTCAATTCTTTCGAGAGAAACTTTTCCTCGAGAAAGGACCCGATTCTAGAAACAATCCCTTATTGCTTTCGGATCTGAGACAGGAGGTATACCCAACTGTTTTTGGGTGTCCTATGAAGATGCATTCATCCGCTTTGGGTTCGAGCTTATCAGCCTGAAACTTTTTCACATAAGCGTCGCAGCCCCAAACTTTTAAGAAACGACAGCTTAGGTTTCTCTAAACCATAGTTCATTCGGTGTCGTCTCAACGGAACTACGTGGTGCCCCTTTTAAAGTGAATGTGGTTGTCTCTAATGCCTAACCCATAAACTATTGTGGTAATTCGATAAGAGACATCATGGTATTCATCATATCCAATAGGGTGCAGTTATGATGTTCGGACACACCATCACACTATGGTGTTCCAGGGTGTATTAGTTGTGAAACAATTTCCACAATGTCTTAATTCTGTGCCAAACTCGTAATTCAGATATTCATCTCTATGATCATATCATAGATCTTTTATCCTCTTGTCACGACGATCTTTCAACTTCACCCTAAAATTACTTGAACCTTTCAATAATTCAGACACGTGATTCATCAAGTAAATATACTCAACATATACTCAAATCATCTGTGAAGTAAGAACATAACGATATCCACTACATGCCTCAGCACTCATTGGACTGCATATATCAAAATGTATTACTTCCAAAAAGTTGCTTTCTAGTTCCATTTTACTGAAAACGAGGCTTTCAGTCATCTTGCCCATGTGGTATGATTTGCATGTCTCAAGTGATTCAAAATCAAGTGAGTCCAAACGGTCCATTTGCATGGATTTTCTTCATGCATATACACCAATAGACATGGTTCGCATGTCTCAAATTTTCAAAACGAGTGAGCCCAAAGATCCATCAACATGGAGCTTCTTCATGCGTTTTATACCGATGTGACTTACATGGCAGTGCCACAAGTAGGTGGTACTATCATTACTATCTTATATCTTTTGGCATGAACATGTATATCACTACGATCGAGATTCAATAAACCATTCATTTTAGGTGCAAGACCATTGAAGGTATTATTCAAATAAACAGAGTAACCATTATTCTCCTTAAATGAATAACCGTATCGCGATAGACATAATCCAATCATGTCTATGCTCAACGCAAACACCAATCTCGATGGTAGAAGGAGCGTACGATATTTGATCAACCTTGGAAATACTTCCAACACATATCGTCATCTCACCTTTAGCTAGTCTCTGTTTATTCCGTAGCTTTTATTTCGAGTTACTAACACTTAGCAACCGAACCGGTATCTAATACCCTGGTGCTACTAGGAGTACTAGTAAAGTACACATCAACACAATGTATATCCAATATACTTCTATCGACCTTACAAGCCTTCTCATCTACCAAGTATCTAGGGTAATTCTGCTCCAGTGGCTGTTCCCCTTATTACAGAAGCACTTAGTCTCGGGTTTGGGTTCAACCTTGGGTTTCTTCACTAGAGCAGCAGCTGAATTGCCGTTTCATGAAGTATCCCTTCTTGCCCTTTCCCTTCTTGAAACTAGTGGTTTCATCAACAATTGATGCTCCTTGTTGATTTCTACTTTCGCGGTGTCAAACATTGCGAATATCTCAAGGGTCATCATATATGTCCCTGATGTATTATAGTTCATCATGAAGCTCTAGCAGCTTGGTGGTAATGACTTCGGAGAAACATCACTATCTCATCTGGAAGATCAACTCCCACTCGATTCAAATAATTGTTGTACTCAGACAATATGAGCACAAGCTCAACAATTGAGCTTTTCTCCCTTAGTTTGCAGGCTAAGAAAATCGTCGGAGGTCTTATACCTCTTGACATGGGCACGAGCCTGAAATCCCAATTTCAGCCCTCGAAACATCTCATATGTTTCGCGATGTTTCAAAACGTCTTCGGTGCCTCAATTCTAAACCGTTTAACTGAACTATCACGTAGTTATCAAAATGTGTATGTCAGATGTTCGCAACATCCACAGACGACGTTCAAGGTTCAGCACACTGAGCGGTGCATTAAGGACATAAGCCTTCTATGAAGCAATGAGGACAATCCTCAGTTTACGGACCTAGTCCGCATAATTGCTACTATCAACTTTCAACTAAATTTGTCTCTAGGAACATAACTAAAGCGTAGAACTGAAGCGCGAGCTATGACATAATTTGCAAAATCCTTTTTGACTATGTTCAGGATAATTAAGTTCATCTTATGAACTCCCACTCAGATAGACATCCCTCTAGTCATCTAAGTGATTACATGATCCGAGTCAACTAGGCCGTGTCCGATCATCACATGAGACGGACTAGTCAACGTCGGTGAACATCTTCATGTTGATCGTATCTACCATACGATTCATGCTCGACCTTTCGGTCTTCTGTGTTCCGAGGCCATGTCTGTACACATGCTAGGCTCGTCAAGTCAACCTAAGTGTTTCGCGTGTGTAAATCTGGCTTACACCCGTTGTATGTGAACGTAAGAATCTAACACTCGATCATCACGTGGTGCTTCGAAACAACGAACTGTCGCAATGGTGCACAGTTAGGGGGAACACTTTCTTGAAATTATTATGAGGGATCATCTTATTTACTACCGTCGTTCTAAGCAAATAAGATGTATAAACATGATAAACATCACATGCAATCAAATAGTGATATGATATGGCCAATATCACTTTGCTCCTTTTGATCTCCATCTTCGGGGCTCCATGATCATCATCGTCACCGGCATGACACCATGATCTCCATCATCATGATCTCCATCATCGTGTCTTCATGAAGTTGTCTCGCCAACTATTTCTTCTACTTCTACAGCTAACGGTTAGCAATAAAGTAAAGTAATTACATGACGTTTATGTTGACACGCAGGTCATAAATAAATTAAGACAACTCCTATGGCTCCTGCCGGTTGTCATACTCATCGACATGCAAGTCGTGATTCCTATTACAAGAACATGATCATCTCATACATCACATATATCATTCATCACATCCTTTGGCCATATCACATCACATAGCATACCCTGCAAAAACAAGTTAGACGTCCTCTAATTGTTGTTTGCATGTTTTACGTGGCTTCTATGGGTTTCTAGCAAGAACGTTTCTTACCTACGCAAAGACCACAACGTGATATGCCAATTGCTATTTACCCTTCATAAGGACCCTTTTCATCGAATCCGATCCGACTAAAGTGGGAGAGACACACACCCGCCGGCCACCTTATGCAACTAGTGCATGTTTGTCGGTGGAACCGGTCTCACGTAAGCGTACGTGTAACGTTGATCCGGGCTGCTTCATCCCACAATGCCATCGAATCAAGATTGGACTAGTAACGGTAAGCATATTGCACAAAATCAACGCTCACAACTACGTTGTGTTCTACTTGTGCATAGAATCTACGCAATAGACCTAGCTCATGATGCCATTGTTGGGGAACGTAGCAGAAATTCAAATTTTTTTTACGTATCACCAAGATCTATCTATGGAGAAACCAGCAACGAGGGGAAGGAGAGTGCATCTACATACCCTTGTAGATCGCTAAGCGGAAGCGTTCAAGTGAACGGGGTTGATGGAGTCGTACTCGTCGTGATCCAAATCACTGATGATCCTAGTGCCGAACGGACGGCACCTCCGTGTTCAACACACGTACAGCCCGGGGACGTCTCCTCCTTCTTGATCCAGCAAGGGGAGAGGAGAAGTTGAGGGAGAGCTCCGTCAGCATGACGGCTTGGTGGTGGTGGAGCTCGTGGTTCTCCGGCAGGGCTTCACCAAGCACCATGGAGGAGGAGGAGAAGGTAGGAGGAGGGAGGGCTGCGCCAGGCAAGAGGTCATCTCGTGTGTTGGGCAGCCCCAAAACCTCCACTATATATAGGGGCAAGGGGGAGGGGAGGCGCCCTAGGGTTTCCCCTAGGGGGGGGGGCAGCGGCCAGGGCAGATGGGATCTCCCCCTTGGGTGACTTGGCCCCCAAGCCAGGAGGTGGGAACCCTAGATGGGGCGCCCCAAACCCCTTGGTCACGTGGGAATAGGTGAGGGGGGCGCACAGCCCCTTAGTGGGCTGGTTTGTCCCCTTCCCTTGGCCCATGCAGCCCCCCAACACTTGCCGGGGCTCCCGAAACACCTTTCGGTCATGCTGGTCATAGCCTGGTACCTCCGGAACACTTCCGGACTCCAATACCCTTCGTCCAATATATCGATCTTCACCGCCGGACCATTCCGGAACTCCTCGTGATGTCCGGGATCTCATCCGGGGCTCCGAACTACCTTCGTTAACCACATACTATTTCCCATAACAACTCTAGCGTCACCGAACCTTAAGTGTGTAGACCCTACGGGTTCGGGAACCATGTAGACATGACCGAGATACCTCTCCGGCCAATAACCAATAGCGGGATCTGGATACCCATATTGGCTCCCACATGTTCCACGATGATCTCATCAGATGAACCACGATGTCGAGGATTTAATCAATCTCGTATTCAATTCCCTTGTCCAGCGGTATTGTACTTGCCCGAGATTCGATCGTCGGTATCCGATACCTTGTTCAATCTCGTTACCGGCAAGACTCTTTACTCGTTCCGTAACACATCATCCCGTGATTAACTCCTTGGTCACATTGCGCATATGATGATGTCCAACCAAGTGGGCCTAGAGATACCTCTCCGTCACACGGAGTGACAAATCCCAGTCTCGATTCGTGCCAACCCAACAGACACTTTCGGAGATACCCATAGTGTACCTTTATAGCCACCCAGTTACGTTGTGACGTTTGGCACACCCAAAGTATTCCTACGGTATCCGGGAGTTGCACAATCTCATGGTCTAAGGAAGTGATACTTGACATTAGAAAAGCTTTAGCATACGAACTACACGATCTTTGTGCTAGGCTTAGGATTGGGTCTTGTCCATCACATCATTCTCCTAATGATGTTATCTCGTTATCAACGACATCCAATGTCCATGGTCAGGAAACCGTGACCATCTATTGATCAACGAGCTAGTCAACTAGAGGCTTACTAGGGACATGGTGTTGTCTATGTATCCACACATGTATCTGAGTTTCCTATCAATACAATTCTAGCATGGATAATAAACGATTATCATGAACAAGGAAATATAATAATAATCAATTTATTATTGCCTCTAGGGCATACTTCCAACAGTCTCCCACTTGCACTAGAGTTAATAATCTAGTTCACATCGCCATGTGATTAACACTCACAGGTCACATCGCCATGTAACCAACATCCAAAGAGTTTACTAGAGTCAATAATCTAGTTCACATCACTATGTGATTAGCACTCAATGAGTTCTGGGTTTGATCATGTTGCTTGTGAGAGAGGTTTTAGTCAACGGGTCTGAACCTTTTAGATCCATGTGAGCTTTACAAATCTCTATGTCATCTCCTAGATGTAGCTACCATGTTCTATTTGGAGCTATTCCAAATAACTGTTCTACTTGGAGCTATTCTAAATTGTTGCTCCATTATACGTATCCGGTATCTCTACTCAGAGCTATTCGGATAGGTGTTAAGCTTGCATCGACGTAACCCTTTACGACGAACACTTTTACCACCTCCATAAGCGAGAAAATTCCTTAGTCCACTAGTTACTAAGGATAACTTTGACCGCTGTCCTGTGATCCGTTCTTGGATCACTCTTGTAGCCCTTGACTGACTCATGGCAAGGCACATTTCGGGTGCGGTACACAGCATAGCATACTGTAGGGCCTATGTCTTAAGCATAGGGGACGACCTTCGTTCTTTCTCCCTGTTCTGCCGTGGTCGAGCTTTAAGTCTTAACTTCGTACCTTACAACTCAGGCAAGAACTCCTTCTTTGACTGGTCCATCTTGAACACCTTCAAGATCATGTCAAGGTATGTGCTCATTTGAAAGTACCATTAAGCGTTTTGATCTATCCTTATAGATCTTGATGCTCAATACTCAAGTAGCTTAATCCAGGCTTTCCATTGAAAAACACTTTCCAAATAACCCTATATGCTTTCCAGAAATTCTGCGTCATTTCTGATCAACAATATGTCAACAACATATATTCATCAGAAATTCTATAGTGCTCCCACTCACTTCTTTGGAAATACAAGTTTCTCATAAACTTTGTATCCACCCAAAATCTTTGATCATCTCATCAAAGCATACATTCCAACTCCGAGATGCTTACTCCAGTCCTCAGAAGGATTGCTGGGGCTTTGCATACTTATTAGCATCTTTCAGGATTGACAAAACCATCCGGTTGTATCACATACAACCTTTCCTCAAGAAATCGTCGAGGAAACAATGTTTTGACATCCTATCTGCAAGATTTCATAAATAATGCAGTGACTGTTAATATAATTCCAACAGACTCTTAGCATCCCTACGAGTGAGAAAATCTCACCGCAGTCAACTCCTTGAACTTGTCAGAAAACATCTTAACGACAAGTCGAGCTTTCTTAATGGTGACATTTACCATCATTGTCCGTCTTCCTTTTAAAATCCATCTATACTCAACAGCCTCACGACCATCGAGCTGTTCTGTCAAAGTCTACACTTTGTTTCCATACATGGATCCTCTCTCGGATTTTATGGCCTCGAGCCATTTATCGGAATCCGGGCCCACCATCACTTCTCCATAGCTCGTAGGTTCATTGTTGTCTAGCAACATGACTTCCAAGACAGGATTACGTACCACTCTGAAGTAGTACGCATCCTTGTCATCCCACGAGGTTTGGGAGTGACTTGATCCGAAGTCTCATGATCAATATCATAAGCTTCCACTTCAATTGGTGTAGGTACCACAGGAACAACTCTTTGTGCCCCGCTATACACTAGTTGAAGTGACAGTTCATTAACCTCATCAAGTCTCCACCATCCTCCCACTCAATTCTTTCGAGAGAAACTTTTCCTCGAGAAAGGACCTGATTCTAGAAACAATCCCTTATTGCTTTCGGATCTAAGACAGGAGGTATACCCAACTGTTTTTGGGTGTCCTATGAAGATGCATTCATCCGCTTTGGGTTCGAGCTTATCAGCCTGAAACTTTTTCACATAAGCGTCGCAGCCCCAAACTTTTAAGAAACGACAGCTTAGGTTTCTCTAAACCATAGTTCATTCGGTGTCGTCTCAACGGAACTATGTGGTGCCCCTTTTAAAGTGAATGTGGTTGTCTCTAATGCCTAACCCATAAACTATTGTGGTAATTCGATAAGAGACATCATGGTATTCATCATATCCAATAGGGTGCAGTTATGATGTTCGGACACACCATCACACTATGGTGTTCCAGGCTGTATTAGTTGTGAAACAATTTCCACAGTGTCTTAATTCTGTGCCAAACTCGTAATTCAGATATTCATCTCTATGATCATATCATAGATCTTTTATCCTCTTGTCACGACGACCTTTCAACTTCACCCTAAAATTACTTGAACCTTTCAATAATTCAGACACGTGATTCATCAAGTAAATATACTCAACATCTACTCAAATCATCTGTGAAGTAAGAACATAACGATATCCACTACACGCCTCAGCACTCATTGGACTGCATACATCAAAATGTATTACTTCCAACAAGTTGCTTTCTAGTTCCATTTTACTGAAAACGAGGCTTTCAGTCATCTTGCCCATGTGGTATGATTTGCATGTCTCAAGTGATTCAAAATCAAGTGAGTCCAAACGGTCCATTTGCATGGATTTTCTTCATGCATATACACCAATAGACATGGTTCGCATGTCTCAAATTTTCAAAACGAGTGAGCCCAAAGATCCATCAACATGGAGCTTCTTCATGCGTTTTATACCGATGTGACTTACGTGGCAGTGCCACAAGTAGGTGGTACTATCATTACTATCTTATATCTTTTGGCATGAACATGTATATCACTACGATCGAGATTCAATAAACCATTCATTTTAGGTGCAAGACCATTGAAGGTATTATTCAAATAAATAGAGTAACCATTATTCTCCTTAAATGAATAACCGTATCGCGATAGACATAATCCAATCATGTCTATGCTCAACGCAAACGCCAATCTCGATGGTAGAAGGAGCGTACGATATTTGATCAACCTTGGAAATACTTCCAACACATATCGTCGACTCACCTTTAGCTAGTCTCCGTTTATTCCGTAGATTTTATTTCGAGTTACTAACACTTAGCAACCGAACCGGTATCTAATACCCTGGTGCTACTAGGAGTACTAGTAAAGTACACATCAACACAATGTATATCCAATATACTTCTATCGACCTTACAAGCCTTCTCATCTACCAAGTATCTAGGGTAATTCTGCTCCAGTGGCTGTTCCCCTTATTACAGAAGCACTTAGTCTCGGGTTTGGGTTCAACCTTGGGTTTCTTCACTAGAGCAGCAGCTGAATTGCCGTTTCATGAAGTATCCCTTCTTGCCCTTGCCCTTCTTGAAACTAGTGGTTTCATCAACAATTGATGCTCCTTGTTGATTTCTACTTTCGCGGTGTCAAACATTGCGAATATCTCAAGGATCATCATATATGTCCCTGATGTATTATAGTTCATCACGAAGCTCTAGCAGCTTGGTGGTAATGACTTCGGAGAAACATCACTATCTCATCTGGAAGATCAACTCCCACTCGATTCAAATAATTGTTGTACTCAGACAATCTGAGCACAAGCTCAACAATTGAGCTTTTCTCCCTTAGTTTGCAGGCTAAGAAAATCGTCGGAGGTCTTATACCTCTTGACGTGGGCACGAGCCTGAAATCCCAATTTCAGCCCTCGAAACATCTCATATGTTTTGCGATGTTTCAAAACGTCTTCGGTGCCTCAATTCTAAACCGTTTAACTGAACTATCACGTAGTTATCAAAATGTGTATGTCAGATGTTTGCAACATCCACAGACGACGTTCAAGGTTCAGCACACTGAGCGGTGCATTAAGGACATAAGCCTTCTATGAAGCAATGAGGACAACCCTCAGTTTGCGGACCTAGTCTGCATAATTGCTACTATCAACTTTCAACTAAATTTTTCTCTAGGAACATAACTAAAGCGTAGAACTGAAGCGCGAGCTACGACATAATTTGCAAAATCCTTTTTGACTATGTTCAGGATAATTAAGTTCATCTTATGAACTCCCACTCAGATAGACATCCCTCTAGTTATCTAAGTGATTACATGATCCGAGTCAACTAGGCCGTGTCCGATCATCACGTGAGACGGACTAGTCAACGTCGGTGAACATCTTCATGTTGATCGTATCTACCATACGACTCATGCTCGACCTTTCGGTCTTCTTTGTTCCGAGGTCATGTCTGTACACATGCTAGGCTCGTCAAGTCAACCTAAGTGTTTCGCGTATGTAAATCTGGCTTACACCCATTGTATGTGAACGTAAGAATCTAACACCCGATCATCACGTGGTGCTTCGAAACAACGAACTGTCGCAACGGTGCATGGTTAGGGGGAACACTTTCTTGAAATTATTATGAGGGATCATCTTATTTACTACCATCGTTCTAAGCAAATAAGATGTATAAACATGATAAACATCACATGCAATCAAATAGTGACATGATATGGCCAATATCACTTTGCTCCTTTTGATCTCCATCTTCGGGGCTCCATGATCATCATCGTCACCGGCATGACACCATGATCTCCATCATCATGATCTCCATCATCGTGTCTTCATGAAGTTGTCTCGCCAACTATTACTTCTACTTCTACAGCTAACGGTTAGCAATAAAGTAAAGTAATTACATGACGTTTGTGTTGACACGCAGGTCATAAATAAATTAAGACAACTCCTATGGCTCCTGCCGGTTGTCATACTCATCGACATGCAAGTCGTGATTCCTATTACAAGAACATGATCATCTCATACATCACATATATCATTCATCACATCCTTTGGCCATATCACATCACATAGCATACCCTGCAAAAACAAGTTAGACGTCCTCTAATTGTTGTTTGCATGTTTTACGTGGCTTCTATGGGTTTCTAGCAAGAACGTTTCTTACCTACGCAAAGACCATAACGTGATATGCCAATTGCTATTTACCCTTCATAAGGACCCTTTTCATCGAATCCGATCCGACTAAAGTGGGAGAGACAGACACCCGCCAGCCACCTTATGCAACTAGTGCATGTTTGTCGGTGGAACCGGTCTCACGTAAGCGTACGTGTAACGTTGGTCCGGGCCGCTTCATCCCACAATGCCGTGGAATCAAGATTGGACTAGTAACGGTAAGCATATTGAACAAAATCAACGCCCACAACTACGTTGTGTTCTACTCGTGCATAGAATCTACGCAATAGACCTACCTCATGATGCCATTGTTGGGGAACGTAGCAGAAATTCAAAATTTTCTTACGTATCACCAAGATCTATCTATGGAGAAACCAGCAACGAGGGGAAGGAGAGTGCATCTACATACCCTTGTAGATTGCTAAGCGGAAGCGTTCAAGTGAACGGGGTTGATGGAGTCGTACTCGTCGTGATCCAAATCACCGATGATCCTAGTGCTGAACGGACGGCACCTCCGTGTTCAACACACGTACAGCCCGGGGACGTCTCCTCCTTCTTGATCCAGCAAGGGGAGAGGAGAAGTTGAGGGAGAGCTCCGTCAGCATGACGGCGTGGTGGTGGTGGAGCTCGTGGTTCTCCGGCAGGGCTTCGCCAAGCACCATGGAGGAGGAGGAGAAGGTAGGAGGAGGGAGGGCTGCGCCAGGCAAGAGGTCATCTCGTGTGTTGGGCAGCCCCAAAACCTCCACTATATATAGGGGCAAGGGGGAGGGGAGGCGCCCTAGGGTTTCCCCTAGGGGGGGCGGTGGCCAGGGCAGATGGAATCTCCCCCTTGGGTGACTTGGCCCCCAAGCCAGGAGGTGGGAACCCTAGATGGGGCGCCCCAAACCCCTTGGTCACGTGGGAATAGGTGAGGGGGGCGCACAGCCCCTTAGTGGGCTGGTTTGTCCCCTTCCCTTGGCCCATGAATCCCCCCAACACTTGCCGGGGCTCCCGAAACACCTTTCGGTCATGCTGGTCATAGCCTGGTACCTCCGGAACACTTCCGGACTCCAATACCCTTCGTCCAATATATCGATCTTCACCGCCGGACCATTCCGGAACTCCTCGTGACGTCCGGGATCTCATCCGGGGCTCCGAACTACCTTCGGTAACCACATACTATTTCCCATAACAACTCTAGCGTCACCGAACCTTAAGTGTGTAGACCCTACGGGTTCGGGAACCATGTAGACATGACCGAGATACCTCTCTGGCCAATAACCAATAGCGGGATCTGTATACCCATATTGGCTCCCACATGTTCCACGATGATCTCATCAGATGAACCACGATGTCGAGGATTTAATCAATCCCGTATTCAATTCCCTTGTCCAGCGGTATTGTACTTGCCCGAGATTCGATCGTCGGTATCCGATACCTTGTTCAATCTCGTTACCGGCAAGACTCTTTACTCGTTCCGTAACACATCATCCCGTGATCAACTCCTTGGTCACATTGCGCATATGATGATGTCCTACCAAGTGGGCCCAGAGATACCTCTCCGTCACACGGAGTGACAAATCCCAGTCTCGATTCGTGCCAACCCAACAGACACATTCGGAGATACCCGTAGTGTACCTTTATAGCCACCCAGTTACGTTGTGACGTTTGGCACACCCAAAGTATTCCTACAGTATCCGGGAGTTGCACAATCTCATGGTCTAAGGAAGTGATACTTGACATTAGAAAAGCTTTAGCATACGAACTACATGATCTTTGTGCTAGGCTTAGGATTGGGTCTTGTCCATCACATCATTCTCCTAATGATGTGATCTCGTTATCAACGACATCCAATGTCCATGGTCAGGAAACCGTGACCATCTATTGATCAACGAGCTAGTCAACTAGAGGCTTACTAGGGACATGGTGTTGTCTATGTATCCACACATGTATCTGAGTTTCCTATCAATACAATTCTAGCATGGATAATAAATGATTATCATGAACAAGGAAATATAATAATAATCAATTTATTATTGCCTCTAGGGCATATTTCCAACAGTCTCCCACTTGCACTAGAGTCAATAATCTAGTTCACATCGCCATGTGATTAACACTCACAGGTCACATCGCCATGTAACCAACATCCAAAGAGTTTACTAGAGTCAATAATCTAGTTCACATCACTATGTGATTAGCACTCAATGAGTTCTGGGTTTGATCATGTTGCTTGTGAGAGAGGTTTTAGTCAACGGGTCTGAACCTTTCAGATCCGTGTGAGCTTTACAAATCTCTATGTCATCTCCTAGATGTAGCTACCACGTTCTATTTGGAGCTATTCCAAATAACTGTTCTACTTGGAGCTATTCTAAATTGTTGCTCCATTATACGTATCCGGTATCTCTACTCAGAGCTATTCGGATAGGTGTTAAGCTTGCATCGACGTAACCCTTTACGACGAACTCTTTTACCACCTCCATAATCAAGAAAATTCCTTAGTCCACTAGTTACTAAGGATAACTTTGACCGCTGTCCTGTGATCCGTTCTTGGATCACTCTTGTAGCCCTTGACTGACTCATGGCAAGGCACATTTCAGGTGCGGTACACAGCATAGCATACTGTAGGGCCTATGTCTTAAGCATAGGGGACGACCTTCGTTCTTTCTCCCTGTTCTGCCGTGGTCGAGCTTTAAGTCTTAACTTCGTACCTTACAACTCAGACAAGAACTCCTTCTTTGACTGGTCCATCTTGAACACCTTCAAGATCATGTCAAGGTATGTGCTCATTTGAAAGTACCATTAAGCGTTTTGATCTATCCTTATAGATCTTGATGCTCAATACTCAAGTAGCTTAATCCAGGCTTTCCATTGAAAAACACTTTCCAAATAACCCTATATGCTTTCCAGAAATTCTGCGTCATTTCTGATCAACAATATGTCAACAACATATATTCATCAGAAATTCTATAGTGCTCCCACTCACTTCTTTGGAAATACAAGTTTCTCATAAACTTTGTATCCACCCAAAATCTTTGATCATCTCATCAAAGCATACATTCCAACTCTGAGATGCTTACTCCAGTCCTCAGAAGGATTGCTGGGGCTTTGCATACTTATTAGCATCTTTCAGGATTGACAAAACCATCCGGTTGTATCACATACAACCTTTCCTCAAGAAATCGTCGAGGAAACAATGTTTTGACATCCTATCTGCAAGATTTCATAAATAATGCAGTGACTGTTAATATAATTCCAACAGACTCTTAGCATCCCTACGAGTGAGAAAATCTCACCGCAGTCAACTCCTTGAACTTGTCAGAAAACATCTTAACGACAAGTCGAGCTTTCTTAATGGTGACATTTACCATCATTGTCCGTCTTCCTTTTAAAATCCATCTATACTCAACAGCCTCACGACCATCGAGCTGTTCTGTCAAAGTCTACACTTTGTTTCCATACATGGATCCTCTCTCGGATTTTATGGCCTCGAGCCATTTATCGGAATCCGGGCCCACCATCGCTTCTCCATAGCTCGTAGGTTCATTGTTGTCTAGCAACATGACTTCCAAGACAGGATTACGTACCACTCTGAAGTAGTACGCATCCTTGTCATCCCACGAGGTTTGGGAGTGACTTGATCCGAAGTCTCATGATCAATATCATAAGCTTCCACTTCAATTGGTGTAGGTACCACAGGAACAACTCTTTGTGCCCCGCTATACACTAGTTGAAGTGACAGTTCATTAACCTCATCAAGTCTCCACCATCCTCCCACTCAATTCTTTCGAGAGAAACTTTTCCTCGAGAAAGGACCTGATTCTAGAAACAATCCCTTATTGCTTTCGGATCTAAGACAGGAGGTATACCCAACTGTTTTTGGGTGTCCTATGAAGATGCATTCATCCGCTTTGGGTTCGAGCTTATCAGCCTGAAACTTTTTCACATAAGCGTCGCAGCCCCAAACTTTTAAGAAACGACAGCTTAGGTTTCTCTAAACCATAGTTCATTCGGTGTCGTCTCAACGGAACTACGTGGTGCCCCTTTTAAAGTGAATGTGGTTGTCTCTAATGCCTAACCCATAAACTATTGTGGTAATTCGATAAGAGACATCATGGTATTCATCATATCCAATAGGGTGCAGTTATGATGTTCGGACACACCATCACACTATGGTGTTCCAGGCTGTATTAGTTGTGAAACAATTTCCACAGTGTCTTAATTCTGTGCCAAACTCGTAATTCAGATATTCATCTCTATGATCATATCATAGATCTTTTATCCTCTTGTCACGACGATCTTTCAACTTCACCCTAAAATTACTTGAACCTTTCAATAATTCAGACACGTGATTCATCAAGTAAATATACTCAACATCTACTCAAATCATCTGTGAAGTAAGAACATAATGATATCCACTACACGCCTCAGCACTCATTGGACTGCATACATCAAAATGTATTACTTCCAACAAGTTGCTTTCTAGTTCCATTTTACTGAAAACGAGGCTTTCAGTCATCTTGCCCATGTGGTATGATTTGCATGTCTCAAGTGATTCAAAATCAAGTGAGTCCAAACGGTCCATTTGCATGGATTTTCTTCATGCATATACACCAATAGACATGGTTCGCATGTCTCAAATTTTCAAAACGAGTGAGCCCAAAGATCCATCAACATGGAGCTTCTTCATGCGTTTTATACCGATGTGACTTACGTGGCAGTGCCACAAGTAGGTGGTACTATCATTACTATCTTATATCTTTTGGCATGAACATGTATATCACTACGATCGAGATTCAATAAACCATTCATTTTAGGTGCAAGACCATTGAAGGTATTATTCAAATAAACAGAGTAACCATTATTCTCCTTAAATGAATAACCGTATCGCGATAGACATAATCCAATCATGTCTATGCTCAACGCAAACACCAATCTCGATGGTAGAAGGAGCGTACGATATTTGATCAACCTTGGAAATACTTCCAACACATATCATCATCTCACCTTTAGCTAGTCTCCGTTTATTCCGTAGATTTTATTTCGAGTTACTAACACTTAGCAACCGAACCGGTATCTAATACCCTGGTGCTACTAGGAGTACTAGTAAAGTACACATCAACACAATGTATATCCAATATACTTCTATCGACCTTACAAGCCTTCTCATCTACCAAGTATCTAGGGTAATTCTGCTCCAGTGGCTGTTCCCCTTATTACAGAAGCACTTAGTCTCGGGTTTGGGTTCAACCTTGGGTTTCTTCACTAGAGCAGCAGCTGAATTGCCGTTTCATGAAGTATCCCTTCTTGCCCTTGCCCTTCTTGAAACTAGTGGTTTCATCAACAATTGATGCTCCTTGTTGATTTCTACTTTCGCGGTGTCAAACATTGCGAATATCTCAAGGATCATCATATATGTCCCTGATGTATTATAGTTCATCATGAAGCTCTAGCAGCTTGGTGGTAATGACTTCGGAGAAACATCACTATCTCATCTGGAAGATCAACTCCCACTCGATTCAAATAATTGTTGTACTCACACAATCTGAGCACAAGCTCAACAATTGAGCTTTTCTCCCTTAGTTTGCAGGCTAATAAAATCGTCGGAGGTCTTATACCTCTTGACGTGGGCACGAGCCTGAAATCCCAATTTCAGCCCTCGAAACATCTCATATGTTTTGCGATGTTTCAAAACGTCTTCGGTGCCTCAATTCTAAACCGTTTAACTGAACTATCACGTAGTTATCAAAATGTGTATGTCAGATGTTTGCAACATCCACAGACGACGTTCAAGGTTCAGCACACTGAGCGGTGCATTAAGGACATAAGCCTTCTATGAAGCAATGAGGACAATCCTCAGTTTACGGACCTAGTCCGCATAATTGCTACTATCAACTTTCAACTAAATTTTTCTCTAGGAACATAACTAAAGCGTAGAACTGAACCGCGAGCTACGGCATAATTTGCAAAATCCTTTTTGACTATGTTCAGGATAATTAAGTTCATCTTATGAACTCCCACTCAGATAGACATCCCTCTAGTTATCTAAGTGATTACATGATCCGAGTCAACTAGGCCGTGTCCGATCATCACGTGAGACGGACTAGTCAACATCGGTGAACATCTTCATGTTGATCGTATCTACCATACGACTCATGCTCGACCTTTCGGTCTTCTGTGTTCCGAGGCCATGTCTGTACACATGCTAGGCTCGTCAAGTCAACCTAAGTGTTTCGCATGTGTAAATCTGGCTTACACCCGTTGTATGTGAACGTAAGAATCTAACACCCGATCATCACGTGGTGCTTCGAAACAACGAACTGTCGCAACGGTGCACAGTTAGGGGGAACACTTTCTTGAAATTATTATGAGGGATCATCTTATTTACTACCATCGTTCTAAGCAAATAAGATGTATAAACATGATAAACATCACGTGCAATCAAATAGTGACATGATATGGCCAATATCACTTTGCTCATTTTGATCTCCATCTTCGGGGCTCCATGATCATCATCGTCACTGGCATGACACCATGATCTCCATCATCATGATCTCCATCATCGTGTCTTCATGAAGTTGTCTCGCCAACTATTACTTCTACTTCTACAGCTAACGGTTAGCAATAAAGTAAAGTAATTACATGACGTTTATGTTGACACGCAGGTCATAAATAAATTAAGACAACTCCTATGGCTCCTGCCGGTTGTCATACTCATCGACATGCAAGTCGTGATTCCTATTACAAGAACATGATCATCTCATACATCACATATATCATTCATCACATCCTTTGGCCATATCACATCACATAGCATACCCTGCAAAAACAAGTTAGACGTCCTCTAATTGTTGTTTGCATGTTTTACGTGGCTTCTATGGGTTTCTAGCAAGAACGTTTCTTACCTACGCAAAGACCACAACGTGATATGCCAATTGCTATTTACCCTTCATACGGACCCTTTTCATCGAATCCGATCCGACTAAAGTGGGAGAGACAGACACCCGCCAGCCACCTTATGCAACTAGTGCATGTTTGTCGGTGGAACCGGTCTCACGTAAGCGTATGTGTAATGTTGGTCCGGGCTGCTTCATCCCACAATGCCGTCTAATCAAGATTGGACTAGTAACGGTAAGCATATTGAACAAAATCAACGCCCACAACTACGTTGTGTTCTACTCGTGCATAGAATCTACGCAATAGACCTAGCTCATGATGCCATTGTTGGGGAACGTAGCAGAAATTCAAAATTTTCTTACGTATCACCAAGATCTATCTATGGAGAAACCAGCAACGAGGGGAAGGAGAGTGCATCTACATACCCTTGTAGATCGCTACGCGGAAGCGTTCAAGTGAACGGGGTTGATGGAGTCATACTCGTCGTGATCCAAATCACCGATGATCCTAGTGCCGAACGGACGGCACCTCTGTGTTCAACACACGTACAGCCCGGGGACGTCTCCTCCTTCTTGATCCAGCAAGGGGAGAGGAGAATTTGAGGGAGAGCTCCGTCAGCACGACGGCGTGGTGGTGGTGGAGCTCGTGGTTCTCCGGCAGGGCTTCGCCAAGCACCATGGAGGAGGAGGAGAAGGTAGGAGGAGGGAGGGCTGCGCCAGGCAAGAGGTCATCTCGTGTGTTGGGCAGCCCCAAAACCTCCACTATATATAGGGGCAAGGGGGAGGGGAGGCGCCCTAGGGTTTCCCCTAGGGGGGGCGACGGCCAGGGCAGATGGGATCTCCCCCTTGGGTGACTTGGCCCCCAAGCCAGGAGGTGGGAACCCTAGATGGGGCGCCCCAAACCCCTTGGTCGCGTGGGAATAGGTGAGGGGGGCGCACAACCCCTTAGTGGG
This sequence comes from Triticum dicoccoides, assembly GCF_002162155.2. Classification (NCBI taxonomy): domain Eukaryota; kingdom Viridiplantae; phylum Streptophyta; class Magnoliopsida; order Poales; family Poaceae; genus Triticum; species Triticum dicoccoides. Next base: position 585,852,828 of record NC_041380.1, read on the forward strand.
CTGGTTTGTCCCCTTCCCTTCGCCCATGAAGCCCCCCAACACTTGCCGGGGCTCCCGAAACACCTTTCGGTCATGCTGGTCATAGCCTGGTACCTCCGGAACACTTTCGGACTCCAATACCCTTCGTCCAATATATCGATCTTCACCGCTGGACCATTCCGGAACTCCTCGTGACGTCCGGGACTCCGAACTACCTTAGGTAAGCACATACTATTTCCCATAACAACTCTAGCATCACCGAACCTTAAGTGTGTAGACCCTACGGGTTCGGGAACCATGTAGACATGACCGAGATACCTCTCCGGCCAATAACCAATAGCGGGATCTGGATACCCATATTGGCTCCCACATGTTCCATGATGATCTCATCGGATGAACCACGATGTCGAGGATTTAATCAATCCCGTATTCAATTCCCTTGTCCAGCGGTATTGTACTTGCCCGAGATTCGATCGTCAGTATCCGATACCTTGTTCAATCTCGTTACCGGCAAGACTCTTTACTCGTTCCGTAACACATCATCCCGTGATCAACTCCTTGGTCACATTGCGCATATGATGATGTCCTACCGAGTGGGCCCAGAGATACCTCTCCGTCACACGGAGTGACAAATCCCAGTCTCGATTCGTGCCAACCCAACAGACACTTTCGGAGATACCCATAGTGTACCTTTATAGCCACCCAGTTACGTTGTGACGTTTCGCACACCCAAAGTATTCCTACAGTATCCGGGAGTTGCACAATCTCATGGTCTAAGGAAGTGATACTTGACATTAGAAAAGCTTTAGCATACGAACTACACGATCTTTGTGCTAGGCTTAGGATTGTGTCTTGTCCATCACATCATTCTCCTAATGATGTGATCTCGTTATCAACGACATCCAATGTCCATGGTCAGGAAACCGTGACCATCTATTGATCAACGAGCTAGTCAACTAGAGGCTTACTAGGGACATGGTGTTGTCCATGTATCCACACATGTATCTGAGTTTCCTATCAATACAATTCTAGCATGGATAATAAATGATTATCATGAACAAGGAAATATAATAATAATCAATTTATTATTGCCTCAAGGGCATATTTCCAAAATCGGGAAGGCACCTCTGTGGTGGCATGCAGATCTTTGTGAAGACATATTCAAGATCAGATGAGGATTAGAAGACGACGATCCTCGGCAAGATCCTTGCCGAGGAAGGCCACCAGACCCCCGGCAAGGCCCTTGCCGGGGACAACGGCGCGCCACGGCAAGACCCTTGCCGGGCCACGCGACAAGACCCTTGCCGGGCCGCCCGGCAAGGCCCTCACCAAGGATGCCAGTGATATCTACTACACAACCTTCTTCTTGTAGACGTTGTTGGGCCTCCAAGTGTAGATGTTTGTAGGACAATAGCAAATTTCCCTCAAGTGGATGACCTAAGGTTTATCAATCCGTAGGAGGCGTAGGATGAAGATGGTCTCTCTTGAGCAACCCTGCAACCAAATGACAAAGAGTCTCTTGTGTCCCCAACACACCCAATACAATGGTAAATTACATAGGTGCACTAGTTCGGCGAAGAGATGGTGATACAAGTGGTATATGGATGGTAGATAAAGGTATTTGTAATCTGAAATTATAAAAACAGCAAGGTAACTAATGATAAAAGTGAGCGTAAACGGTATTGCAATGCGTTGAAACAAGGCCTAGGGTTCATACTTTCGCTAGTGCAAGTTCCCTCAACAATACTAACATAATTGGATCACATAACTATCCCTCAACATGCAACAAAGAGTCAGTCCAAAGTCACTAATAGCGGAGAACGAACGAAGAGATTATGGTAGGGTACGAAACCACCTCAAAGTTATTCTTTCCAATCAATCCGTTGGGCTATTCCTATAAGTGTCACAAACAGCCCTAGAGTTCGTACTAGAATAACACCTTAAGACACACATCAACCAAAACCCTAATGTAACCTAGATACTCCAATGTCACCTCAAGTATCCGTGGGTATGATTATATGATATGCGTCACACAATCTCAAATTCATCTATTCAACCAACACAAAGGACCTCAAAGAGTGCCCCAAAGTTCTACCGGAGAATCACGACGAAAACGTGTGCCAATCCCTATGCATAGGTTCATGGGTGGAACCCGCAAGTTGATCACCAAAACATACATCAAGTGAATCACGTGATATCCCATTGTCACCACAGATATCCACGGCAAGACATACATCAAGTGTTCTCAAATCTTTAAAGATTCAATCTGATAAGATAACTTCAAAGGGGAAACTCAATTCATTACGAGAGAGTAGAGGGGGCGAAGAAACATCATAGGATCCAAATATAATAGCAAAGCTCGCGATACATCAAGATCGTATCACCTCAAGAACACGAGAGAGAGAGATCAAACACATAGCTACTGGTACATACCCTCAGCCTCGAGGGAGAACTACTCCCTCCTCGTCATGGAGAGCACCGGGACGATGAAGATGGCCACCGGAGAGGGATTGCCCCCTCCGACAGGGCGCCGGAATGGGTCTAGATTGGTTTTCGGTGGCTACTGAGGCTTCTGGCGGCGGAACTCCCGATCTATTGTGCTCACGGATGTTTTTAGGGTATATGGAGATATATAGGCGGAAGAAGTACGTCAGGGGGGCCACGAGGGGCTCACGAGGGTGGAGGGCGCGCCCAGGGGGGTGGGCGCGCCCCCCTTCCTCGTGACTTCCTCGCAGATCCCCCGACGTGCACTCCCAGTCTTCTGGGCTTCTTTCCTTCCAAAAATGAGTTCCGTGAAGTTTCAGGTCAATTGGACTCCGTTTGATTTTCCTTTTCTTCGAAACCCTAAAACAGGGTAAAAACAAAAACTGGCACTGGGCTCTGGGTTAATAGGTTAGTCCAAAAAATGATATAAAAGTGTATAATAAAGCCCATAAACATTCAAAACAGTAGATAATATAGCATGGTGCAATCAAAAATTATAGATACGTTGGAGACGTATCAGCATCCCCAAGTTTAATTCCTGCTTGTCCTCGAGTAGGTAAATGATAAAAACAGAATTTTTGATGCGGAGTGCTACTTGGCATAATTTCAATGTGATTCTTCTTAATTGTGGTATGAATATTTAGATCCATAAGATTCAAGACAAAAGTTCGTATTGACATAGAAATAATAATACTTCAAGCATACTAACTAAGAAATTATGTCTTCTCGAAATAACATGGCCAAAGAAAGCTATCCCTACAAAATCATATAGTCTAGCTATGCTCCATCTTCACCACACAAAATATTTAAATCATGCACAACCCCGATGACAAGCCAAGCAATTGTTTCATACTTTTGATGTTCTCAAATTTTTTCAATCTTCACACAATACATGAGCGTGAGCCATGGACATAGCACTATAGGTGGAATAGAATGGTGGTTGTGGAGAATACAAAAAGGAGAAGATAGTCTCACATCAACTAGGCGTATCAATGGGCTATGGAGATGCCCATCAATAGATATCAATGTGAGTGAGTAGGGATTGCCATGCAATGGATGCACTAGAGCTATAAGTATATGAAAGATCAACAAAAGAAACTAGTGGGTGTGCATCCAACTCGCTTGCTCACGAAGACCTAGGGCATTTTGAGGAAGCCCATCATTGGAATATACAAGCCAAGTTCTATAATGAAAGATTCCCACTAGTATATGAAAGTGACAACATAGGAGACTCTCTATCATGAAGATCATGGTGCTACTTTGGAGCACAAGTGTGGTAAAAGGATAGTAGCATTGTCCCTTCTCTCTTTTTCTCTCATTTTTTATATTTTTTTATTTGGGCCTTCTCTTTTTTATGACCTCTTTTCTCTTTTTTTCTTTGGGCTTCTTTGGCCTCTTTTATTTATTTATTTTCGTCTGGAGTCTCATCCCGACTTGTGGGGGAATCATAGTCTCCATCATCCTTTCCTCACTGGGACAATGCTCTAATAATGATGATCATCACACTTTTATTTTCTTACAACTCAAGAATTACAGTTTGATACTTAGAACAAGATGTGACTCTATATGAATGCCTCCGGCGGTGTACCGGGATGTGCAATGACTCATGAGTGACATGTATGAAAGAATTATGAATGGTGGCTTTGCCATAAATACGATGTCAACTACATGATCATGCAAAGCAATATGACAATGATGGAGCATGTCATAATAAACGGAACGGTGAAAAGTTTCATGGCAATATATCTCGGAATGGCTATGGAAATGCCATAATAGGTAGGTATGGTGGCTGTTTTGAGGAAGGTAAATGGTGGGTTTATGGTACCGGCGAAAGGTGCGCGGTACTAGAGAGGCTTGCAAGGGTGGAAGCGTGAGAGTGCGTATAATCCATGGACTCAACATTAGTCATAAAGAACTCACATACTTATTGCAAAAATCTACAAGTTATCAAAGCAAAGTATTACACACATGCTCCTAGGGGGATAGATTGGTAGGAAAAGACCATCGCTCGTCCCCGACCGCCACTCATAAGGAAGACAATCAATAAATAAATCATGCTCCGACTTCATCACATAACGGTTCACCATACGTGCATGCTACGGGAATCACAAACTTCAACACAAGTATTTCTCAATTTCACAACTACTCAACTAGCATGACTTAGATATTATTACCTCCATATCTCAAAACAATTATCAAGTATCAAACTTCTCATAGTATTCAACATACTCATAAGAGAATTTTATTATTCTTGAATACCTAGCATATTAGGATTTTAAGCAAATTACCATGCTATTTAAGACTCTGAAAATAATCGAAGTGAAGCACTAGAGAAAATGACAAACTACTCTGAAAGATATAAGTGAAGATCAATGAGTAGTCGAATAATTATGCAACTATGTGAAGACTCTCTAACATTTAATAATTTCAGATCTTGATAATTTATTCAAACAGCAAGCAAAACAAAATAAAATGACATCTAATAATAGAAAACATCATGTGAAGAAGCAAAAACTTAGGATCAACCGAAACTAACCGATAATTGTTGAAGAAGAAAGGTGGGATGCCAACCGGGGCATCCCCAAGCTTAGATGCTTGAGACTTCTTGAAATATTATCTTGGGATGCCTTGGGCATCCCCAAGCTTGAGCTTTTGTGTCTCCTTAATTCCTCTAATATCACGGTCTCCCTAAATCCCAAAAGCTTCATCCACACAAAACTCAACAAGGACTCGTGAGATAGGTTAGTATAAACTATTGCAAAAACCTTATCATACTCTACTGTGGCAAATAACTAAAATTATTATTCAATATTGCATACTAAATTCCTCTGCATATTTAATAGTCCTATCCTCAAATAGAATCATTAAAGAAGCAAACATATGCAAACAATGCAAACATAACAGCAATCTGCCTAAACAGGACAGTCTGTAAAGAATGCAGCAACATCCATAATTCCCTAGCTCCAAAAATTATGAAAGAAAATTCCCACTGTAGTAAATTTATCAGAGCTTAATATTAAAAAGGTTTCAACATTTTATCACATTCTGACTTTTCTAGGGAATTATTGCAACAGCGGTAAACTTTCTGTTTTCAAACAGCAACATGTGGACTTCTAAAATAGGCATAGTAAAGGCTATCAATGCCACTTTTATTGAAGAAAAGATGAAAAACATTGTTCTAAATAACAGCAAGCAAATCCTAACAAAATAAATTGACGCTCCAAGCAAAACACATATCATGTGGTGAATAAAAATATAGCTCCAAGTAAAGTTACCGATGAACGAAGACGAAAGAGGGGATGCCTTCCGGGGCATCCCAAAGCTTAGGCTATTGGTTGTCCTTGAATATTACCTTGGGGTGCCTTGGGCATCCCCAAGCTTAGGATCTTGCCACTCCTTATTCCATAGTCCATCGAATCCTTACCCAAAACTTGAAAACTTCACAACACAAAACTTAACAGAAAACTCGTAAGCTCCGTTAGTATAAGAAAATAAATCGCCACTTCAAGGTACTGTAATGAACTCATTCTTTATTTATATTGGTGTTAAACCTACTGTATTCCAACTTCTCTATGGTTTATAAACTATTTTACTAGCCATAGATTCATCAAAATAAGTAAACAACACATGAAAAACAGAATCTGTCAAGAACAGAACAGTCTGTAGTAATCTGGATCAAACGTATACTTCTGGAACTCATAAAATTATAAAATAAATTTCTGGACCTGAGTAATTTATATATTAATCATCTGCAAAAATAATTAACTAAATAGCACTCTCCAATAAAAAATGGCAGCAATTCTCGTGAGCACTCAAGTTTCTGTTTTTTACAGCATGATCAACAAGACTTTCCCCAAGTCTTCCCAGCGGTTCTACTTGGAACAAACACTAATTTAAAACATAAAACTACATCTAAACAGAGGCTAGATGAATTATTTATTACTAAACAGTAGCAAAAAGTAAGGAACAAAAATAAAGTTGGGTTGCCTCCCAACAAGCGCTATCGTTTAACGCCCATAGCTAGGCATGATGATTTCAATGATGCTCACATAAAAGATAAGAATTGAAACATAAAGAGAGCATCATGAAGAATATGACTAGCACATTTAAGTCTAACCCACTTCCTATGCATAGGGATTTTGTGAGCAAACAACTTATGGGAACAATAATCAACTTGCATAGGAAGGTAAAACAAGCATAACTTCAAAATTTTAAGCACATAGAGAGGAAACTTGATATTATTGCAATTCCTACAAGCATATGTTCCTCCCTCATAATAATTTTCAGTAGAATCATGAATGAATTCAAAAATATAACCAGCACCTAAAGCATTCTTTTCATGATCTACAAGCATAGAAAATTTACTACTCTCCACACAAGCAAAATTCTTCTCATGAATAATAGTGGGAGCAAACTCAACAAAATAAGTATCATGTGATTGAAAATTAAGATCAAGATGACAAGTTTCATGGTTATCATTATTCTTTAAATCACAATAATCATCATAGATAGGAGGCATGCTTTCATCATAATAAATTTGCTCATCAAAACTTGGGGGGCAAAAAATATCATCTTCATCCAACATAGCTTCCCCAAGCTTGTGGCTTTGCATATCATTAGCATCATGGATATTCAAGGAATTCATACTAACAACATTGCAATCATGCTCATCATTCAAATACTTAGTGCCAAACATTTTATAGATTTCTTCTTCTAGCACTTGAGCGCAATTATCCTTTCCATCATACCTCACGAAAGATATTAAAAAGGTGAAGCTTATGAGACAAACTCAATTCCATTTTTTATAGTTTTATTTTATAAACTAAACTAGTGATAAAACAAGAAACTAAAAGACTCGATTGCAAGATCTAAAGATATACCTTCAAGCACTCACCTCCCCGGCAACGGCGCCAGAAAAGAGCTTGATGTCTACTACACAACCTTCTTCTTGTAGACGTTGTTGGGCCTCCAAGTGCAGAGGTTTGTAGGACAATAGAAAATTTCCCTCAAGTGGATGACCTAAGGTTTATCAATCCGTATGAGGCGTAGGATGAAGATGGTCTCTCTCGAGCAACCCTGCAACCAAATAACAAAGAGTCTCTTGTGTCCCCGACACACCCAATACAATGGTAAATTGTATAGGTGCACTAGTTAGGCGAAGAGATGGTGATACAAGTGGTATATGGATGGTAGATAAAGGTATTTGTAATCTGAAATTATAAAAACAGCAAGGTAACTAATGATAAAAGTGAGCATAAACGGTATTGCGATGCGTTGAAACAAGGCCTAGGGTTCATACTTTCGCTAGTGCAAGTTCCCTCAACAATACTAACATAATTGGATCACATAACTATCCCTCAACATGCAACAAAGAGTCAGTCCAAAGTCACTAATAGCGGAGAACGAAGGAAGAGATTATGGTAGGGTACGAAACCACCTCAAAGTTATTCTTTCCAATCAATCCATTGGGCTATTCCTATAAGTGTCACAAACAGCCCTAGAGTTCGTACTAGAATAACACCTTAAGACACACATCAACCAAAACCCTAATGTAACCTAGATACTCCAATGTCACCTCAAGTATCCGTAGGTATGATTATACGATATGCGTCACACAATCTCTGATTCATCTATTCAACCAACACAAAGGACCTCAAAGAGTGCCCCAAAGTTCTACCGGAGAATCACGACGAAAACGTGTGCCAACCCCTATAAATAGGTTCATGGGTGGAACCCGCAAGTTGATCACCAAAACATACATCAAGTGAATCACGTGATATCCCATTGTCACCACAGATATCCACGGCAAGACATACATCAAGTGTTCTCAAATCTTTAAAGACTCAATCCGATAAGATAACTTCAAAGGGGAAACTCAATTCATTACAAGAGAGTAGAGGGGGGAAGAAACATCATAAGATCCAAATATAATAGCAAAGCTCACGATACATCAAGATCGTATCACCTCAAGAACACGAGAGAGAGAGAGATCAAACACATAGCTACTGGTACATACCCTCAGCCTCGAGGGAGAACTACTCCCTCCTCGTCATGGAGAGCACCGGGACGATGAAGATGGCCACCGGAGAGGGATTTCCCCCTCCGGCAGGGCGCTGGAATGGGTCTAGATTGGTTTTCGGTGGCTACGAAGGCTTCTAGCGGCGGAACTCCCGATCTATTGTGCTCACGGATGTTTTTAGGGTATATGGAGATATATAGGCGGAAGAAGTACGTCAGGGGGGGCCATGAGGGTCTCACGAGGGTGGAGGGCGCGCCCCCTGCCTCGTGACTTCCTCGCAGATCCCCCGACGTGCACTCCAAGTCTTCTGGGCTTCTTTCCTTCCAAAAATGAGTTCCGTGAAGTTTCAGGTCAATTGGACTCCGTTTGATTTTCCTTTTCTTTGAAACCCTAAAACAGGGTAAAAACAGAAACTGGCACTAGGCTCTGGGTTAATAGGTTAGTCCCAAAAATGATATAAAAGTGTATAATAAAGCCCATAAACATTCAAAACAGTAGATAAGATAGCATGGAGAAATCAAAAATTATAGATACGTTGGAGACGTATCAGCCAGCAAGGCCACCACCAAGCTTCCACCGCTGTTCACATGCAGCTGCCAGGCCAACCAGCTAGGCGGCACCTGCATGGCAACATGCAGCCCCCAGGCCAACTCATCGAGCGCCTGTGTGGTGGCATGCAGATCTTCGTGAAGGCTCCACCATCGCGCCACCTCAGCTGCATGCCCGCCTACATGGCGCCGCACGCATCGCTGGCCAAGGCGCGTGTCGAAGCGAGGAGGTGCGGCGACGGACGGGACGGGCCTCGCCCCCGTCCCCAATAAAGCAAAGGGACACCTAAGCTATGCATTAAATGCGTCTTGTCCTGTAATATGAGCGGTAAGCTCAGAGCACTGTACGCCTTTCCACCTCCCGTGTGCCACTGTGGCTGCCCCTTCCGACTATAAAAGGAGGCCCATGGCATACTGGAGAAGGATTCGGCTCTTTCGAACCACGCACTAACCACAGCTAGTTCGAGAGCTCAAGAACTCTCTGAAATACACCCACCAAAGCAGGACTAGGGTTTTACGCATACTCGCGGCCCGAAACTGGGTAAACGATCCTTGTGCTGTCTACTATCCCTGCTCTTCTTGCAACCCCGCGCCCCGGCAACCGTAGTGGGGATTCTTGTGATCCCATAGGTGTCATTTCACACCGACATCTTTGGCGCGCCAGGTAGGGGACGCAATTGTGAGAATCTCGTTTAGTAGTTAGCCTAGCAGTTCTTCGTCGCCATGGATCCTAAGAAGAAGACGGCCATGACGATCGGTTTGTTGGGAGCCGAACGGGCCGTGCCGGTGCAGACGAGGAGTGGACCGATCGCGGGCAGGACCTGGGCCACGGTCCGCGAGCACCAGCATCCCCTAGGTAGTCAGAGCCTGGCGAGCGGCGTCATTCGCGCGCCAGATGACCGGTCGCATGTCGCCAGATCCAAAGGTGGAGCCGGCCCCCCCGCAGGCAGCGCGGGGCCCTCCAGGGGTGTCGTTGTGCCACCTCCGGGCGGCGCAGCGACCTCCAGGACGTACACACTGGCGACCACTGCGCGGTCTTCCCATGGTGTGCGCGCCGAGCAGTGTCACCACGTTGGTGACCCTGGGCACCACTGTGGGAAGAGCCCTGTGCGTCATCCGCAAGGTGAAGGGGTTCAGCACACTCGGCGAAGCGCTGGCAAAAACAGCACGCAGCCGCTGGGTCGTAACGGAGCTTCTTCTATCGTAGTTAGAAGTCGAAGCGTGCCGCGATCCATGCAGCTGTCGCCACTGCCCAGACCAGCGGAAGCTTTGGCGCGCGCACAACTGCTCCTCGACTTCCCTCCTGCTGCGGAGAAGCTCGACGAACGGAGGGCTACCATCCGGAGCCTCGTCGCCGTCGCAAACAAAGACGATCCGCGACCGGCAGGGCCCTCGGGTCGGCGCTCCACTGAGCCACCACATGTTGGCGCTGGGAGGACCGGGGGAGCTGCGGCCACGGTGCACTCTCCTCCTCCTCGCCAGCCGCCGCGGGTGTTGGCCCGTCGCGGTGACGCTTGTGATAACATCTCCATAGCATCGTCCGACCCGCGGACCCTCCGCGACCAGCGCCAAGTCCTTCGGGAACGAGCTCACAAAGACGCTCGAACCAGCATCGAGCGCCGACGCGAGACGCGCGGCCAGTCGGACAAGCAGGCAGGACCCGCTATGGACCACCCGACACCGGGGGGGGCTACCTTACGAGGTGGGCTGCTCAGCCTTTACCCGTGAGTTGCAGCAGTTCCAGTGGCCGTCCGACCACACGTGCAAGCCCAACATCGGTGAGAAGTACACCGGCAAGACCCATCCGTCCGATTTCCTCAGCATCTACACCATCGCGATGCAGCCTGCTGGGGCCCGCGACTAAAAGGTGCTTGCCAACTATTTCCCGCTGGCGCTCAAGCCCAATGTGATGTCTTGGTTGATGCACTTGCCGGTGGATTCCATTTTTTCTTGGTCGGATCTGCGCCATGAGTTCGTTGGCGTCTTCACAGGAGGCCACCAAGCTCATGGCCAGGCTAGTGATCTGCATATCATTCCCCAGAAGGAAGGGGAGACCCTGCGCAAGTACATCCAGAGATTCAGCCGGGTGCAGTACAACATCCCCGACATTCATCCCACTGCTGTGATTAGCGCATTCCATCAGAACATGCGCAATCGCAAGATGCGTGAAGAGCTGGCGATGACTGAGGGAGTCCTGGATTAGGGGGTGTCCGGATAGCCGGACTATACTTTTGGCCGGACTCCTGGACTATGAAGATACAAGATTGAAGGCTTCGTCCCGTGTCCGGAAGGGACTTTCCTTGGCGTGGAAGGCAAGCTTGGCAATGCGGATATGTAGATCTCCTACCATTGTAACCGACTCTGTGTAACCCTAGCCCTCTCCGGTGTCTATATAAACCGGAGGGTTTTAGTCCGTAGGAGGAACACCAATCATACCATAGGCTAGCTTCTAGGGTTTAGCCTCCTTGATCTCGTGGTAGATCTACTCTTGTACTACCCATATCATCAATATTAATCAAGCGGGAGTAGGGTTTTACCTCCATCGAGAGGGCCCGAACCTGGGTAAAAACATCGTGTCCCTTGTCTCCTGTTACCATCCGCCTAGACGCACAGTTCGGGACCCCCTACCCGAGATCCGCCAGTTTTGACACCGACATTGGTGCTTTCATTGAGAGTTCCTCTGTGTCATCACTTTTAGGCCCGATGGCTCCTCCGATCATCAACAACGACGCTGTCCGGGGTGAAACTTTTCTCCCCGGACAGATCTTCGTATTCGGCGGCTTCGCACTGCGGGCCAATTCGCTTGGCCATCTGGAGTAGATCGAAAGCTATGCCCCTGTCCATCAGGTCAGATTTAGAAGTTCAAACTACACGGCGAACGACCGCGGAGACTTGATCTTTGATGGATCTGAGCCACAGCCAAGCGCGCCGCACTGTCACGATGGGCATGATCTAGCTCTGCCGCCGAACAGTGCCCTGGAGGCCGCACCCGTGTCCGCTCCGACCCTTAGCTCGGAGCCGACCACACCAATCGAGGACGGGTGGTTGGACACCGCCTCGGGGGCTGCAATCTCTACGGCAATCAAGCCGAACACCAGCCTTTTCCTCTGCGAAGCCAGTGACTCCAAGGCGCCGGACTCCTCTCCGGACTCCGAGCCCTCCGCGCCCCTACCAATCGAAGCCGATTGGGCGCCGATCATGGAATTCACCGCTGCAGATATCCTTTAGCACTCGCCCTTCAGCGACATTCTGAATTCACTCAGGTCTCTCTCTTTGTCAGGAGAGTCCTCGCCGGACTATGACCGGCAGGATTGGGATGCGGACGACGAAGAAATTCGATGCCCACCCACCACCCACTTCGTAGCCACTATCGATAATCTAAACGACGTGCTCGACTTTGACTCCGAAGACATCAACAGTATGGACGACGATGTAGGAGACAAACATGAACCAACGCCTATAGGGCACTGGACAGCCACCTCATCTCATGACGTATACATGGTCAACACACCTAAAGGAAGCGACGACGAGGAACACAGAGATGCAACGAGAGATCGTTCACTCGAAAAGCAATCAAAGCAGCGATGTAAGCGCCGCTCCAAGCCCCGCCTCGATAGAGACAGCAGCCGCACAGACCCAGCCATAGAGCAGGGCGAGCTGGCGGACGACAAACACGCCTTCGAGCAAACGCCTGAACAAGGCAACTTGGATAAACAAACCGAACAACCCGTCCTCGGCGAAAACAGCATTTCGGACGACCTTACGCCGGACAAGCTCATGGAGCAGAAGAACCTCCACAAAAGGCTCGTTGCCACTGCGCGTAGCCTGAAAAAGCAGAAGCGAAAGCTCAAAACTGCGGAAGATGCACTCAGAATCAGATGGAGCCAAGTACTCAACACCACAGACAAATACGGCGGCAGTCGCCACACCAAAAGCTATCCTAAGCAAAAGCTACTACCTGAATTTGACGAGGAGGCCGTAGAGCCCCCGCAATCAAAAAATAATAAAGCCACCCGGTAGGATAGACGACCCCATGGCCAGCATAGAGCAGCAAGCGGCGCCGCACACATGCCGGCACGCGATCCACTCAAGGATTCGCATCAAAAAGATGGCCCAGCCAGATCTATCTATGGGCCAAGAAAGCAAGCTCTCGTAAGCAATGCAACACAACCAATATCCGAACATCACGGCACACCCAAATACAGGGAGCCGCACACCCCCTATGTTTCACCAATGAGGTTCTGAACCATGAATTTCCAGCGGGATTCAAGCACGTAAACATAGAGGCGTACGACGGAACAACAGACCCTGGAGTCTGGATTGAGGATTACATCCTCCACATACAAATGGCCAGAGGAGATGACCTCCACGCCATAAAATACTTACCCCTTAAGCTTAAAGGGCCAGCTCGGCACTGGCTCAAAAGCCTTCCCAAAAACACCATTGGAAGTTGGGAAGAGCTCGAAGATGCTTTCCGGGCAAAATTTCAAGGGACCTATGTCCGCCCTACGGATGCAGATGATCTAAGTCACATAACTCAACAGCCCGGAGAGTCAGCCCGGAAATTCTAGAACAGATTCCTTACTAAAAAGAATCAGATAGTCGACTGTCCGGACGCCGAAGCCTTAGCAGCTTTTAAACATAACGTTCGAGACGAATGGCTCGCCAGACACCTCGGCCAGGAAAAGCCAAGAACAATGGCCGCATTAACAAGCCTCATGACCCGCTTTTACGCAGGAGAGGACAACTGGTTGGCAAGATGTAGCACCAACGACCCAAGTACATCCGAAGTTAGAGATGGAAACGGAAAACCCCAACGCAACAAGGACCAGCACCGGAATAAGGGAAGCAGCCCAAAGAGCACGGCAGTCAATGCCGGATTCAAAAGCTCACGACAGAGTCAGAAAAAGCCGCCCCTCCAGGATAACAGGGACGAGCTATCCAACCTAAACAAAATCTTGCACATGATATGTTAAATACACAGTACTCCCGGGAAGCCTGCAAACCATACCCACAGAGATTGTTGGGTCTTCAAGCAATCCGGCAAACTCAACGCCGAACACAAGGGGCTCGACTCACCAAGTGAGGACGATGACGAACCCCACAAGCAGAGCACCAGGAAACAAAAGAATTTTCCACAAGGAGTCAAAACAGTAAACTTACTTCACGTGACAAAACGAGCGGCGCCCATAGGGATATGCGCCATACGGCCTATCCCAAAGGAGTCTCGCCACTGGTTGTTAAAACAGATCACCTTCGACCATCAGGATTACTCTAGAAGTATCCGGAACGCAAGCTGGACTGCCTTGGTATTAGATCCAATAATCGGCGGACTCCACTTTACAAATGTCCTGATGGATGGAGGCAGTGGTCTAAACCTGTTATATCAGGACACAATCCGCCACATGGGGATAGACCCAACAAAAATTCGCCATGGCAACACTTCCTTTCAAGGAGTAACGCCAGGCCAAGTTGCCCACTGCATGGGCTCTCTCCGGCTAGAAGTTATGTTCGGCTCCCCCGACAACTTCCGTCGCAAAAGGCTAACCTTCCATATCGCCCCATTCTCAAGTAGCTATCAAGCACTACGGGGACGCGAGGCTTTCGCCCGCTTTAACGCAATAACGCATTATGTGTCTCTTACGCTTAAGATGCCCGGTCCATGATGCATCATCTCATTAAAGGGAAAACATTGAGTGCGAGTCCCGCGCAGAAGACTGTGCGGCTGCCTTAACAGCCCCACAATAAAACGGCTTCACTAGCCAAAACATCTAAACAGGTCGTTAAGACCACGGACGCGGCTAGACGAGTCCGGCACAAACATATAATTGATAAAGGCTTAATAGCCGTATACCCCTGTACTAGGGGCTCCGCGCATATAAAACAAGAGACAATCAAGCTCAATCTTACCCATTTCAATTTATACTTTGTTTATTTTGTATAACTTCTATTCGGCACGACCTTCATTCAACTAAGTTCCTCTCTTTTACAGATGAACATCGTGCTGCGCCCGTCCAGGATACGGCACAACGGAGACACAGGCGCAGATGTGCAGCAGGGACCCGTTCCAAGGATTCTTTTCAGATTAAGACCCTGCGTAAACCTTTTTTACTGTCTCTTGTTGATACACATCCCCTGGTTTTTTGGTATAACCAAGGAGGAGGCTGGCGTCTTGGCATGTGGCCATGTCAGAATTTTGCGCGTACCTGGACAGTGGGAGCTTATAACTAAGGGCGTTGTCCCGCCCGCCCTCATAAAGACCGAATACCTTAGGGAGTGTTCGGCGTCGCGAGTTTGGCCTTATATGCATCAACTCCGAATCATGTCTTTGGTCAAATGTTGGGTTGCCCGTGTCCTGTGTTTTGCTGCCTTACGTTCCGCTCTATCGGCTAAGGCGGCACCAGGAGAACTACTGCGATTGTGCCCCGGTTCGGCCAGGCGAGCACCTCAGTAGAGAAAGCCGAAAATTGACTGTCATGATATAGCGTGAGACTGGTCAACCACTCAATGACTTATCGGAATCTTTAGGATTCCTCCGCATTAACGAAGGGCCGTTTCCCGGCCAGGCACATACGCGCCCCGAGTTCGGGCAAGCGCAGAGGCCACCAGGGGCTATATAAGTAGCCTCACTGTCAAACTCTTATCGCTAAGTGAAAGTGATAAAGCATCATTGTCCGATTGCCTAGTTCGCTGCACTATCACCTCCTTTGTAGGACCAAGACGTTGGATTAAGTGTGAAAATGCGCCTTCTGCGAACACCCCCGCATTATTTGCGTGGGGGCTGAAACCGACGACTGCCATCTTTCAGATTATATATACATATATCTTAAACGGCCGCAGAGGAGGTGTTATAATACTTGAAGGCACAAGTATAAAAAGCTTCTACAATTTATCAAAATATTGTTTTACAATAACATATGCTATTCGAACATAGCATCCTTCGAGCACTGCGTCTCTATTACACGAGCGCCTTGAAGAACTTCCCGAAAATAGTGCTCGGCAGGTACTCGGCTTTCGTCCGAATCTCGGGATGCAACAGCGGTGGTCTCCATCTCCGCCCAGTATGTCTTGACACGGGCAAGAGCCATCCGTGCACCCTCTATGCACGCTGACCTCTTCATCGCATTAATATGCGGCACCGCACCAAGGAACTGCTGCACCAAGTTGAAATAACTTTTCGGCTCTGGCCTCCCCGGCCACAAATGACTCATGACACACTTCATGGCAAGTCCGGACAACCTATTCAGCTCGGCCCATTCGGCCAGGCGATCGGCTACTGACAGTGGATGCTGTGGATTGTGGAACTGCGACCAGAAGAGCTTTTCCACTTCGCGATCTTCTTGATCTCGAAAGTGTTCGGTCGCATCTGCAGCACTCGCTGCCAAATCCAGATAGGTGTCCGCCGTACTCCACATCCGGTCTAACGGAGCATGTTTAGGATCGCAGAACTTCCTCCGCAGCATAAAGGGCTTTCCAGCCGCGATCTCTCCGGCCTGAGGCAGCTCCTCCTTCATAGCTCTCATCGCAGAGCAAGCATCCTTGGCATCGGCAACGGCTTTCTCCAGGTCCGTTTGTTCCGCCCTGTCTTCTCTTTCAAGAAGCTTGCAACGGTCAGCAGCGCTCTTCAACTTCACGGCCATCTCGGCCATTTCCTTCTTGCTTCGACAGTGAGCAGCCTGTTCGGCTTTCAGCTCTTCAATTGCCTTTCCGGCAGCCGCATCACTTTTTCTGGCTTGCTCCTTGGCTTGGGCAAGTTCCGCCCGAAGATTCTCCATGGCAGCAGCACCATCTGCATCAAGCACACACATTGTAACATACTGGCATAAAGCTCCTCTTACCAGGTGCCACCGGAGGAATTATATACCTTGTGCCTCGTCAAGTCGCTTGTTGACAAGCGCGATGTCGGCATCTGCCACGTCAAGCTGCCGCTTTAGCTCGGCAAATTCATCAGTCCGGCTGGCCTCCGGACACTTCGCCACCTACGTATGAAGGCGGCATATTAGACCTGGTGTCGGTGTCAAAACCGGCGGATCTCGGGTAGGGGGTCCCGAACTGTGCGTCAAGGCCGGATGGTAACAGGAGACAAGGAACACGATGTTTTTACCCAGGTTCGGGCTCTCTCGATGGAGGTAATACCCTACTCCTGCTTGATTAATATTGATGATATGGGTAGTACAAGAGTAGATCTACCACGAGATCAAGGAGGCTAAACCCTAGAAGCTAGCCTATGGTATGATTGTTGTATATGGAGTTGATTCTGTCCTACAGACTACAACCCTCCGGTTTATATAGACACCGGATAGGGTTAGGGTTACATAGAGTCAGTTACAATGGTAGGAGATCTTGAATATCCGCATCGCCAAGCTTGCCTTCCACGCCAAGGAAAGTCCCATCCGGACACGGGACGAAGTCTTCAATCTTGTATCTTCATAGTCCGGGAGTCCGGCTGAAGGTATAGTCCAGCTACCTGAACACCCCCTAATCTAGGACTCCCTTAGTAGCCCCCGAACCAGGCTTCAATGACGACGAGTCTGGCGCGCAGATTGTTCGGCATTGCAAGGCGGGTTCTTCTCCAAATCTTGTGTACCTGTAGGAATAATGTATGTCTTCTGTAATGTAGTGCTCCTCGGCTTCCACGCCCAATAATGGCCGTCTTCCACGTGTCAAATGAATGCGAAAAGCCGGGGCGTTTTTACACCCACACCCCTAGCCGTATAAACGAGCCGCATATTTAACGGGATGGGGATTTAGGTCCAAACCACATCTCCTCCTTTCCGTGAGTTATCATCAGAGCACTTCTAGCAAAGGTCCATTCCAACATGGCCAGCCGTCCCAGCTCCTCCTCTCGCCCTTCCAGTCCTAAACCTGGAGACTGGGAGAGGTGCTCCATCCCACACAGCGAGCTAGTGTCGCTTCAGGCCAAGGGATTTCTCCCTCAGGCCTATATGGTCCCGGTCCGAGCCAGACTCGCCACCTATAATGGTGGAGAGCAAGTAGAGAGCACCCCCAATCCCTCTAAAGGAGAGCGGGTGTGCCTCGTCCCCTATCTAATTAGGGGACTGGGATTTCCAATTCATCCATTTCTTCGCGGGCTTCTGGAGTTCTACGGCCTCCAGTTGCACAATCTCACGCCCGCCTCCATATTGCATATTGCGGGTTTCGTCGCCCTTTGCGAGCTATTTTTAGGCGTTGAGGCTCATTTCGCGCTGTGGAAGAGGTTATTCTGCCTGGTGCCCCGTTCTCAAGAGGGGTCTATATACCAAGTGGGCGGAGCCGAAGTATGGCGCATCGCCGGGACCGGATACCTATCCGGAACCCCAAAGAAGGCGTCCGAGGACTGGCCTTCGGAATGGTTTTACATAGATGACGTCCCGCTACCGGACCCTATCCGGGTCGGTCTCCCTGAGTTCAACAGCGCTCCATTGAAGAAACGCTTGAGCCGGCGTCCGCGGAGCTCTCAGAGAGAAAGTGACAGAGACGTCCTTTACCTAATGGGCCGGATAAAACTGTTGGCTCATTCCGGACTAACCATGATTGGAGTCATGGCCGCATGCATTATGCGGGGGGTGCAGCCGCTTCAATATAGAGGCCACCCCATGTGGGATTTCAACGGGGAGGACGACGCCACCCGCTACGGCCGTAAGGGGCCGGATTCGGCTGCCGCTCTACTAAAGAGGAGGAATTCCTCCGCGTCAACCCGCGGGCCGGATTCAGTATGTACGATCCTCCAAGTTGGGTAAGTGAACAATTGCGCTTGCCCGTTTGTTTTATACTCCCATGGTTAGATAGGTAGTCTAACGACTTCAATGCAGGAACTACGACAGGAGGTAAAGGATATAAACAGTCACCTTCCACAGCCCGAGGACCCAGAACGGTCCCTCAATCTGGACTCCGACGAAGATCCAAACATATCGGTGGATTTTATTGACGGGGTGTTCTATCAGCTAAGCAAGGACAATACCTTGGTAGCCATCACGGCTGATTACCCAGGGTTAATCCCGGCCTCCCAGGTGACAGAAACCGGAGTCTCATTCCCTTGAGAGAGTTTCCACTCTCATGTATTCCGGTGTTTCTGACGATAACCATGTTTTGCAGGGGAGATTTCCGAGGCAGGAGGCCGAACCTGCGGCGGCTAGCCAACGAGGGGCCGCAGGGCCCCGTGGGACAAAAAGGAATGCAGTCTGGACTGAGATGCCGGCGCAAAGGTATAGTGCACCCTCTGTTTCCCTGGTGTTTATTCTGTCAGGGCATATTAACGTTCGTGCCATCTTCAGAACGAAGAGACCTCGCCGGACTACATCCGGAGAGGTTGCCAATCGCGCGTCCACCAGCCAGGCTCCAACGTCTGGCCAGGAAGCGGAGGCGAGCACAAGGTGCGCACCGGAGGCTCCTCTGACAAAGGATGCGGACAGGCTGTCTGCCACAAATTATGAAGTGGAGAGTGCCATGAACCACATGCGTCGCCGGACAGTTCTACGCGACGCTTGTTTCTCCCAAGAGGCTTTAGATGCCTTTAATTCGGGAGATGCGTACCTCCGTGCCGCTCAAAATGGTTTAGCCAGAGCCATGGAGCAGTATGTAAAAGACATACGGGTAAGAAAATTTTGGTTAAACATATATATGCCAGTAGCCCCTGAGACTTGAAGCAGTTAGAGCAACTGATTTAAGGATCATTTAATATGCAGGTTCTTACAGAGAAGAATACCGTATTGTCCCAGGAGCTGGAAAAGTGCAAGGCCCAACTAGAGGCCGCACTAGCCGCAGCAGGGGAGCCCAAAAAGACCCCCTCAGGTAAGATACACTTTGAAAGATTAGTATTGTGCGGTGTGGGTGCACATCTGACAAATCATATTGCAGATGGCGCCGGACTCGATCCGGACAAGCAACAACTCTTACGCCAGCTAAAGGCCGGTGAGAGTATGTTGACAAAGGTGAGGCGAGAGAAGAATGATCTTCAGGATGCCAACACCAAGCTGGACGTTGAATTTAAAGATGTTCGCGGCCAGCTGTCGGACTCCATGAAGGAGAATCAGCGGCTTCGACGCGGCATTTTTAGTAAGTGCTTGAACAAACTTCGAAAAAAAAGTTAGGCGAGGAAGTCGACTAATAGAGTAATGTCTGTAGGTATGCTCACAGGTCGTCCTGCAGAGGAGATGCCCGGTTCTACGGGTGACCTTCTTCCCGAGCTCTTGCAACTGCACGAGCGATTTCGGCAGGCTATGCGGGGTATTGCCAAGCCTTATGGCCTTCCCACTCCGTGCCCGAGGGCCTTGGAGAGCTTGCGGAGAAGCTGAAGGGAGCTTGGTGGCGCTTCCGGTTGTGGAAGATATCGGCCTGCCGACAAGGCGCTAGGGAGGCCTAGGCCATGGTGAAGACCTGTTTTACGAAGTCTGACCCAAACCACATGGCCGAGGTTGGACCACTGGGGCCTGACAGGAAGGAGATCCCTGTGAGCTTAGTATACGGCCAAGTAGAGTTGGCCGCGAAGTATTCCCAATAGGACTGTAAATTAGATAGCCTATTAGATGGTATAGAAGAGGAATACAATCAGTCAGAATGACTATGTAATTTTGAATTGACATGTATAATGCCTTCTAACCGGATTGTAGATCGTTTGTCGTTGCCGACCTTTTCGCTTCAACCTCGGGACCTGACGGTCCGGAGTGTGTCCGAATACCCTAGAGGTTATATAAGAACCGGGGTATGCGTGGAGACCAGGCGTAGGGGTCATCAGTGCTATATCAGACAAGTGCCCAACTAGTTATGTTATATTACATGGTTAGTAAGAAACATCTTCCAGAGAGAATAGTTCCGTTAAGGGTTCCTTTCGCTGGGAGGCATGCCCTAAGGTGCATGTCCGGACTGCGTGAAGAGACACAGAAAAAAAAGCATCTGGGGGCGCATAAAATGAGTAAAAAGATCATCTTTTATTTCACCGACCGAATATTCCCTTAAGAACGCTAGCTTTCGGCTTCACCCAGTCTGAGGTACACATCCGGCTGACCCGGCAGTAACAATCGCAGAGGTGCTCCCTTTACCGCCTAGCCGAACAATCGGGAACGTAGGGGTAAGCACGGGAGCCAGGCAACCCAGCTTGGCCAAAACTTAAGTCATATCGATGCATATAATGGCGAAGAAAAAGGTACATGCGGAAGTTTAACGCATGTGTTGGGCATGAAGCCCATATGAATAAGCTTATGTTAAAGAAGCCCCCAGGTTTAATGAGCGCGAGTGGCGCGTCACTAGATGAGCCTTTAAGGGCTATAAAAGAAAAGAGGGGAAGGAGAGAAATGTAAGACGGAAAAATGCAAAAAATGGACAGAGGAAGGAGACGAACACAGAGTCCGGCGCTAGGCATAGAATCTTCGGAGGCGGGTGGCGTTCCACGGGTTCGGCTCGAGTCGGTTATCCGATGCATCTCGCAGGCGGTACGCCCCACCAGTCAGGACTTGGTCGATTATGAATGGGCCTTCCCACTTGGGCTTGAGTTTGTCCTTTTTCTTATCCGGCAGGCGTAGAACTAGTTCGCCAACATTGTAATTTTTGGCCCGTACTTCTCTGCTTTGATATCTTCGGGCCTGCTGTTGATAAAACGCGGAACGGGCTTTTGCCACGTCACGCTCCTCCTCCAAGGCATCCAAGTTGTCCTACCGATCGAGCTCGGCTTCTCTTTCTTCGTACATGCGCACTCTAGGTGAGTCATGAATTATGTCGTAGGGCAGAACTGCCTCTGCGCCGTACACCATAAAAAATGGTGTGTATCCGGTGGTGCGATTTGGCGTGGTCCACAGCCCCCATAGCACGGAGTCGAGCTCCTCTACCCAGTGCGTGTTAGATTCCTTGAGGGACCGCACCAGTCTGGGTTTAATGCCGCTCATGATAAGACCATTTGCATGTTCGACCTGGCCGTTGGTTTGTGGGTGATAGACGGAAGCATAATCGAGCTTGATGCCCATGTTTTTGCACCAAAGTTTTACCTCGTCGGCGGTAAAGTTTGTACCATTATCGGTTATGATGCTGTGGGGGACGCCGTACCGGTGTACAACCCCGGATATAAAGTCTATCACAGGTCCAAATTCGGCCGTTTTGACAGGCTTGGCTTCTATCCATTTGGTGAATTTATCCACTATGACCAGTAGGTATTTTTTCCTATCGGTCCCACCTTTAAGGGGCCCGACCATGTCAAGCCCCCAGACCGCAAAAGGCCAGGTGATGGGTATAGTTTGGAGTGCGGTGGGTGGCATATGGCTTTGGTTGGCAAAAAGTTGGCAACCAGCGCATCGTTGGACTAGGTCCTGAGCGTCTGCCCGGGCCGTCGGCCAATAAAAGCCTATACGGAAAGCCTTGCTAACAAGGGACCAAGCAGCGGCGTGGTGACCACCGAGTCCGGCATGAATTTCAGCCAGAAGGTTCCGCCCTTCCTCTTCGGAGATGCACCTTTGAAGGACTCCGGTGGTGCTTTTCTTATAAAGCTCTCCCTCGTGGATTCTATAGGCTTTAGATCGCCGCACTATGCAGCGGGCCTCGTTTTGGTCCTCCGGGAGTTCCTGCCTAGTAAGGTAGGCTAGGAATGGTTCTGTCCACGGGGCGATGACCGCCATTATTACGTGGGCTGAAGGTGTAATTTCATTGGCAGAGCCTCCAATTGTGTCAGATTGTTCGGCGTCGAGTGGTGCGGCTGGGTCCGGGCTGTTATTTGCGGGTTCCCCCTCCCATGCTACGGATGGCTTGAACAATCTTTCCAAAAAGATGTTGGGGGGGACTGCATCGCGTTTTGCTCCGATGCGTGCCAGGACGTCCGCTGCTTGATTGTTTTCTCGGGCTATATGGTGAAACTCCAGCCCTTCGAACCGAGCTGACATTTTTAGGACGGCGTTGCGGTAAGCTGCCATTTTTGGGTCCTTGGCGTCGAAGTCTCCATTTATTTGGGATATCGCGAGGTTTGAATCCCCGCATACCTCTAGGCGCTGGATACCCATGGATACTGCTATCCGGAGACCATGTAGGAGGGCCTCATATTCGGCTGCATTGTTGGAATCCGTGTACATGATCTGGAGCACATATTGGACTGTGTCTCCTGTGGGGGACATCAGGACGACGCCAACCCCCAGTCCGGCCAACATTTTGGAGCCATCGAAATACATAAGCCAGTTTGAATATGTGTCGTACTCTTTAGAGAGCTCGGCCTCCGTCCATTCTGCGACGAAGTCGGCCAAAACTTGTGATTTAATAGCTCGCCGTGGCTTATAGGTTATATCGAATGGGAGAAGCTCGATGGCCCATTTTGCAATCCGGCCCGTTGCATCGCGGTTGTTGATAATATCGTTGAGTGGTACTTCCGAGGCTACTGTTATGGGACACTCTTGAAAGTAGTGTCGTAGCTTCCGGGATGCCATGAATACCGCGTATGCAATCTTTTGATAATGCAGGTACCGTGATTTGCATGGAGTGAGGACAGTGGATACGTAGTAGACCGGCCTTTGAAGGGGGAATTTGTGTCCATCCGTTTCCCGCTCGACAACGAGCACTGCGCTGACAACTTGATGTGTTGCTGCAATGTACAATAACATTGGTTCGCCGGTGTTTGGCACGGCCAGGACTGGGTTTGTTGCCAATATGGCTTTTATTTCATCAAGTCCGGCCGTGGCGGCATCCGTCCACTCGAAGTGTTCGGTGCGCCGAAGGAGGCGATAGAGGGGTAGTGCCTTTTCTCCCAAGCGGGAGATAAAGCGGCTTAAAGCCGCCACGCATCCGGTTAATTTTTGTATTTGTTTAAGGTCCTTTGGGACATCCAATTGTGACAAAGCTCGGATCTTTGCTGGGTTTGCTTCAATTCCTCTACCGGATACAATGAAGCCCAAGAGCTTTCCGGCTGGAACGCCGAAGACGCATTTTTCTGGGTTGAGCTTGATGTCATATTTTCGGAGGTTATCGAATGTAAGCCTCAAGTCGTTTACTAGGGATTCAACATGTCTTGTTTTGACGACCACGTCATCCACATACGCCTCCACTGTTTTGCCGATCTGGTTTGCCAGACATGTCTGGATCATGCGCTGATATGTTGCGCCGGCGTTTTTCAGCCCGAAGGGCATTATGTTGAAGCAGAATGGGTCGTATGGTGTGATGAATGTTGTTGCAGCTTGGTCTGATTCTGCCATCTTGATTTGATGGTAACCGGAGTATGCGTCGAGGAAGCACAACAAATCGTGTCCTGCGGTGGCGTTGATAATTTGATCGATATGTGGGAGGGGGAAGGGATCCTTTGGGCAAGCCTTGTTAAGGTCTTTAAAATCAACACACAGGCGCCAGGATTTGTCCTTCTTTGGTACCATCACCAGGTTTGCTAGCCAGTCCGGGTGTTTTATGTCTCCAATGAATCCGGCCTCCAATAGCTTGGCTAGCTCCTCTCCCATAGCCTGTCTCTTGGGTTCGGAAAAACGCCGAAGGGCTTGTTTGACAGGTTTGAATCCTTTTAGGATATTTAAGCTGTGTTCGGCCAGCCTGCGTGGGATCCCTGGCATGTCTGAAGGGTGCCAGGCGAAAATGTCCCAGTTCTCACGTAGGAACTCTCATAGTGCGGCGTCTACATCAGGGTTCAGTCATGCCCCGATGGAAGCTGTTTTATTGGGGTCCGTTGGATGGACCTGGAATTTGACTATTTCGTCTGGCTTGAAGGATGTGGATTTGGATCTCTTGTCGAGTATCACATCATCCCTGTTAACCATGGAGCGCAGCGCAGTCAGTTCCTCGGCTGCTAAGGCTTCGGATAGTGCCTCAAGGGCTAATGCGGCCATCTTGTTTTCGGCGCGGAGTGCTATGCCCGGATCACTAGCTAGAGTGATAATTCCATTTGGCCCGGGCATCTTAAGCTTCATGTACCCGTAATGGGGTATTGCTTGGAGGATTGTGAATGCTTCCCGCCCTAGTAAAGCGTGATATCCGCTCTTAAACGGGGCCACCTGAAACGTGACTTCTTCGGACCTGTAATTATCCGGCGTGCCGAACACCACATCTAGTGTGATTTTTCCTGTGCAGCGCGCTTCCCGGCTAGGGATTATTCCTCTAAAGGTTGTGCTGCTTCGCTCAATGCGGTTCTAGTCTATTTCCATTTTTTGAAGGGTTTCCTCATAAATGAGGTTCAGTCCGCTGCCTCCATCCATGAGCACCTTGGTGAGGCGAAAGCCGTCCACTATGGGACTGAGGACCAATGCGGCTGGTGCTCGGGATGTTCGGAATCTAGGTTCATCACTTGCGTTGAAGGTAATGGCAGTGTCGCTCCATGGATTTATTGTTGCAACTTGATAGACTTCGGCAAGGCTGCGGAGTGTTCTTTTTCGCACATTGTTTGATGCGAAAGTCTCGAAGACTGTGAGAACGGTACTGGTGTCCTTGGGCTGGCTTTCTGCGGCTTCCGGAATTAAGAGGTCCTCGCCGATTTTGGCCACCTGCCGGAGTATCCAACATGCTCTAAGGCTGTGAGTTGGTGTGGCGTCCTCTATACTGTGAATTTTACAGGGTCCATCAAGCCATCTTTCCAGTACGGTTCCATGCCCTGTAGAGAGTTTTAGCTTTTTGGTGTTTATCCCGGGTGTCCTGTGATAATGCACCCTCTTAGTTCAGACGGGATTACTATTCAAGGCCGGATTATCCCAAAAATTTATTTCGGTTTTCTAGGCGCTTTCCATCGCATAGTATTTTTGTACTATGGATGCCAAGTCAGTGAAGCGTGTGATATCACGACGACTTACGGCGTTAAGGATTCCCTTGTCCGTGCAATTACTGCAGAAAATTGCGATTGCGTCTTCCTCGCGGCAATCCTTTATCCTGTTCATAACCAGGAGGAATCTGGCCCAGTAATGATGTACTGTTTCCTCGGGCCTCTGCCTGATTTGGGAGAGATCGCTTATGATCGGGTGTGCGGGTGTCGTTGAATCTGAAATCTCGCCCAATCCAAGATTCGGAGGCCGAAGAGTTTCCGAACTCTGAAGTTCGGATTCTTGGATGTTGTCCAGTGAATCTGGCCCGTTGCCTGATCCTAAGCTCAGGTCTTGAGTTACATCTCCCCCTCCGCGGGTATCCGGCTTGGAGGGGTCGGGAATTCGGACGTAGCTAGTCCTTAAAATAGATGAAGGGTCGCCGCACTGTGTCTCTACCACGGCAACGTGGTGGGTGACTTGGGGAGAGTTAATTTCTCTTAGATCGGGTTTAAGCCCAACCTGGTCGTAATCCGTAGCGACCCCCAGGGCGGCGATGCGATCCAAGAGCTCGCTTACAGAAGAGAGCTCCGTTGGATCTAGCTGCTCGACAAGCTCCGAGCTGACGTGTAGGTTGCTTTTGATGACCCGAGAGGTCACCGTCGGTGCAACAACCAAACAGGCGGTCATGAGGAAACCACCTAGCCGGAGGGTTTGGCCGACAGCCAAGGCTCCCTTAGCAACGGCGCCGTCTTTAAAGACGGGAGGAGGCATCCTTCCTGATTGTGACGGCACAGAGGAACTCTCAATGAAAGCACCAATGTCGGTGTCAAAACCGGCGGATCTCGGGTAGGGGGTCCTGAACTGTGCGTCAAGGCCGGATGGTAACAGGAGACAAGGAACACGATGTTTTTACCCAGGATCGGGCCCTCTCGATGGAGGTAATACCCTAATCCTTCTTGATTAATATTTATGATATGGGTAGTACAAGAGTAGATCTACCACGAGATCAAGGAGGCTAAACCCTAGAAGCTAGCCTATGGTATGATTGTTGTATATGGAGTTGATTCTGTCCTACGGACTACAACCCTCCGGTTTATATAGACATCGGATAGGGTTAGGGTTACATAGAGTCGGTTACAATGGTAGGAGATCTTAAATATCCGCATCGCCAAGCTTGCCTTCCACGCCAAGGAAAGTCCCATCCGGACACGGGACGAAGTCTTCAATCTTGTATCTTCATAGTCCGGGAGTCCGGCTGAAGGTATAGTCCGGCTACCCGAACACACCCTAATCCAGGACTCCCTCACCTAGGATTATGATCCTCTGCGCGCTGTCACTTTTGACAACGCACAGAGTCTCAGGGGCTACTATCTACACAGGGCGCATCCTCTTTATGCGCAACTGTCAAGAAAGGGTACATTATTTCACGTACCTCAAAACCTGTCAGTAAACTCCTGACGGCCTCGTGCAATCCGCTCTCCGTGGAAGAAATCCTCTCAGTCACCGTACCCATCAATGCACGGTGCTCCTCTGAGATAGACGCTCGCCCTAGCAGATCCTTCAGCTCCTCCGACCGCGCACCGGACGGTGCCGGACTCGTCCGATGGCCCTTTTCGAAGGCCGGACGCGGAGGGCTTTGGGGGCCCATACGACTACCTTCCGGCCCTGCCGGATTTGGAGAAACCCTCCGCAAAGATACCTCAGGGTCGCCCGCCTCGCTAGGCGGTACGGCAGGGGGAGGCGTTCCGCTTTCCATCATCTCCGGAAGAAGGTCCCCCGAAGACGAGCTCTGCTGAGAAGGGCTGAGGTCTGAGCTACAAGGTAAATTTTCGGTTACTTTCCTCAGATATAAAGCAAGGATTTCTCTCATCTGTTAAAAACAAAACCTCTCTCTACTTACGGCTCGGTGGAGGGCTGATCCCCTTGAGGGCATAATTCGACCGAGGTATCCCCGGTGCAGGACCCTCTGACGAGGATTTTCCCCCCGGCTTTGAGGCCATGGTCTCCGGGTCTTCAGAGGCGGTCCTCTTCTTCCCTTGAGGAGAGGAATTTTCGGTTCCTCCCTTCCGAACAGCCTCCCTCGAGGAGGCCGTAGTTTCCTTGTCCCCTCCCTTGCTTTCCTCCAAAGGCACAATCTTCAACATCCTGACTAGCACGGGATCCAGCGTGGTCTCGGGGAGGGGAGCCGGACACCTGATCAACTTTGCTTTCTCTATCCACTCCTGTTTAAAGGACAGCTCTTTTAGGGGCAAGTTTATGACAAAATATACGGATAGCGAGTCCGGGCACAAGGCTACTTACTTGAGTATCCGGGCGGTTGCAGCTCAGACATGCGTCCTCGGTCAAGTCCGGACACATTGCTTGTGATCCGAAGAACAATTTATACATCTCCGCTGGCGTTGCAGCCATGAAATGCTGGAGAGCTCGCGATCCCTCCGAATTGAACTCCCACAGGCGAAGGGGGCGACGTTTGCCGGGCAGGATTCGACGGATCAGCATGACCTGCGTCACTTCAACCAGGCTGAGGTCTCTTTCTAAGAGATCCCTGATGCGGCCCTGCAACAAGGGCATGTCCTTGGATGGCCCCCAGTCTAGTCCTTTATTGACCCATGACGCTAGCTGTGGTGGGGGACCCGAGCGAAAGGCAGGTGGCGCCACCCACTTGGTGCCCCTAGGAGCGGTGATATAGAACCACTCTCGTTGACATAAGCCGAGCTCCTCTTGAAAAGAGCCCTCGGGCCATGGAGCATCGGCATTCTTGCTTATAACAGCGCCTCCGCACTCCGCGTGCCGTCCTTCGATCATCTTCGGCTCTACTTTGAAGGTCTTGAGCCATAGTCCGAAGTGAGGAGTAACACGGAGGAAGGCTTCACACACGACGATGAATGAGGAAATATGGAGGATGGACTCTGGAGCTAAGTCATGAAATTCCAGCCCATAATAAAACATGAGCCCCCTCACGAAGGGATCCGTCTGGAAGCCTAGCCCCCGATAGAAGTGAGACATGAACACCATGCTCTCACCAGGCTTGGGAGTAGGAATGACCTGCCCTTGAGCAGGCAGCCTATGCGAGATTTCACCGGTCAAGAACCTTGCCTCTCTCAGCTTTAGCACGTCCTCCTCTGTAACGGAGGAGGACATCCATCGGCCTCGAAGGTCGGAACCCGACATTGTCGAAGATCCGAAGCACCTGAAATCTAGAGCCTTGGGTGTTGGAACTCGAGGCGAAAGGCGAACTCGTTTGAGATTGAAAGAAAGGAGTAAGGCCTTGGTCTCTTTATAAGAGGTTGAATACCAAGGGCCTTCCCCGTAACCATTTGGGACTCGCCTTTAATCGAGAAAACATGCCAACGGGCACGATTGGGTTACCCACGTCCGTATTGATGAGAATCCCGTAAATAAAGGGGACACGATCTCTGCTTCGACAAGACGTGCCAAGGAAACTGCCTCGCTAAACGCGCTGAGGTGGGACAATAAAAACGATTCGAATAAAGGCTTGGCTGTGGTGTGATGTCACGCTATGGAATACGTCAGCAGATTAGATTTGTGTAAATATTATTCTCTCTATGGCAATATGTGGAAACTTATTTTGCAGAGCCGGACACTATCCTGGTGTTCAAAATCTTCTACGAAGTACTTGGAGGAGGAACCCGCCTTGCAATGCCGAAGACAATCTGCGCGCCGAACTCGTCGTCATTGAAGCCTGGTTCAGGGGCTACTGAGGGAGTCCTGGATTAGGGGTGCCCAGATAGCCGGACTATACCTTCGGCCGAACTCCTGGACTATGAAGATACAAGATTGAAGGCTTCGTCCCGTGTCCGGAAGGGACTTTCCTTGGCGTGGAAGGCAAGCTTGGCGATGTGGATATGTAGATCTCCTACCATTGTAACCGACTCTGTGTAACCCTAGCCCTCTCCGGTGTCTATATAAACCGGAGGGTTTTAGTCCGTAGGAGGAACAACAATCATACCATAGGCTAGCTTCTAGGGTTTAGCCTCCTTGATCTCATGGTAGATCTACTCTTGTACTACCCATATCATCAATATTAATCAAGCAGGAGTAGGGTTTTAACTCCATCAAGAGGGCCCAAACCTGGGTAAAAACATCGTGTCCCTTGTCTCCTGTTACCATCCGCCTAGACGCACAGTTCGGGACCCCCTACCCGAGATCCGCCGGTTTTGACACTGACAATGACCAAAGTTAAGGATGTGGCCGAGCTCTATGTTCTGGCCGAAAGGTGCGCCTGGGCTGAAGAGGGAAGGAAGTACCCCGGCGAAGACGCCGGCGTGGAAACCGACTCTACCGATGAAGACGCCGCCACCTAGATGAAGAAGGGCCGGCGTCGCAACAGAAAACACAAAGGCAAGCCCGTGCTTGCCATTGAGGGATCTGATGATACCGGTGCCGGCAAGAAGGTCAAGGCAGACGCCCCCGACAAGGAGATTGCCAGGTGCGCCGCCTGCCGGGCCTTGGCGGCCACCGACAAGCCAGGAAGCTCCGGCAAGCAATATTGCAAGATCCACCGCACCAAAGGCCACAACCTCCAGAACTGCCGACAAGTCGAGCTGCTTGCTGAGAAGCAAAAGGCTGAGTGCGAGAGGCGGGACAAGGATAAGGACCAGGATGGTGCTGAGGGATCCGGCAAGAAGTGTGGCCGCCAAGGAGGTTGCCCCGGCAAGGACAACCAGCAAGAGAGCCCCGCCCGGGGCCGCGACAAGAAACGAGAAGACGATGATCTCGACGAGGATGGCGAGTTTGGTGAGCAAGGGTTCCAGAAGGCTACGGAGGCCATGTGCGTCGATGGCGGCACCTCGCTGCATACCTCTCACCGCCAGCTCAAGTAGTGGGCGCGTGAGATTACAGCAGTAGAGCCGTCGTTCGATGCTCAGAAGCCGCTGAAGTGGTCCAGCACGCCCCTCATCTTTGACGCCGAGGACCACCCTGACCGCACTGCCACGGTCGGGTGTTTGCCATTGTTGGTCTCACCAATGATATGCAACCTCAGAGTGAACAAGATGTTGGTTGAAGGCGGGGCCGGCCTGAACTTGATCTCACCTATCATGATCAAAAAGTTGCAAATCCCTGATGGAGACCTCGAGGAAACGGGCACGTTTCAAGGGGTCAATCCGGGGAGGACCCAGCCAAAGGGAAATATCACACTGCCCATGACATTTGGAGGAGAGTTAAACTACAGGTCGGAGAGGATCGTCTTCGACGTGGCCGAGATCCCCTTTCCCTACAACGGGATCCTCAGCCGCCCGGCATTAGCCAAGTTCATGGCGGCGTCACACTACACCTACAACATGCTAAAGATGCCCGGGTCGTTGACCACCATCTCCGTCCCCTCTGACAAAAAGGACGCACTAATCTGCGCCGACCAACTCTACCAGGAAGCAGTTGCAGCAGCTGCCGTCAAGGCACCTGCTCCTGCCGCTGAAGGCCCGAGAGGGAAGAAGAAGCCCGGCAAGACCTCTCGCACCCACTCCGGCAAGCGCACCTCCTCGGAGTGTTGTGCTACCGTCGAGGACATGCCGGAGAGCTCTACTGACAAGGGCAAGAGATCCAGAGCCGAGCCGCAGCAGACCAAGAAGGTGCCCATCGGGGAGGATGGCACGGGAGGGGCCTTCACCATAGGCTCCACCCTCGACAGCAAATAGGAAGGCACGCTTGTCACCTTCCTGCGGGCGAATGTCGACGTGTTTGCATGGCAAGCGTCCGACATCCCCGATGTTCCCAGGGAGGTGATTGAGCACCACCTAGATGTCTACCCCCATGCACGGCCCGTCAAGCAGAAGGTCAGAAAGCAGGCTCTAGAGAGGCAGGAGTTCATCACAGAGGAGATCAGGAAGTTGGAAGCGGCAGGTTTGGTGAGAGGAGTGCTCCACCCGACGTGGTTGGCCAATCCAGTAGTGGTGCGCAAGGCGAATGGGAAGTGGAGGCTATGTATTGATTACACAGATATCAATAAGGCTTGTCCTAAGGACCCCTTCCCGTTGCCGCGCATCGACCAAATTGTCGACTCCACAGCCGGGTGTGATCTGTTACATTCCTCGACGCCTACTCAGGCTACCACCAAATCTTCATGACAAAAAAAGATGAAGAAAAGACAGCATTCATCACCCCATGTGTTACGTATTGCTTTTTATGGATGCCTTTCGGGTTGAAGAGTGCTGGCTCAACATTCACAAGGGCAGTCCAAATTGGTTTTGAACCTCGGCTCCATAGAAATATGGAGGCATACATGGATGACATAGTGGTCAAAACCAAGGACAGGCTAACTCTTGTGCAAGATCTGGAAGAGACATTTGCCAACCTGCACAAGATCAACCTCAAGCTGAACCCTGAGAAGTGTGTCTTCGGCGTTCCGTCCGGCAAGCTTCTCGGGTTCTTTGTGTCATAGCGCGGGATCGAGGCAAATCCAGACAAAATCAAGGCTATCGAGCATATTGAGACACCCAAGCGGATCAAAGATGTGCGTCGGCTCACCGGCTGCGTTGCCGCCATGAGCCGATTCATCTCCAAATCCACCGAGCACGCCCTTCCCTTCTTCAAAATCTTGAAGAAGGCGGGCCCAATGGAGTGGACCCCAGAAGCCGAGGCAGCATTGCAGGATCTGAAGAAATACCTTTCCTCCATGCCAATACTGGTTGCGCCTAAACCACAAGAGTCGTTGTTGCTATATCTGGCGGTGACGAATCAAGTGGTCAGTGCCGCACTGGTGGCACAGAGGGAGGTCGATGAGGAGGCAGTAATGGTGGCAGAACCAGCGGATGGCAAGCCAAAGATTCCCCCGGCAGGGCCTGGTGCCGGCAAGGCGCGGCCCCTGGCAGAGTCTCATGCCACCAAGGCAATGCCCGCGCAGTCGAGTGAGGTGGTGCAGAAGAAGAAGATGATGCAGCACCCGGTTTACTTTGTCAGCTCCCTCTTGCAGAGGGCTAGGTCGAGGTATTACGGTGTGCAAAAATTGCTCTTCGGCCTCCTTATGGCCTCGAGGAAGTTGCGTTATTACTTCCAAGCCCACGAGATCACTGTCGTCACCCGCCTCCCGTTGCAACGGATACTACATAACCCAGACGCAACCAGAAGGATTGTGGAAAGCGCCCTGGAGCTATCAAGTTTCGGTTTGAAGTTTGAAAGTACCTTGACAATCCAGAGTAGTGTCTTGGCGGAGTTCATTGCAGAATGGACCTCAACGCCTAACTAAGAAATCCATGAGACCACTCTCCCCGGCAAGGAAGCAGACCGCAACTGGATCATGTGCTTTGATGGGGCTTTCTCGCTGCAAGGCGCCGGTGCCGGTGTGCTGCTCGTCGCGCCCAACGGAGAGCACCTCAAGTACTTGATCCAGATGCACTTCCCTATGGAGATGTCCACCAACAACACTGCTGAGTACGAGGGATTGCTCGCCGGTCTCAGGATCACGAGAGACCTCGGGGTTAGGAAACTCATCGTCCGGGGAGACTCGCAGCTTGTTGTTAGGCAGGTCAACAAGGATTACCAGAGCCCATTGATGGAGGCCTACGTAGATGAGGTGAGGGAACTGGAGGAACGCTTTGACGGGATCCAAGCAGAGCATTGCCCTGAATGGAGAACGACATCGCCGATTACCTGTCAAAGCATGCCGCATTCAAGCTACCTGTGGAACCAGGTACCTTTTTGCTCCGATTAACTCAACCATCCATCAAACCATCAGCGGGGCAGAACAAGCGGAGGAAGTCAGGTCACAGCAAGTACTTTCCTACCAAGCCCCCTGGGGCCGCCGGCAAGGGTGCTACCGCGGACACTGAGCCTGCCCAAGAGCAACTGGCTCCGGCAGGGCGTCAAGCCCTGGCCGTAGAGACGGCTGCTCCCATGGCGGAAGAAGTGCCTTTGGTCCTTGCCGTCGAGCCCCAGGCTCCGGCATGGGCGCAGCATACCGTCCAATTCCTCCAGACAAGGGAACTTCCTGAGGAGCAGAAAGAAGCGGAAAAAGTAGCCCGTCGGTCCGCCCTGTACCAGTTCATCGACGACGTCCTGTACAGGAGAAGGCCAAACAGTGTGAAATTGAAGTGCATCCCCCGGGAGGAAGGACTGGAGCTATTGGCGGAGATACACGGAAGCATATGTGGCTCCCACATAGGGTCGAGGGCCCTTGCCGGGAAGGCGTTCCGGCAAGGTTTCTTCTGGCCCACCGCCCTCCAGGATGCGACGGCACTAGTAACCAAGTGTGAAGCGTGCCAGTTCCATTCAAAGAAGCTTCATCAACCAGCTCAAGCCCTTCAAACAATCCCTCTCTCCTAGCCATTCTCGGTCTGGGGGCTCGATATACCGGGCCCTCTCTCCCGCGCCGTCGGGAGCTTTGAGTACTTGTACGTTGCAATCGACAAGTTCACAAAGTGGCCGGAAGTGGAAGCAGTGAGAAAGGTGACTGCTCAGTCAGCCGTCAAGTTCTTCAAGGGACTGGTCTGCCGTTTTGGTGTGCCAAACAGAGTCATCATCGACAACGGCACGCAGTTCACAAGCCACACCTTCATGCAATACATTCAAGACTTCAGTAGCAAGGTCTGTTTTGCTTCCGTGGCACACCCACGGAGCAAGGCAAGCGGAGAGGGCAAATGCTGAAGTGTTGCGACGCCTGAGAACGAAGACCTTTGATAAGCTGCACAAGAGTGGAAGGCGTTGGATTGATGAGTTGCCGGTGGTTCTTTGGTCAATCAGGACGACGCCAAATCGAGCCACTAGCCAGACACCTTTTACCCTGTTATACGGAGCAGAAGCAGTTCTCCCCAAGGAACTCATATACGGGTCACCTTGAGTGCTCGCTTATGACGAGCTTGAGCAAAAGCAGTTGCGCCAAGATGACGCAACGCTCCTTGAGGAAGATCGTCTTCGAGCGGCTGTGAGAGAAGCACGCTACCAGCAAGCCTTGCGCCGCTACAATAGCCGCAAGGTTCATGCCCGAAGCTTTGAGGAAGGCGACATTGTTCTTCGGCGCGTTCAGTCGGCCAAGAATACCAAAAAGTTGACGCTGAAGTGGGAAGGCCCTTATCGGGTAATACGAGTCACCAGGCCCGGCGCAGTCCGCCTGGAGACCGAAGATGCCGTCCCAGTGAGCAACTCCTGGAACATCGAGCATCTTTGCAAGTTTTACCCGTAAGGCACAGCTTGTCGGGCCTCCCGGCAAGCCACCTTTTGTACAAGCTTTGCCGGCAAGGCATGTGACCCTTTTTACAAAGCCAGGCACAGACCCTGGGCATAAATAAATGAAGCGCTGGCTCCCTAAGTTATAGCATGCATGCTAGGTCGAGTCTCTTCCTTGGTTAGGGTTGATAGTGCTTAGCGACGACTAACCCCTAGCCTAGAGGTCGAGTGCGCATCTATTTGTCCTTTTTGTATCCTCCTTTGGTTCGCAGGGCACATGAGCACTTCTGCTGAGCTGCTTGGAAGAAGGAAACGGACCGACGTCCCGACCCCGGCAAACCATAGTTGCCGGGGGCTGCAAACACAAGGATCCAACCATGGCAAGACAAGGTTGCCAGGGGATGCAGATCCAGATAAGTCTTTCATACTCTATCATGCATTTCGGAATAGGACTGGGCATGTGAAACCTCGTTTTTATCTCTAGGCTGCCGTGCTCCCCTTTTTCCTATACCTAAGGATTATTTCCTGGGTCCGGATTTGGTTGTAGCCGCGGCGGCAAGGAGGTAGAGCGAGGAGCCTAAAGCCCACTTCATCCCTGCCTCCGCCAAGAGCGCGAGAATGGTCGAGTGGAGTGGGGGAACGGCAAGGCCTGTTGCTGGGCGAAAAACGTTTATCGTAAACAATAACAAGGATTCGCTACTTGTCGCGGGATTTGCCCACAAACGGAAAACCCGGCAAGCATCCCTTTTCCATTAAAAACATCCCATACAGGTCCAGTTTGTACGAAATGAAAAACATGAGCAAGGGGATTACAAGTTCTAAGTTTAACAAAGGCCCGAAGGCTTACAAACTAAAAAAGAGATAAGATGCCCGTAATCCCTTTCTTGTCCCTCTCCTCAGGAGGCAGGTCAAGGAGGCGGGAAGGAAAAAGGGGCGCCTAGCTAGGCGAGCTACGAGCAGCAGAAAGCACCAAGAGAACACCCTCGGTGGTCGCCCACGGGTGGGCCGGTGATGACGGTGCCGGGAAAGGAGCTGGAAGACGAGGCGGCAGGACCGGCAATACGCGATGAAGGCGTCGGTGCCCGCGTACTCCGAGTTGACGGCCTTTCCGCCTGCCCTCTTCCTCTTCCGCAGCCTCCCGATGCCAGCCGCCCAAGGAAACGGCCCCGAGAAGTTCAAGGAGCTGGCCCCACCCCCGGCAAACCCCTGCCAGAGGAGCGGCCAGGTGCAGATGCTGCTGCTACCGCACCCGCCCAGGCACGGGGCGTCTGACGCCTAGTCGGACTCGTCCCCGTCATCTGCCCCGCTGTCCTCCTCATCACTTTCGCTCGAGGAAGAGCTTCCATCGTCGGAATCTCCATCGGATGAGCTCTCCACGCAGCACTTCAGGCGAGTTCCAAACTCTCCGAAGACCTTGACGGAGAGCAGGTTGTCCTCCATTAATTTGAAGTAGAGGACGAGCCCCGCCGTCAGGATGTGGATGCGAGCGAACGTCTTCCACCCGCGACGAAGGTACATGACCCGAGGAGCCGAGAAGTCGACGTCGACCCACGTGCCCCCCATTCCCACAACCCCTCATATGCAATCTGAGGGATTGAGGCCGTTCACGCTCCATCTCCCGAGAGAACGGGGCGGGAAGACGGAGACGACAACGCGGAGGCCAGCGCAGCCTGATGAAGAACTCGCGGGGCTGGTCTTCGACATGGCCTTCCATCGGGAAAGGCACCATTGGTGGGGGCGAAGCCGGTGTGCCGCCCCGTCCTCCTCTTCCCCGAGCACTACGACCTCTGCCCCGGCCTCGCCCACGGCCTCGCCCCCTCCCCCTTCCCCTCGCGCCGGTTCCACCGCCATGGGCTTAGGAGGAGGAGGGACGCGCTGTCGAGCGGCGACCCTCGCCGCCACCGTCGAGGGACCCGGGTTCCCTTTCTCCATGGTGAGTGAAAAGAAGAAGCAGAAGCAAGAGGAAATAGATGACAGAAGAATGCGGGACGCCATCCCCCCTTCCCCCTCTTTATAAAGGGGTAGGGTCGGGGCTCGGCCGCCCCGCTCGGCCAATCCAGCCCTCGGAGGTGCAGGGAATCATGTCACAGCCCTAGAGTTTGATTGCAATTAGTTTCATAAGCATTCATGTCATCATGTTCAATTTAATAAATTTGAAATGGGGATTGATAAACCCTAGCACAAATGCAATTCAAATAGGTTCAACCAAAATATTTTCAATGACCTCAAAATATCCTTTTAAAATGTTCATGATTTATGGAAAAAGGTGAAAGCCTCTACCAGAGATGATGCATATTTTTTCAGGACATTTTGGTCATTGAATTAAATCATTATGGTATTTGAGTTGGAGTTTAAAAGTTACCATTAAATATTGGTTGCTCCAAATATTCTGAAATTTATTGTGTGGTTTGGAAATAATTCAAATATTCCTCACAAAAATTTACAGAATTAACCAAAGTGTTTTGGTTGGTATTTTATTTGCAAACATAAAGCAGAAAATAGAAAAAACAGAATAAAATTAGAAAGGACAGAGAGAGAGAAGTCCAGCCACTTACCTGGCGGCCCAATTGGCCAGCCCAGCCCACCAGGGGCGTTGTGGTCTTCTTCAACCTCTGCCAGTAGGCAGAGGCGAAGTCACGCAGGCGCGCACCGGGAGGTCGCCACCTCCTGCTTCGTGCTGGAGGCTCATCCCTCTCCCTTCTCCGCACCAGGAGACGTGGACGAGGCCGTGCTGACCCCCTTCTTCCCTGGCCATTTTCCCCTCTTCCTCTTCGTTCTTTGCCCGAACAGAGAGCCGCCGTCACCGCCGCTCGCTGCCAACGCGCCCACCGAGCTCGCCTGACCTTCCCACCGTATCCCTAGGCTCCGCCGCGGCTCCGCACGTCGACGAGAAGAACAAAACAAGCCCGGGAGCCTTTCAACCTCGCCATCGCCGTCGTCCTCGTCCTCGGGAGCCGACCACCACTGTCGTCGATTTGCCGGCTACGGGATCCCCCCGAGCTCGCCGTCCACTCCAAGAAGATCGCCGTGAGCTGCTGCCCGTCCTCCCCCTCTCTGTTTTCTTCCATGTGCACCGTAGCTGCCGCTCCCTTCTTACCCGATCGCGCCGTCGCTTGACCTTGTCGCCGACGTGGCTCCGGCCACTCAACGGCCTCGCCACCGTGCCCAACGGTCTCACCGCACCGCGAAGACCGAGTAGCTACTGTCGCCGCACCGCTAGGACCACCGAAGCCACGAGCCCGAGCTCACTCGAGCTCTGGTCGCCGCTGTGCTCATCATTGGCGCCGTTCCGGCCACCCCCGAGCCGAGCCACCACCCCGGCTGGATGCGGGCGAGCCTCAGCTCCCCATAGGTGGTCTCCTCCATTCAAATGGTCACCGGAGCAGCGTTTCCGCGCTGCTTCGCCGCGCCTGTCATCGCCGTCGACACGTCGCCGGTAGGGGTTGACCCGCTGACCGGCGTGGTTTGACCCCGCTGGCTGGGTTGACTCCCCCCCCCCTCTGTTCCACTGACATGTGGGGCCAGCCCATGCTAATTATCTAGTTTAGGTATAACTAAAATAGGATTAGCTCATGTGACACTGACACGCGGGCCCCATCGTCCAGGTTTGACCTGGACCGCCCAGTTGACTTGCTGACGTCACACCGACGTCATGCTGACCTAGTAAATGCTTTTCTGGTTTTTCTTATTCAGAAATGATTTAGAAATTCCAGAAAATAGTTAAAACTTCTAAAAATCATACAAATTCAACCGTAACTCCAAATGAAATAATTTATATATGAAAAATTATCAGAAAAATCCAATCTATCCATTTATGCTACTTTCATGCATGATCAACCAACTTATACTCACTGTATAAGTGAAAACATGATAATGGCATTTTAAATGCTAAATATGGAGTTTGCATATGAACCCTTGGTCCATATGGACTTCATTTAAATTGTTGCTAGATGCATTAGTGCAAATCATAACATTATTGCCATGTCACATTCATGCATCATATTGTTGCATTGCATTGATTGTGTTTCCTCTCTGTTGCCGGTGTTGGTCCCCTCTTAGTAGATGACGTTCTGATAAATTGATCGATGACACCGATGAAGAACTATACTATCTTCAGAAGTGCCAGGCAAGCAAAACCCCTTGTTCATTCTGATACAATCCCACTCTCTCGCTCCTGCTCTCTTTTACTACATTAAGGACAACACCGTTTCAACTATTACATGCTGCGGTAGCTGAACCCCTTTCCTCTGCATGACCTGTCATTGCCACAGTAAATAGATGAAACCCACTAGCATGAGTAGGAATTGTTTGAGCCCTGATGTGCCTACTCATTTATGCTTGTTGTCATGCCTGCTACTGCTTAGAGTTGAGTCCGGTCTGATTCATCAGGAATGAATTGGAATGTGGTGAACATGTCCTACTGTTGAGAGCTAAGTGTGTGAACACAATTTGGTAAAGGTAGCGGTGAGAGGCCATGTAGGAGTACATGGTGGGTTGTCTCATTGCAGCCGTCCTCAGGAACTGAGTTCTGTGTTTGTGATCCATGAACAGTTACTACCACACATTGGGTTCCAGTAACTCGACCCCTCTCGACTTATTAATCAACTCGACCTCTGTCCAGGAGTTGCAACTAGTTTCTGGTGTTTGTAGGTAGTGTTAGTAGTCTACCAAGTGGCACCCGGTACAGGTGGGCTTGGGACAGACTAGGCACAGTGGCACGGTGTACCAAGTGGCACCCAGATGGTGGGCTTGGGAACCCTGCACACATCGTTTGGGGCCGTGAGCGACACCCCGGCCGGATCTCCTTGCGGATGGAACCCAAATAGGCGATAAACCTGGACTAGAGACTTGTGGGTTAGTCAGGTCGTGGCCGACTCCCTCGCCCGGTTTCCGCTTGAAGGTTGCCGAGGTACATGACGTGTACAGGGCGATAAGTGGCGAGAGCGTGTGTGAAGAAGTACACCCCTGCGGGGTTATCATTATCTATTCGAATAGCCGGATTCCTCGGATATGGAAACTTGGACCCCTTGCATAGTTCATAGACAAGTGAAAGTGGATACTCTAAAACTCGCAAGATAAGCGTGAGTGCTATGGATGGCGTTCTCGCAGGGAGACGGGAGCGGATCCATAGTGGTGTATTGGTATGGTGAATATGTGGACTCATGTGCGCCACCTCAAAAGAGTTACTTGCAGTCGTAGTTCAGGATAGCCACCGAGTCAAAGCTGGCTTGCTGCAGTTAAACTCCACCATCCCTTTGTTGATACCGATGCATATGTAGTTAGTTCGGATGTAAGTCTTGCTGAGTACATTTGTACTCACGTTTGCTTAATTTATGTTTTGCAGAGAGACTTCAGTCCCGCTAGTAGTTCCGCTTGGACTTTGACGTTTAGCTTGTTACCTCAGCTACGATCTTGTGCCCTCAGCAGGATCTGGTAGATAGTCAGGCTTCTCAGCCTTTTTCATTTGTAGATATCTGTACTCAGACATGTTAAGCTTCCGCATGTGCTTTGACTTGTATGCTCTGAATGTGGGGTCATGAGACCCATGCTTGTAATATCTCGCTCCTCGGAGCCTATTGAATAAATACTTGAGTCGTAGAGTCTTGTTGTGATGCCATGTTGTATGTACTCATATCGGGCATATTGTGTGTATGATTAAAATGCTTGGTATGAGTGGGATCCGACAATCTAGTTGTTTATACTTGGCAGCCTATCATATGGGGAAATGTAGTCTAGTGCTTTCTGAGCGATAGTAGTCCGCTACAGACCGGTTTACCGGAGTCCTGCTAGCCCAGCACTACTTCTCGAAACACTTGACTGGCCGGCATGTGT
Organism: Triticum dicoccoides; assembly: GCF_002162155.2. Taxonomy (NCBI): domain Eukaryota; kingdom Viridiplantae; phylum Streptophyta; class Magnoliopsida; order Poales; family Poaceae; genus Triticum; species Triticum dicoccoides. The sequence continues at coordinate 585,893,507 of NC_041380.1, forward strand.
TTCACTTCGTTCCTGTGTCTGTCCCTTCGGGGAAATGTCACGCGGTGACTTCCGGAGTCGTGCCTAGCCTGCTACAGCCCGGGTTACCGGAGTCCTGTTAGCCCAGTGCTATAGCCCGGATTCACACGTTGATGACCGACACGCTCGATGTGATTCATGTATGCCTGTCCTCATGGGTTAGCGCCACTTTGGGTTCACGACTAGCCATGTCGGCCCGGGTTCTTTGTCATATGGATGTTAGCGACACTATCATATACGTGAGCCAAAAGGCGCAAACGGTCTCGGGCCAGGTAAGGTGGCACCCATGGGAATGCCGAGCGTGAGGCCGCAAAGTGATATGATGTGTTACATGCTAGATCGGTGTGACTTAGGATCGGGGTCCTGACAAATCAGGACTGACCCGCTGCCCCAACCAGCGACGGCCCGGTTTCCCGCCTCCACCACTTGCCACCCCAGGCACATGAAGGATGCTTGGCGGACGTGCAAAACTGAGGGGACGTGTGAAACGACATCTCCCCACCCCGTGATCATGGGGGAGTGGACGCCTTGAAGACCGCGACTCGGCCCCGTTCAGTAAATGAGCAGCGCCTCCACGCCTTCCTATTTTTACGGGGAAGACGCGAGCCTCCTCTTCACTGCGATATGACGCATGCGTGTGGAAACCGCCCCACGCATGCCGCCCACGTCACGCACACCCCTCCACGCCGCGCCGCGCGCACGGGTCGTGGGAAGCTCAGCGCGCGAAAAGTCTTACCGCGGTAAAACCCGCCCTGCCTGCCCGCGCACCGTTTTGGGCCCGGCCCAACAACGTGTCATGCTTATGTGTGGCCAAGGCCTGGGGGCTCCCGTCGGTGTACAAAAAGAGGGGTGCGTTTTTGTACCCCTATACCTATGCACGGGCAGTCGGAGCCACGCCCACGGCCACACCAAGCAGAGCAGGGGAGGTGAGCCAAGGTAAGACCGAAGCCCAAGATAACCAGAGCAACGCCAAGGCCAAGACCACAAAGTGCAGAGGGGCGAAGCAGGTTCCCCCGGCAAGACCTTTGCCGGGGCAGCCTCAGCAGCCCCGGCAAGATCCTTGCCGGGACAGCTCGCCCCGCACCAACAGAGCGAGTCACCCTTGAGCCCACGGTCCCCAGCGCCATCGTCCATGTGGGGCCAGGGCTCGGGAAGGCACCTCTGTGGTGGCATGCAGATCTTTGTGAAGACATATTCGAGATCAGATGAGGATTAGAAGATGATGATCCTCGGCAAGATCCTTGCCGAGGAAGGCCACCAGAACCTCGGCAAGGCCCTTGCCGGGGACAACAGCGCGCCACGGCAAGACCCTTGCCGGGCCACGCGACAAGACCCTTGTCGGGCAGCCCGGCAAAGCCCTCACCAAGGATGCGAGCAAGGCCACCGCCAAGCTTCCACCGCCGTTCACATGCAGCTGCCATCCCAACCAGCTGGGCGGGCACCTGCATGGCAACATGCATCGCCCAGGCCAACTCATCAAGCGCCTGTGTGGCGGCATGCAGATCTTCGTGAAGGCTCCACCACTGCGCCACCTCAGCTGCCTTCCCGCCTACATGGCGCTGCACACATCGCTGGCCAAGGCGTGTGTCGAAGCGAGGAGGAGCGGCGACGGACGAGGCGGGCCTCGCCCCCATCCCCAATAAAGCAAAGGGACACCTAAGCTATGCATTAAATGCATCTTGTCCTGTAATACGAGCGATAAGCTCAGAGCACTGTATGCCTTTCCACCTCCTGTGTGCCATTGCGGCTGCCCCTTCCGACTATAAAAGGAGGCCCATAGCATACTAGAGAAGGATTCGGCTCTTTCGAACCACGCACTGACCACAGCTAGTTCGAGAGCTCAAGAACTCTCTGAAATACACCCACCAAAGCATAACTAGGGTTTTACGCATCCTCGCGGCTCGAACCTGGGTAAACGATCCTTGTGCTGTCTTCTAGCCCTGCTCTTCTTGCAACCCCGCGCCCCGGCAGCCGTAGTAGGGATTCTTGTGATCCCATAGGTGTCGTTTCACACCGACACTGAACATATTATCTTCCACCAAATAAACCAACTAGCATCAACTACAAGGAGTAATCAACACTACTAGCAACCCACAGGTACCAATCTGAAGTTTTGAGACGAAGACTGGATACAAGAGATGAACTAGGGTTTGAGAGGAGATGGTGATGGTGAACATGTGATGGAGATTGACCCCCTCCCGATGAGAGGATCGATGGTGATGATTTCCCCCTCCCGGAGGGATGTTTCCCCGGCAGAACAGCTCCGCCGGAGCCCTAGATTGGTTCCGCCAAGGTTCCGCCTCGTGGCGGCGGTGTTTCGTCCCGAAAGCTTCCTTCTTATTTTTTCTAGGGCGAAAGACTTCATATAGCAGAAGATGGGCACCAGAGGCCTGCCAGGGGGCCCATGAGGTAGGGATGCGCCCAGGGGGGTAGGGCGCGCCCCCACCCTCGTGGATGGTGGGTGGCCCCCCTCTGGTTGATTCTTTTGCCAGTATTTTTTATTAATTGCAAAAACTGCCTCCGTGAAATTTCAGGACTTTTGGAGCTGTGCAGAATAGGTCTCTAATATTTGCTCCTTTTCCAGCCCAGAATTCCAGCTACTGGCATTCTCCCTCTTCATGTAAACCGTATAAAATAAGAGAGAATAGGCATAAGTATTGTGACATAATGTGTAATAACAGCCCATAATGCAATAAATATCGATATAAAAGCATGATGCAAAATGGACGTATCAACTCCCCCAAGCTTAGACCTCACTTGTCCTCAAGCGGAAGTTGATAACGAAAAATATGTCCACATGTTTAGAGATAGAGGTGTCGATAAAATAAAATACGGACATGAGGGCATCATGATCATTCTTATAACAGCAACATATATATATGTATTGTCATATGATTTCTTATGCTAAAGTAACAATCTATTCACAATGTCAAGTATGAATCAGAAACTTCATTGAAAACTAAGAAACTATAATCTCGGTCATTGAAGCAATTGCAATTTATCATAACATCAGAAAGAGTCAATATAAGAGCTTTTCAGCAGGTCCACATACTCAACTATCATTTAGTCTTTCACAATTGCTAACACTCACGCAATACTTATGGGTATGGAGTTTTAGTCGGACACAGAGAAAGATAGGGGCTTATAGTGTTGCCTCTCAACCTTTTACCTCAGGGGTAATGTCAACAATAATAATTCATGCTAACTTACATCCGATTGGATATATCTATCAAGATCTTTCCAACACAATGTGCTTGCCAAAGGATAAAATGTAAAAAAGGAAAGGTGAAGATCACCATGACTCTTGTATAAGGTATAAGACAAGAATAAAAGATAGGCCCTTCGTAGAGGGAAGCAGAGGTTGTCATGTGCTTTTATGGTTGCATGCACAAAATCTTAATGTGAAAGAACGTCACTTTATATTGCCACTTGTGATATGGACCTTTATTATGCAGTCCGTCGCTTTTATTTCTTCTACATCACAAGATCGTATAAAGCTTATTTTCTCCACACTAATAAATCATACATATTTAGAGAGCATTTTTTATTGCATGCAACAATGAAAACTTACTTGAAGGATCTTACTCAATCCATAGGTAGATATAGTGGACTATCATGGAAAAACTAGGTTTAAGGATATTTGGAAGCATAAGTAGTATCTCTACTTGGTGCAAAGAATTTTGCTAGCATGAGGGGGAAAGGCAAGCTCAATGATAATCCCCAAGTGCAGGGAACATCGTAGCAATTTCCAAAGGTGGAAGTGATAAGTATGGAGTGTCGAACCCACAAGGAGCTAAAAGTAAGATCAATATTCTCTCAAGCCCTATCTGCCACTGATACGACTCTACGTGCACCGAACATTTACTTCCAACTAGCAACGAGAAATAAAACTATGTTTTGGGTATGAAGAGGATAACTTTGTATGATATCGGAGAGCTAAAGTATAAAAGTTAGGTGTTGTTATCATAAAGTTAGAATATATTACTAAATAATATGAATAGCGAGTGTGGAATAATGGTGGATCGGTGTGCGGAATTGTCCTAGGAAATTGTTAACAAGACCGGTAATCACTATTGCAGTTTCACATGAGGGAGAGGCATAAGCTAACATACTTTCTCTACTTGGATCATATGCACTTATGATTGGAACTCTAGCAAGCATCCGCAACTACTAAAGATCATTAAGGTAAAACCCAACCATAGCATTAAAGCATCAAGTCCTCTTTATTCCCATACGCAACAATCCCTCTTACTCGGGTTTGTGTTTCAGTCACTCACCAACCCACTATAAGCGAATCATGAACGTATTGCAACACCCTACAGCGGGAATCCCTTGCGCTTGCGCGACACGGAGGGCACCATAGGACAGCGCCAAAGTAAAACATACAACTCATACCAATCTAGATCATCAATCAACCCAAAGACAAAAGATATCTACTCAAAACATCATAGGATGGCAACACATCATTGGATCATAATATGTGGCATAGATCACCATGTTCAAGTAGGAATTACAGCGGGGTGCGGGAGAGTGGACCACGTAAAAGAGATGAGGATGGTGATGGTGATGGTGATGTTGATGAAGACGATCACCGTGGTGATGATTCCCCTCCCGGTGGCACTCCGGCGCCACCGGAAGAGAGGAGGAGAGGTTCTCCCCCTTGTGCTTCCTCCTCCATGGCCTCCACCCTCTGGTCCTTGGCCTTCATGGTGATGATGGCCCCTCCGGGATACTCCTCCATGGCCACCGGTGATGATGGCCCCCTCCGGCAGGGTGCCGGAGAGGGCCTAGATTGACTTCTCGTGGCTACAGAGGCTTGCGGCGACGGAACTTCCGACCTATGTTTCTTTCTGGAAGTTTGGGTATATATAGAAGAGTTTTGCGTTGATTTCACGTCAGGGGGGTCTCCGGGCTGTCCACGAGGTAGGGGCGCGCCCTAGGGGGGTGGGCACGCCCCCCACCCTTGTGGGCAGACCGGGACTCTTCTGGCCTGCTTCTGGTACTCCGTGGGCTTCTTCTGGTCCAAAAATGATCTCCGTCAAGTGGCACGTCAATTGGACTCCGTTTAGTTTTCCTTTTCTGCGATACTCTAAAACAAGGAGAAAACAGAAACTGGCACTGGGCTCTAGGTTAATAGGTTAGTCCCAAAAATCATATAAAATATCATATAAATGCATATAAAACATCCTAGAAGGATAGTATAATAGCATGAATACTTCATAAATTATAGATACGTTGGAGACGTATCACTCAACATGTTGGAAGATCCATGACAATATGCTTTATTTCGGATATAAGAGAACATAACCCATTACGTTGTCTTCCTTGTCCAACATCAACTCTTTAGCATGTCATATTTTAATGAGTGCCCACAATCATAAAAGATGTCCAAGATAGTATATTTATATGTGAGAACCTCTCTTTCTTTATTACTTCCTATTAATTGCAATGATGACCAAAACTATGTTTGTCAACTCTCAACAACTTTTATTCATCATACTCTTTTCTATGTGAAGTCATTACTCTCCATAAGATCAATATGATCTCTTTATTTCTTTTTATTCTTTTTCTTTCTTTTATTCCCTCAAGATCATAGCAAAACAATCAAGCCCTTGACTCAACACTAATCTTTATTATATATAGCTCACGGACTCGATTACATAGAAGGATCATATAGCAAAACTCAAAACTAGATCATACTAAAACTTTATTCTACTAAATCAAGATATTACCAAAAGGATCAAACTAAGAAAGTAAAGATAGGAGTGTGGTGGTGATACGATACCGGGGCACCTCCCCTAAGCTTGGCAGTTACCAAGGGGAGTGCCCATACCCATGTGATTATATCCCTTTCCTCGGAGGTGGTGGTGATGGAGTTGTTGATGATGTAGGCTTGTCGTCCATCTTCCAAGGCATAGGCTCACCATCATAGAAGGATGATCGAGTCTCTGGGATCCTCAAATCTGCAGCCAAACTCATCATGTTGAATCTATATTCATACTCACAGTTTTGGTTTTACAGGTCATAGATCTGGGCTTGGAGGTGCTCGATTTTCTCGTGAAGCTTGAAGATGGCCTCCCCAATGTTCTTGGCGTCCAGCTTGTGGTTGCTGGTGAACTCCGTAATCATTATGTGATTGGCGTCGAGTCCACATTCCACCATCTCCTGGTACTTGAAAACTTGTTGCTCCATTGCTTCAAGCCTTGTCTCCATGCTTCTGGTCCTCCTTGGTCCCTCAACATCGCGGATATGCAGCAACCCTCACGCATCTCAATGGTTTGAGGATGTTGCAGCACTTCCGCGAGGTACGGGTTGATGACCTTCTCGAAGAACTTGTCCTTGGGGGCGCTTGGAGACGTCATGGTGATCTAGATTTGTCAGAAAATGAGCTCGAAATAAAAACAGAGGATATTTGTGTGATACGAGTGTCAAAACCTCTGGGAGATTATATAATGAATTTTTACCGACCAAAAGAAGTATCGTGCAAGAAAACGGAGTCCGGAGAGCACACGAGGTGCCCACGAGGCAGGGGGCGCGCCCAAGGGGGTAGGGCACACCCTCCACCCTCGTGGACGTCTCGTGTCCTTCCCGGACTATTTTCTTATTTTCTCGTGAACTGTTTTGGAGTCGGTTTACTTACCGTACCACATACCTATTCGTTTTCGGAGTCTGAAACGTTCTAGAATGTGTCCCTTATGTATTCCTACCGGATTACGGTTTCAATAACATTAGTTTCAACATTTATAGGATTACCTGAGATATAATGTTTGATTCTTTGACCGTTCACCACCTTCGGGTTATGGCACCGGAACGATAGACCACCTCGATAACGTAAGGCCCTTCCCATTTAGAGAGAAGCTTTCCTGAAAAAAATTCTTAAATGAGAGTTGAATAGCAAAACATAATCACCTACATTAAACTCATGCTTTTGTATCCTTTTGTCATGCCATCTTTTAACTTTTTCTTTAAATAGTTTGGCATTCTCATAGGCTTGAGTTCTCCATTCATCAAGTGAGCTAATGTCAAATAGCCTCTTCTCGCCGGCAAGTTTGAAATCATAATTGAGCTCTTTAATGGCCTAATATGGCTTATGTTCTAGTTCGAGAGGTAAGTGACATGCTTTTCCATAAACCATTTTATATGGAGACATACCCATTGGATTTTTATATGCAGTTCTATAGGCCCATAATGCATCATCAAGTTTCTTGGACCAATTCTTTCTAGATCTATTAACAGTCTTTTGCAAAATTAATTTGATCTCTCTGTTACTCAATTCTACCTGGCCACTAGATTGTGGGTGGTAAGGAGAGGAAATTCTATGATTAACATCATACTTAGCAAGCATTTTACGAAAGGCACCATGAATAAAATGTGAACCACCATCAGTCGTTAAATATCTAGGGACTCCAAACCTTGGAAAAATAACTTCTTTAAGCATCTTAATAGAGGTGTTATGATCAGAACTACTAGTTGGAATAGCTTCTACCCACTTAGTAACGTAATCAACAGCAACTAAAATATGTGTATACCCATTAGAGGAAGGAAACGCTCCCATATAATCAAAGCCCCAAACATCAAATGGTTCAATAACAAGTGAATAGTTCATAGGCATTTCTTGACATCTACTAATATTACCAATTCTTTGACATTCATCACAAGACAAGACAAACTTACGGGCATCCTTGAAGAGAGTAGACCAATAAAAACCGGATTGCAATACCTTATGTGCAATTCTATCTCCAGCGTGGTGTCCTGCATAAGACTCGGAGTGACACTTGTGTAGGATCTGTTCCTATTCATGCTCAGGTACACAACATCTGATAACACCATCTACTCCTTCTTTATAAAGGTGTGGGTCATCCGAGAAGTAATGTCTTAAATCATAAAAAACTTTTTCTTTTGCTGGTATGTGAAACTGGGTGGTATAAATTTAGCAACAATGTAATTAGCATACTTAGCATACCATGGAGCAGTACGAGAAGCATTTATGACAGCTAATTGTTCATCAGGAAAGCTATCATCAATAGGTAGTGGGTCATCAAGAACATTCTCTAACCTAGACAAGTTGTCTGCAACGGGGTTCTCAGTTCCCTTTCTATCAATAATATGCAAATCAAATTCTTGTAGCAAGAGAACCCATCTAATAACTCGAGGTTTAGCATCTTTCTTTTTCATAAGATATTTAATAGCAGCATGATCAGTGTGAACAGTTACTTTGGAATCAACAATATAAGGTCTGAACTTATCACAAGCAAATACAGCTGCTAAAAATTCTTTCTCAGTAGTAGCATAATTCCTCTGGGCACTGTCTAGAGTTTTACTAGCATATTGAATAACATTTAATTTCTTATCAACTCTTTGTCCTAGAACAACACCTACAGCATAATCACTAGCATCACACATAATTTCAAAGGGTAAATTCCAATCAGGTGGCTGAACAATAGGTGCATAAATCAATGTTTTTTTAAGTATTTCAAATGCTTCTACACAATCATCTTCAAAGACAAAAGGAATATCCTTTTGTAAGAGGTTAGTCAGAGGCCTAGAAATTTTTGAGAAGTCCTTAATGAACCTCCTATAAAAAACGGTGTGACCAAGGAAACTTCTTATACCTTTAATGTCCTTAGGACACGACATCTTTTCAATAGCATCAACTTTAGCTCTATCAACTCCAATACCTCTTTCAGAAATTTTATGCCCAAGACAATACCTTCATTAACCATAAAGTGGCATTTCTCCCAATTCAAGACAAGATTAGTTTCTTCACATCTCTGCAAAACTCGATCAAGGTTGCTCAAGCAATCATCAAAAGAAGTTACATATACGGAGAAATCATCTATGAAAACCTCAACAATCTTTTCACAAAAATCAGAGAATATAGCCATCATGCATCTTTGAAAGGTAGTAGGTGCATTGCATAAACCAAAAGGCATATGTCTATAAGCAAAGGTACCAAAAGGGAAAGTAAAAGTAGTCTTTTCTTGATCCTCTTTTGTCGGGGGTTTGGTGCGACATATGCCAACGGATGGCTTATCATGGTGAGGGCGAGTAGAACGTCGTCGGTGCCTGGAAACGGGATGAGGCGAAGGCATGCACGCCGGCAAATCTTACCCAGCTTCAGGGCTCTCCGGGGAGATAATACCCCTACTGCTGCTCTGCAGGGTCTCCGCATGATCACTATGGCAAAGTGTTTACACGGTTGCTCCTTGAGCTGTTTTCTGGTGGTGGGAGAGGGCGAGGCTAGCTCTCTCCCTTCTATATGATCTGGTCTAGAGCTAATGGGTTCCAACCCTTTGCATGGGTGCCCTGTGGGGTTTATATAGGCCTACCCCTAGGGGTACAATGGTAATCTGGCTAGATGAGGGCCCAGCCGTCAGTGCCTCTGGCCTCCGTCTTCTCTGCCGACCGCTGGGGCCCGCTAACTGGTGGGTCCCGCCGACTGGCCTGGTATGGAGCCGTCAGGCAGCGTCTGCCGCGGGCGGGTCTTGCCGGCTGCTGATTACTGTAGCCGTGCTTCTAATGACGTGGGCTTGGTCATGAGGTCGTGGAAACAGCCCCGCCGCCTGGCGGGTGATCACTATTGCCACTCCCCATCACATCTTGATTAATGGCGCGTGGGCCCCGGGGGAGGGCTCGGCCGACTCCCAGGGGCCGACTCCCGTCGGGCCTGACTGGCGGTCCTCTTGTCGTCTCCTGGGGTCTCACTGATTGGTGGGACCCGCTGCCCCTGGGCCATACAGGCAAGCCGTCGTGGGTGCAGGATTCGGTCCTGTGGTGCTGATGTCAGGGCTGGCATGGCAACAGTGCCATGCCACACGGAGATCTTCTGGGGTACGGCGTGCTGTAGCCATGCCCGCCCTTGGTAAGGGGCAGGAGCGGGCTTCATTATTGCCACTCCCCCGCCCTGTCCCACTTGATGAGGTCGTGGGGGGTGTTGGAGTCGCAGGCCAATGCTATGTCTCGAGCTAGCGTTGGTTTTCCCCCAAAGAGGAGGGGGTGATGCAGCACAATAGCGTAAGTATTTCCCTCAGTTTTTGAGAACCAAGGTATCAATCCAGTAGGAGGTCACGCGCAAGTCCCTCGTACCTGCACAAAACGGTAGCAACTCGCAACCAACGCTTAGGGGTTGTCAATCCCTTCACGGTCACTTACGAGAGTGAGATCTGATAGAGATAATATTTTTGGTATTTTTGGCATAAAGATGCAAAGTGAAAAGTAAAAGCAAAACAAGTAAAATAAAGTAATGGAGATTGATATGATGAGAATAGACCCGGGGGCCATAGGTTTCACTAGTGGCTTCTCTCAAGAGCATAGATATTCTACGGTGGGTGAAAAAAATACTGTTGAGCAATTAATAGAATTGAGCATAGTTATGAGGTTATCTAGGTATGATCATGTATATAGGCATCACGTCCGTGACAAGTAGACCGACTCCTGCCTGCATCTACTACTATTACTCCACTCATCGACCGCTACCCAGCATGCATCTAGAGTATTAAGTTAAAAATAGAGTAACGCCTTAAGCAAGATGACATGATGTAGAGGAATAAATTCATGCAATATGATAAATACCCCATCTTGTTATCCTCGATGGCAACAATACAATACGTGCCTTGCAACTCTTTCTGTCACTGAGTAAGGACACCGCAAGATTGAACCCAAAGCTAAGCACTTCTCCCATTGCAAGAACTACCAATCTAGCTGGCCAAACCAAACGGATAATTCAAAGAGACTTGCAAAGATAACTCAATCATACATAAAAGAATTCAGAGATGATTCAAATATTACTCATAGATAAGTTGGATCATAAACCCACAATTCATCGGTCTCAACAAACACACCGCAAAAAGAAGATTACATCGAATAGATCTCCACGAGAGAGGGGGAGAACATTGTATTGAGATCCAAAAAGAGAGAAGAAGCCATCTAGCTACTAGCTATGGACCCGAAGGTCTGAAGTAAACTACTCACACTTCATCGGAAGGGCTATGGTGTTGATGTAGAAGCCCTTCGTGATGGATGCCCTCTACGGCGGAGCTCCCGAACAGGCCCCAAGATGGGATCTCGTGGATACAGGAAGTTGCGGCGGTGGAATTAGGTTTTTGGCTCCGTCTCTGGTCTAATGGGGGTACGTAGGTATATATAGGAGGAAGGAGCATGTTGGTGGAGCTCCGAGGGGCCCACGAGGCAGGGGGGCGCGCCCAGGGGGCGCGCCCTCCACCCTCGTGACCTCCCCGGAAACTTCTTGGAGTAGGGTCCAAGTCTCCTGGATCACGTTCGGTGAGAAGATCACGTTCCTGAAGGTTTCATTCCGTTTGGACTCCGTTTGATATTCTGTTTTTTCGAAATACTGAAATGGGCAAAAAAACAGCAATTCTGGGCTGGGCCTCCGGTTAATAGGTTAGTCCCAAAAATAATATAAAAGTGGAAAATAAAGCCCAATATAGTCCAAAACAGTAGATAAAGTAGCATGGAGCAATCAAAAATTATAGATACGTTGGAGACGTATCAGGCATCCCCAAGCTTAATTCCTGCTCGTCCTCGAGTAGCTAAATGATAAAAAGAGAATTGTTGATGCGGAGTGATACTTTGGCATAATTTCATTGTAAATCTTCTTAATCATGGTATGAATATTCGGATCCGAAAGGTTCAAGACAAAAGTTCATATTGACATAAAAATGATAATACTTCAAGCATACTAATCAAACAATTATGTCATCTCAAAAGAACATGGCCAAAGGAAGTTCATCCCTACAAAATCATATAGTTAGGCTATGCTTCATTTTCGTCACACAAAGATGTTCCCAACTTCTATACCCCCGATGACAAGCCAAGCAATTGTTTCATACTCAAATAATCTCAAACTTTTTCAACCTTCACGCAATACATGAGCGCGAGCCATGGACATAGCACTATGGGTGGTATAGAATATGATGATGGGGATTGTGTGGAGAAGACAAAAAAGGAGAAAGTCTCACATCAACGAGGCTAATCAATGAGCTATGGAGATGCCCATCAATTGATGTTAATGCAAGGAGTAGGGATTACCATGCAACGGATGCACTATAGCTAAGAATGCTCAACAAAAGAAAACTAGTGGGTGTGCATCCAACTTGCTTGCTCATGAAGACCTAGGGCATTTTGAGGAAGCCCATCGTTGGAATATACAAGCCAAGTTCTATAATAAAAAATTCCCACTAGTATGAACAAGACAACTTATGAGACTCACTATATGAAAATCATGGTGCTACTTTGAAGCACAATATATGAGACTCACTACATGAAGAACAAGGTGCTACTTTGAAGCACAAGTGTGGTAAAAGAGATAGTATCATTGCCCTTTTTATTTTTCTCCTTTTTTTGGGCCTTTCGTTTTTTCTTTTTGGCCTTTCTCTTTTTTGATTGGGCAATGCTCTAATAATGATGATCATCACACTTCTATTGATTACAACATAATGATTACAACTCAATACTAGAACAAGATATGACTCTATATGAATGCCTCCGGCGGTGTACCGGGATGGTGCAATGAATCAAGAGTGACATGTATGAAAAATAATGCATGGTGGCTTTGCCACAAATACGATGTCAACTACAAGATCATGCAATGGCAATATGACAAAAGTAAAGCATGTCATGATGATGATGATGACGGAAATTGCATGGCAATATATCTCGGAATGGCTATGGAAATGCCATGATAGGTAGGTATGGTGGCTGTTTTGAGGAAGATATAGGGAGGTTTATGTGTGAAAGAGCGCATCATATCACGGGGTTTGGATGCACCGGCGAAGTTTGCACCAACTCTCAATGTGAGAAAGGGCAATGCATGGTACCGAAGAGGCTAGCAAATGGCGGAAAGGTAAAAGTGCATATAATCCATGGACTCAACATTAGTCAAAAGAACTCATATACTTATTGCAAAAATTTAGAAGTCATCAAAAATCAAGTACTACGCGCATGCTCCTAGGGGGATAGATTGGTAGGAAAAGACCATCACTCGTCCCCGACCGCCACTCATAAGGATGCACAAGCCAGGTACACTTCATGCTTCAAATTTGTTACACAACTTTAACCATACGTGCATGGACTTGCTAACTTCAACACAAGTATTTCTCAAATTCACAACTACTCAACTAGCACGACTATGATATTATCACCTCCATATCTCAAAAAAATTATCAAGCATCAAACTTATCTTAGTATTCAACCCACTAAAAAGAAAGTTTCACATATCTTGAATACCAAGTATATTAACATTAAGCAAATTACCATGATATTAACGACTCTCAAAATAATCTAAGTGAAGCATGAGAGATCAAGTTTCTTTAAAACAAACCACCACCATGCTCTAAAAGATCTAAGTGAAGCACTAGAGCAAAAATTATCACGCTCAAAAAGATATAAGTGAAGCACATAGAGTAAACTATCAAGCTCAAAAGATATAAGTGAAGCACATAGAGTATTCTAACAAATTTCAATTCATACATGGCTCTCTCAAAAGGTGTGTACAGCAAGGATGATTGTGGTAGACTAACAAGCAAAGACACAAATAATACAAGACGCTCCAAGGAAAACACATATCATGTGGTGAATAAAAATATAGCTCCAAGTAAATTACCGATGGAAGTGGAAGAAAGAGGGGATGCCTTCCAGGGCATCCCCAAGCTTTGAATTTTTGGTGTCGTTGGATTATCTTGGGGGTGCCATGGGAATCCCCAAGCTTAGGCTCTTGCCACTCCTTGTTCCATAATCCATCAAAAGAATTCACCCAAAACTTGAAAACTTCACAACACAAAACTCAATAGAAATCTCGTGAGCTCCGTTAGAGAAAGAAAACAAAAGACTACTTTAAGGTACTGTAGTGAACTTGTTCTTTATTTGTATTGGTGTTAAACCTACTGTATTCCAACTTCTCTATGGTTTATAAACTATTTTACTAGCCATAGATTCATCAAAATAAGCAAACAACACACGCAAAATAGAATCTGTCAAAAACAGAATAGGCTGTAGTAATCTGTTACTAACGCAAACTTCTGGAACCCAAAAAATTCTACAAAAATTATAAGACCTGGGAAATTTGTTTGTTGATCGGCAGCAATTGGAATCACTATTTTATCATGTTCTGGTGATTTTTGAAAATTCGGGCACTGAGCGCAAAGATTCTGGAAATTACAGCAAGATCAAATAACTATCTTCCAAGAAGATCTAATAGGTTTAACTTGGCACAAACACTAATTAAAAGATAAAACCATATCTAAACAGAATCTAGATGGATTATTTATTCCTAAACAAAACCAAAAAACAAAAAACACAAAATAAAATTGGGTTGCCTCCCAACAAGCGCTATCGTTTAACGCCCCTAGCTAGGCATAAAAGCAAGGATAGATCTAGGTATTGCCATCTTTGGTAGGCAATTCTTCAATGAGGCATCCACCTCCTTTAGAATTTTCTTTCTTTCTAGTGATTATCAAACTTTTAGGCATAAGATCGAAAAATTCATTCATGGCAAATGGTTCCTTAATGATTGTAAAAAGATCGGGGTGAATACTTATAGATTTAAGATCCGCATTTTCCTTACTAGATGATTCACCCTTATTTTTAGGAACATACATAAACTTCGAAATTTTAGTGGGAGGACTAGGAGTACTTTTTACGGAAGAAAAATCAGTTCCCAAGTTGGTAATGATACCCTTAAGTTTATCAATTCGAGTAGAGTCTAGATTTATTTTTTCATTAACCATGGGTTCCTTCTCCTTAATATTTTTCAAAGTCATTCCTACCTTAGATCCATATTGAGTAATTTTATTATGAATATTTTTATCTAGATTTTCAATGGATTCAATGGTAGCAACTTTGTTTTCAATAATTTCAAGCCTTTGCATAACATGCTCCAAGGTTAACACAGTTCCATTACCAAAAGAGGAGGTGAGCCAAATAAATCTATTAAAACATTATAGGAATCAAAAGTATGGCTACCCAAAAAAATCCCTCCAGTAATGGTATCAAGGATATATCTATACCAAGGATTAGCACCTACATAAAAATTGCGAAGAAGGACTGAAGTAGATTGCTTTCTGGTAGATCTATTTTGAGCATTGCAAATTCTATACTAAGCATCTTTTAGATTATCTCCCTCCCTTTGTTTAAAATTTAGCACTTCCTTCTCGAGAGATAACGGAGAAGATAAGGAATTCGACATAGCGACAGGTAAGCAAACTAAGACACGAGCAAACAAAAGGCAAGGGGAAAGAGAGGGCGCATAAAACGGCAAGGGTGAAGTGGGGGAGAGGAAAACGAGAGGCAAATGGCAAATAATGTAATGCGAGAGATAGAGATTGTGATGGGTACTTGGTATGTTGACTTTTGCATAGGCTTCCCCGACAACGGCGCCAGAAATGGCTCATTGACGGGAGAGTAAATCTTGACTTGACTTGGCGTAGGCCTCCCCGGCAACGGCGCCAGAAATGGCTCGTTGACGGGAGAGTAAATCTTGACTTGACTTGGCGTAGGCTTCCCCGGCAACGGCGCCAGAAATCCTTCTTGCTACGTCTCGAGCTAGCGTTGGTTTTCCCCGAAGAGGAGGGGGTGATGCAGCACAGTAGCGTAAGTATTTCCCTCAGTTTTTGAGAACCAAGGTATCAATCCAGGAGGAGGTCACGCGCAAGTCCCTCGTACCTGCACAAAATGGTAGCAACTCACAACCAATGCTTAGGGGTTGCCAATCCCTTCACGGTCACTTACGAGAGTGAGATCTGATAGAGATAATATTTTTGGTATTTTTGGCATAAAGATGCAAAGTGAAAAGTAAAAGCAAAACAAGTAAAATAAAGTAATGGAGATTGATATGATGAGAATAGACCCGGGGGCCATAGGTTTCACTAGTGGCTTCTCTCAAGAGTATAGATATTCTACGGTGGGTGAACAAATTACTGTTGAGCAATTAATAGAATTGAGCATAGTTATGAGGTTATCTAGGTATGATCGTGTATATAGGCATCACGTCTGTGAAAAGTAGACTGACTCCTGCCTGCATCTACTACTATTACTCCACTCATCGACCGCTATCCAGCATGCATCTAGAGTATTAAGTTAAAAACAGAGTAACGCCTTAAGCAAGATGACATGATGTAGAGGAATAAATTCATGCAATATGATCAATACCCCGTCTTGTTATCCTTGATGGCAACAATACAATACGTGCCTTGCAACTCTTTCTGTCACTGAGTAAGGACACCGCAAGATTAAACCCAAAGCTAAGCACTTCTCCCATTGCAAGAACTACCAATCTAGTTGGCCAAACCAAACGGATAATTCGAAGAGACTTGCAAAGATAACTCAATCATACATAAAAGAATTCAGAGAAGATTCAAATATTATTCATAGATAAGTTTGATCATAAACCCACAATTCATCGATCTCAACAAACACACCGCGAAAAGAAGATTACATCGAATAGATCTCCATGAGAGAGGGGGAGAACATTGTATTGAGATCCAAAAAGAGAGAAGAAGCCATCTAGCTACTAGCTATGGACCCGAAGGTCTGAAGTAAACTACTCACACTTCATCGGAAGGGCTATGGTGTTGATGTAGAAGCCCTCCGTGATGGATGCCCTCTCCGGCGGAGCTCTGGAACAGGCCCCAAGATGGGATCTCGTAGATACAGGCAGTTGCGGCGGTGGAATTAGGTTTTTGGCTCTGTCTCTGGTCTAATGGGGGTACATAGGTATATATAGGAGGAAGGAGCACGTCGGTGGAGCTCCGAGGGGCCCACGAGGCAGGGGGGCGTGCCCAGGGGCGGCGCGCCCTCCACCCTCGTGACCTCCCCGGAAACTTCTTGGAGTAGGGTCCAAGTCTCGTGGATCACGTTCGGTGAGAAGATCACGTTCCTGAAGGTTTCATTCCGTTTGGACTCCGTTTGATATTCTGTTTTCTCAAAATACTGAAATAGGCAAAAAAACAGCAATTCTGGGCTGGGCCTCCGGTTAATAGGTTAGTCCCAAAAATAATATAAAAGTGGAAAATAAAGCCCAATATAGTCCAAAACAGTAGATAAAGTAGCATGGAGCAATCAAAAATTATAGATACGTTGGAG
>NC_041380.1:585910859-585962778 GCF_002162155.2 Triticum dicoccoides
GGCCGTGAGTGGTCGGTCGGCCACCTTCGCCATTGGCTTCTTGAAGGCGGCTCTTCGTCCTGGGGTCTTGAGGGGCGCAGCCTACCCGATGTCTTGAAAGGTTCTGGGGCTCGGGTCGGCCTACCCGTGGCCCATTAATCCGACAGTAGTCCCTGAAGGTGGTGAGGCGCCGCGGATGATCGGCCGAGAAGCCTCAGCAGTTTCTCTTTCCGAGTGCTCTACACACGGTCTTTGGTTGAGTTCTGTCGGGCCGACTAGGAGGAGTCGGACTCGCTCGATTCGGACTCACTTAATTCCGACTCGCACAATATTTCGAACGTCGTGGCGGGATCCAAGTGGCGTGCTAGCTAAGCCTCTAGGCCGCCGCCCGTCCTGGGCCTGTCACACGATGGCACGTGGCTGGGCCATCCTGCTAGCTTACGCGCGACGGGACAGGCCCACAGGCGGGGCCCGCCAATACCGATCCTCGGCGCCCGAGCGGATCCGCTGCGGCCCCGGCGGACGGTTGGGATTCCCGTGGAGTTACTGCATGCAGTAACTTTATCGTGGAACGTGGGGGTCGTGGGGCCGTGGGCGCAGTAAATCCCCACGACGCCCCCTCGGCTTCGCAGCCCACGAGGCTATAAGTAGGGGGAAGAGGGGGGCACGCGCGCCCCTCCTTCCCACTACTCCTCGCTCTCTTCCTCTCACTGCTCCTCGCTCTCCTCCTTCTTCTTCTTCTTTGCTCCGCCGCGCGCCCAAGCTCCGGCGAACGCCGCGGTGACAGCTCGCGATGAGTTCTTCCTCCGCCGCCGCGCCTCCCCCGGTGCGCTCCGGCACTTGGGACGGTTCCGAAGTCCACGACGACCACATTGAGTTCCTTCGCCGGACTCGTTGACTCCCCGGCGAGGATCACGTGCGGGTGTGCCTCGCGCCGAAGGGGGAGATTTCCCCCGCGCCGCAGGAGGGCGAGCGGGTCATCTTCCGCTCGCACTGCCTGCGCGGGTTGGGGCTACCGGCGAGCAGTTTCTTCCGATCTTTCCTGGAGTTCTACGGCCTCCAGCCGCACCACCTCACCCCCAATATAGTGGTGCTGATGTCCGCCTTCGTGGCCTTGTGCGAAGGCTTCCTCGGAGTCCTCCCCACCCTCGAGCTCTGGGGGGAGTTCTTCTTCTCCAAGCTCGGCACCCAGGGCCACGGGCGTGCCGGCTCAATGCGGCGCTTTCATCGTCGTGCGAAGGTCAGGAGCCAACAACCCCTTCCCCTCCATCTCGCTGATAAAGTCGGTGAAGATGTGGCAGAGATCCTACTTTTACGTCAGGAGCGTCTCCGCGAGGGGGGACAGGGTCAACCTGTCGGCTTTCCAAGCTGGCCCGCCGGTTGGGAGGCTGCCCAACTGGTCGTACCGGGCCAAGTCGCTGACGCCTGTGGGAGCCGGCGCCATTGCACGACTCCGAGTGCTGACGTAGTCGGAGGGTCTGACTGGTCCGGACCTGCTGGCCGCCTTCGTGGCGCGCCGAGTTCAACCACTCCAAGGCCGCCCCCATATGATATGCCAGACGAGCGGGCACCGCGACCTGAGTCGGATGTGCACCAAGGACATGCCTCACGAAGAGGTGGCCTTCATGGTGAACTACCTCTCGGACAACAGGCTCCTGGAGGATTGGCGGTTCGGCAAGGAGCCGTACTCCCATGCCAACCCCCCGCCCGTGGTGAGTCGCCTTTCCTTTCTTTCTTTGGATTGTCGTCTTTCTTGCCGAGTTTTGTTTCGACCAGTCGGCTTTGGTTAGAATCCCCTCCTCCACCCACCAGCTGGCACCTCGGGGCCGGCCCGCGAGTTCCTCGCCGACCGGGCGGAGAGCGACGTCGACGACCCCGATCTAGGGGCGCCGGCTTTGGAGGATGATGCCGAGGGAGGAGGAGGAACAACAGGCGACTTCAGGCCTTCGGCTACCTTCGCCGACTGGCCTGACGACGACGCCGAGGGGGAAGTCGCCCCTCGCCATCGGCCAGGAGCCAGCCAGCCTAGCGCGGGCTCTTCTGCCGCGCCGGGCGCTCCAGGCGGCGGGAAGAAGCACAGGGCCATGCCCACCTTGTTCGGCAGTCGGCCGAAGAAACCCAAGGGCTCGGTTGCGGCGACCCGGTGGGACGAGGCGGCCGCAAAGGCCATCCGCTTCCATAAGGAAGTGAAGAAGCCGCCATTGGTCTCCGCGTGAGTATTCTGTCTTAATGCTTTGTTCTTTCTTTGTGACTTTGTCTGAGTCTTTGCTTGCCCCCCTTGCTTCAGGGCTCCCCTCTCTCTTGAGAGGGTCACCGCCGCCTCCGTCATGGGGTCAGCGGAGACGTCCGCCACCACTCGGCGGATTGACCCCGCTGCTGACCTCCGGGAGGCGACAGAGCGGAATGCGCAGGAGAAGCACAATGAAGAAGAGGCCGTTCGCCTGGAGAAGGCGGAGGCCGATAGGGCGGTGTTCGTCACCCCATTGAACTCTGCGCCGCCGCCTCCAGATCTCACAGGGTAGACTAGAGAAGCCGGCGGCGAAAACCCCGTCGTGGAGAGGGAGGGCGGCGCCCCCTCTACACCGGATGTGAACGTTCTGCCACCACCTCCGCCGCCGTCTGAAGGTGCGCAGGGCGAGCAGCCAGCGGACCCTCCGGTGCCGCCGACCGAAGACGAGGCCGTCGCGAGGCTACTCCTCCAAGTTGGCTCACCAACACGCCGCCGTCTGGAGAAGGTGACTTCAGCACCCCGCCCCTTGGAAGCCGGCACTGCCAGCTCGGCAATCCCAGACGCCGAAGAGACGAGCGCCGCACCCATTGGATGGGTGCGAGGAGGCGGCACAGGGCCACTGAACCAGGCGCTCCTGGACGTCCAGGCGAAGCTTCGTGCTGAGGGCGATGCCCTCCAAAGTTGCACCAAGGCGTTCCTAGCGTCGCAGAGTTGCACCAAACCGGACGCTAGAAAATAAAGAAACTCACCATCAACAATGAGTTTCGGGCTGGCTGCTGAGCAGGCGGCCCGGAACTCCAATTGATGAACTCTGGGTATTGACTTTTTGTCTGAAATGCTTGACACGGGATTACCACAACCTCCGCGTCACTGCCTTCAACCGTAACATTGAAGAGCTGGGCAAGCGGACCGCCGATCTATCGGAGAGCCGGAGTAAGTCATTTTCCTTCTTCGCGGGGGCGTGCTAGCGCACCCGCGGGCTGTAGTCCCCGAGATTCGGGCCAACTGCTGAGCAGTTGGGCCGGATCTCCCTGGCGACCTTCTTTTCCTGATGACTTAACGCCTTCTTTCTTTCTTCTTCTCAGGGGC
The DNA here is from genome assembly GCF_002162155.2 of Triticum dicoccoides. Classification (NCBI taxonomy): domain Eukaryota; kingdom Viridiplantae; phylum Streptophyta; class Magnoliopsida; order Poales; family Poaceae; genus Triticum; species Triticum dicoccoides. The sequence continues at coordinate 585,914,158 of NC_041380.1, forward strand.
CAACGCTGCTCTTCAACAGCAGCTGAGCGACGCCAACTCCGCTTTGCGCGCCAAAGAGGAGGAGTGCAGCAAGCTCGCCACGGAGTGCGATCTGTTGGCCACCCAATTGGCAGAGCAGAATGAGCTGCTTGTGAAGGCACAGAGGGAGGCGGAGGAGACGGAAACCGCCCTCCTGGCCGAGTTCGCGAGCGAGCGCTCCTCCTGGTCTGACAAGGAGGCGCTGCTGGCCTCCGTCTTCCACGAGATTGAAGACATTGTTGATGGTGAGTTTCTTTATTTTCTTTCTTCAAGTTGCCGATTTAAGTCATGCCAACTCCTGGTTTTTGACTTGCTTCTTTGTTTCTTCCTGTCTTTGCAGACTTCTTTCCTAGGCAGTCGCAGGCCGCAATCCAAGCCATCGAGGCTGATCGTGAAGGTCGGAGGGTGGAGGGCGCAGAGATTGCCGCCTCCTCCGATCCTCCGAATCCGCCTGCTGCTTCCTAAGCTGCCGCTTTATCTTTATTCTATCTACTTCAGTAGTCTTTGAAGAACTTGTTAATTCGCACAATTCCACCCGTGGGGTGTACTTTGAACCTTGCATCAACTGTAAAATCTTCGGAGGAGATTTGCATTCCATGGCCGCTCTGTCTCCTTGCCGGAGTCATCCCTCTTGCATGCTCGGGGCTTCTGAGCGTCAATCAGGTAGTAGGAGTCGTTGCCCAGTACTTTGCTGATGATGGAAGGGCCTTCCCAAGGCGCCGATAGCTTGTGCTGGCTGGCTGTTCGCTGGATCAGCCGGAGCACAAGATCGCCTTCTTGGAAAGATCTTGGCCTGACCTTCCTGTTGTGGTATCGGCGCAGGCTCTGCTGGTAGATGCTGGACCAGCTGAGTGCCAACAGCCGGCCCTCTTCCAGCAAGTCGACGCCATCTTGTTGTGCTTCTTCTGCTTCCTCCTCGGTGTACATGGTGACTCATGGGGAATCGAACTCTATGTCCGTTGGGATGACGGCTTCGGCACCATAGACGAGGAAGAAAGGCGTGAAGCCGGTTGACTTGTTTGGAGTCGTGCGCAGACTCCAGAGGACGGCTGGTAGCTCATCGAGCCAGCAGCCAGCCGAGCGCTCCAGAGGCTCGATCAGCCGGGGCTTGATGCCGGACAGGATGAGGCCGTTTGCTCGCTCCACCTGGCCGTTTTACTGTGAATGGGCGACGGACGCTAGGTCCAGTCGGATGCCCTGTGTTGCGCAGAAATGGGCCAAGGCGCCTTTGGCGAAATTTGTGCCATTGTCGGTGATGATGTTGTGTGGTATGCCGTACCGAATTGTGATATCGGTGATGAAAGTCACAGCAGTTGGACTGTTTAGCTTCTTGATTGGCTTCGCTTCTATCCACTTGGTGAACTTGTCCACCGCGACAAGTAGGTGAGTTAAGCCACCTCGTGCTGTCTTGAATGGTACCACCATGTCTAGACCCCAAACTGCGAAAGGCCAGGCAATGGGGATGGTCTTGAGTGCAGAAGTCGGCTGGTGCGGCTTGGAGCTGAACTTCTGGTACCCTTTGCATTTTGGGACCAACTCCTTGGCCTCTTCCAAGGCGGTTGGCCAGAAGAAACCGTGTCGAATGGCTTTGGCGACGAGTGCTCTTGAAGCCGCATGGTGGCCGCACTCGCCTTGATGGATGTCTTTGAGAATCGCTTGGCCTTGCTCTGGCTCTACGCACCGCTGGTAGACACCAGTGACGCTGCGCCTGACCAGCTCTCTGTTGACTATGGTGTATGCTGCTGCCCGGCGTTGTATTTGCCGAGATGAGGTCTCATCAGTCGGCAGCTCTTTGTTCACCAGGAATTTGAGGATGGGCTGGGCCCATGAGGGTGTTGCTATTTCTTCGACTGCCAGAACTGCGACTTGGACGAGGGCGGTTGGGCTGGGAGGCGGCGGGTTGGAGTCAACAGCCGCTTGCTGGGTTAATGAAGTCCCCAGGCCGACTGGCGCGGCCCTTGGGCCGAGTTCTGGAGTCTTCGAGTCCGCCACCGCAGTCCCCGGGTCAGGTTCGACTATGGCGGCTTTAGAGTCATCCGCCAAAATCGCCGTACCGACTGTCGGGGCTCTGGAGTCGGATCTGACGTCCTTGGGAGGAGCCGGCACAAAAATGGAGTCTGATTCTAGTGAAGGCTTGACAGACGGCTTGAGGAGGTGTTGAAGGGCGACGCCGGCTGGTATTGCTTGGCGGGTAGAGCCGATTCGTGCCAAGGCATCTGCTTGGTCGTTGTCGTTTCTTGGCACATGGAGGAACTCGCACCCTTCGAAATACCCGCTGAGTTGCTGTATGAGGAAACGGTAACTTTCCATGTTTGCATCTTCCGCGTCCCAGTCGCCAGATGATTGCTGGACCACCAAGTCCGAGTCGCCATAACACAAGATCCAGCGGATGCCAAGTTCTTTGGCAAGCCGAAGCCCGTGAATGAGCGCCTCGTACTCGGCGATGTTGTTGGAGGCGACAAAATGGATTTGTAGTGCGTATTTGAGCTTGTCGCCTTTAGGAGAGGTGAGGACGACGCCAACTCCCAAGGCGGTGCGCATCTTGTAGCCGTCGAAATGCATCCGCCAATGGGTGGAGTCAGGCGCTGGAGGTAGGTACTAGGTCTCAGCCCAGTCGACGAGGAAGTCGGCCAGTGCTTGTGACTTGATGGCGGTGCGGGGCTGGTAGTGGATGGTGTAAGGAGCCAGCTCTATGGCCCACTTGGCCACTCGGCCAGAGGCATCTCGGCTACCAATGATCTCGGCAGACCACGGTGGTTGGATGCTCTTGAAAATAAGGCTTCAATTTCTTGGCAGCAAAGTGTACGCCATAGCACATCTCTTGGTAGTGGGGGTAGTTCTGCTTGGAGGTTGACAGTACCTCGCTCAGGTAATATACCGGTCTCTAGATAGGTAGCGCCTTGCCTTCCTCCTTGCGTTCCACTACAATGACCGTGCTGACTACCCGGCTGGTGGCGGCGATGTACAGGAGCATAGGTTCCTTGGGAGTCGGAGCCGCCAGGACGGGTGGGGTAGTCAGCATCTTCTTCAACTGGTGAAAAGCTTCGTCCGCCTTATGGTTCCACTCGAAAAAAGTGGTCTTCTTCATGAGTTGGTATAAGGGGAGAGCTTTCTCGCCCAACCGACTGATGAATCGGCTGATGGACGCCAAGCAGCCGGTGAACTTCTGCACATCCAGCAGTCGGTTGGGTACCTCCATTCTCTCAATGGCCTTGATCTTTACTGGGTTGCATTCTATGCCGCGTTCAGAGACCAGGAAGCCAAGGAGCTGGCCGGCTGGTACTCCGAAGATGCACTTCTCGGGATTGAGCTTGATCTGGAATCGGCGCAGGTTTTCAAAGGTCTCCTTGAGGTCTTCCAGCAGTGTTCCACGCTTTTCCGTCTTCACCACCACGTCGTCCATGTAGACGTGAGCGTTCCTGCCGAGCTGCTTGAGGAGGCACTTCTGCATGCAATGCTGAAAGGTGGCGTCGGCATTCCTTAAGCCGAACGTCATGGTGAGGTAGCAGAAGGCTCCAAACGGCATGATGAAGGCGGTCTTCAGTCTGTCAGCCGGGTTCAGCTTGATCTGGTGATATCCTGAGTATGCATCCAAAAAACTCAACAGCTCGCATCCGGCTATGGACTCTATCACCTGATCGATTCTTGGTAGAGCAAATGGGTCCTTGGGGCAGGCCTTGTTAAGGCTCGTGTAGTCGATACACATTCGCCACTGCTTGTTCTTCTTCAGTACCAGGACCGGATTTGCTAGCCATTCTGGAAAGAACACTTCCATAATGAAGCCGGCTGCTAGGAGTCGGGCTATCTCTTCTCCGACAACTCTTCTCTTCTCTTCTGATAGGCGGCGCAGGGGCTTCCTGACTGGCTTTGCATCAGATCGGACATGTAACTTGTGCTCGACGAATTCCGTCGGTACCCCTGGCATGTCTTTGGGGGACCATGCGAAGATGTCCCGATTCTCATGGAGGAAATCGACGAGCTCGCCTTCCTATTTGCTGTTGAGGTTCGCACCTACGACAACGTACCTCTCTGGGTGCTCCGGATCCAAGGGTATCTTCTTTGTCTCTTTGACCGGCTTGAACGAACCCTCAGCCTCCGACTCTTTGGGGTTGGGCGATACCTCAGGCTGCTTGCCGGCCATCGCCACAACTCGCTCAAGGAGCCGCTTCTCGGCCGCGATTACCAGGGACTCGGCCAGCCGACTGCTCTCAGCCGCGCAAGCAGACGACTTCCGGTAGTCGCCATCCACAGTCAGAATCCCTCTGGAATTGGGCATCTTCATCTTGAGGTAGGCGTAGTGGGGGATTGCCATGAACTTGGCCAAGGCGGGTCGGCCGAGCAGCGCATGGTATGGGCTCTCGAGGTCCACCACCTCAAACCAAACAGACTCTCAACGGAAGTGATCTTTGTCTCCAAAGAGGACGTCCATCAGGATCTTGCCGATTGGTGAGCAGGAAAGCCCAGGAACAATGCCATGGAACACAGTTCGGCTGTTCTGAAGCTGTCTTTGCTTGATTCCTAACTTCTCCACGGTGTCCTTGTACAGGATATTGATGCTGCTGCCTCCGTCTATCATAACTCGCGAGAAACGCGCGGCTCGTCTGTCCGTAGCAAAGGTGGCATCTAGGACCAAGGCATAGGAGCCCGAACTCGGCATCACTTCTGGGTGGTCGGCCCTGCTCCAGCTGATGGGCTTCTCGGACCAGTGCATGAACTCTGGCGTCTTCGATGCTACGACATTCACCTCTTGTCGCTGTAGCCGCCTGCTGCATCGATCATCAGCCATACTAGTGAACACCGCGTAGGCTCCGTGCTCTTCAGGATATTCATCTTGTACTACGCCGACTGGCCTGACAGCCGGCTGCTTGGGCGGAGGCGGAGGCAGCTGCCCAACAAGCGGGGGAGGCAGGAGGCCGTCTCCCTTAGCGATCCTGGTGAGCCAGTGGCACTTCCGGGTGGTGTGATTCGACGGCTTCGCGCCACTATGGAACTTGCAAGGTCCATCCAAGGTCTGCTCATAAGAGAAGGCTGGCAACCAGTTTGGCTTGCTGCCTTTCTGTCGCTTGGGTGGAGGCTGCTCATCTGGCTGCTGGGCTTCAACGGTCGCGACTTGCCGGCTGCTGGAAGCCGGCTGCGGGGCCTTGCGCTTGTGGTCGCCCTGCTTTTGTCGTCGGTTGGCGTCTGCGGCCGGAGTTCTTGGAGCTTGAGGAGCCACTTTGCCAGTTGTGCTGATTTGAATCTCTGCCTTCATGGAGGAGTCGGCCGTGGCGTACTTGTCCGCTATGATCAGCAGCTCGTCGAGGGTTTCTGGCTCGTCGCAGAGGAGTTTGTGCTTGAGGAGGCTGCCTTCTCTGCACCCGGCTGTGAAGTACTCGATGGCCTGCACCTCATGCACGCCCTCACAGGAGTTCCGAAGCTCGGCCCAACGCGTGAGGTAATCGCGAGTCGACTCATCGGGGCCTTGCACGCACAAGGAGAGCTGACGGGGCTTGGGAGGATGCTTGTACGTGCTGGTGAAGTTGCGGACGAACGCTTCGGTGAAGTCGACCCAGCTATTGATGCTGCGGGGCTTTAGGCTGTTCAGCCATGTCCGGGCCGTGCCCTGGAGCATGAGCGGAACGTACTTTACGGCGACACGCTTGTTGCCATTTGCTATGTTGACAGCCGTGGAGTAGTCGACTAGCCAGTCTTCCGGCTTCATGGAGCCGGTATACTTAGGCGTGTCTCTTAGGAGCGTGAACCCTCTGGGAAAGGGCTTGTCTTGAATGCGGGGCCCAAAACAAGGCGGACCCAGCTCATCCTCTTCTTCCAGCGCCAGGGATCGGTGAAGCCGGTCGATCCGGTGGCGGGCGTCATTCTCTCCATCCCTCCCGGCGGCCAAGGCAGTCACCGAGAGTCAGATGATCGACAGGCGCCGGAGAGACTCGCCTCTCCTTGCAAGGAGGGGGAGGCGGACAGTCATCCCGTCATTCCACTGCCCTCGGGCGGCCGTCTCGGTCACGCTCTATGGTAATGCGAGTCCGACTATGGCTGACAGCCGGCTCCTTCTCTCTTCTTCCTCGAGCACCGCCAGTCAGTGTCCGAGACGTCGCGCCTTGATCTCGGTGAAGGTCGTCGTTTGGCTGCTGCGGCGCCTCCGTGCGGCAGCCGGCCTCGTTCTGCGCGGCGGCCGCGTCGAGGAGCCGCTGGACTCGCTCCATCATGAGGCGGCATTCTTCGCCCTCGAAATTGTCCAGCTCATCCGTTGCTGCCTGAGCGGCTCGGATGTTCTCCGTTGGTGTAGCGTACACAGGGCGGCTTGCCCCAAACAGGTTGGCGATGGCTACGCCGCACTGCCGGACCGCACCAAGGCAGCTGGGCCCCGCCGGGGCCGGCGAGCCGCCGACGGCGCGATCCATCTCCCGCTGGTAGGCTTCTTACAAGTGCCTCATGCTGGCCAGCTTCTTCGCGCCTTCAACGAGCTGAAGGCGGCGCGCCTCCAATGTCTCTGCGTCAGCGTCTTCCGGAATGGGCGCAGTTAGGTCCTGTAGCGCCGCGCCGAGTGAGTCGTGCGCTCCTCCGCCGGGGAGCTCGTCATGACTGATGACTAGCACCTCGGTGACGGTGCTTCCGTCGCTCTCCGCGTGAGGGAGGGGTTCGTCGTAGACCACCACGTTGGTGGGGAACGCGTCGAGTGACGTGGTGTCGGAGTCGACCAACATCGGGTCGGTGGAGCCCACAGACTCCAAGTCTATGGCAGGCTCACCGAAAACATGGAGTTGATCGAGGAGGCACGCGAGGAGGCTCTCGGGGCTGCCCGTGCCTGCGTTGGATGCGAGTTCGTCGGAGAGGCGGACCTCGCCGACAAGTTCGGACAGGCAGCTGGTTGCGCAGGCGATCTCAACGCTGCTTAGCGCGTCGGCACAAACTTCGCCTGGCGCACCTGGCTGGCTGCGCTCGCCAGGGAGAAAAAGGGTTCCCGTCTAGAACAGGTCTCCAGACAGCGGTGCACCAGGCCCCACGATGGGCGCCAAATGTCGGGGGTTTGGTGCGACATATGCCAACGGATGGCTTATCATGGTGGGGGCGAGTAGAACGTCGCCGGTGCTTGGAAACGGGATGAGGCGAAGGCATGCACGCCGGCGAATCTTACCTAGCTTCAGGGCTCTCCGGGGAGATAATACCCCTACTACTGCTCTGCGGGGTCTCCGCATGATCACTATGGCAAAGTGTTTACACGGTTGCTCCTTGATCTGTTTTCTGGTGGTGGGAGAGGGCGAGGCTAGCTCTCTCCCTTCTATATGATCTGGTCTAGAGCTAATGGGTTCCAACCCTTTGCATGGGTGCCCTGGGGGGTTTATATAGGCCTACCCCCAGGGGTACAATGGTAATCTGGCTGGACGAGGGCCCAGCCGTCAGTGCCTCTGGCCTCCGTCTTCTCTGCCGACCGCTGGGGCCCGCCGACTGGCGGGTCCCGCCGACTGGCCTGGTACAGAGCCATCAGGCCGCGTCCGCCGCGGGCGGGTCTTGCTGGCTGCTGATTACTGTAGCCGTGCTTCTGATGACGCGGGCTTGGTCATGAGGTCGTGGCAACAGCCCCGCCGCCTGGCGGGCGATCACTATTGCCACTCCCCATCACATCTTGATTAATGGCGTGTGGGCCCCAGGGGAGGGCTCGGCTGACTCCCAGGGGCCGACTCCCGTCGGTCCTGACTGGCGGTCCTCTTGCCATCTCCTGGGGTCTCACTGACTGGTGGGACCCGCTGCCCCTGGGCCGTACAGGCAAGCCGTCGTGGGTGCAGGATTCGGTCCTATGGTGCTGATGTCAGGGCTGGCATGGCAACAGTGCCACGCCGCATGGAGATCTTCCGGGGTACGGCGTGCTGTAGCCATGCCTGCCCTTGGTAAGGGTCAGGAGCGGGCTTCATTATTGCCACTCCCCCGCCCTGTCCCACTTGATGAGGTCGTGGGGGTGTTGGAGTCGCAGGCCGACCCCCCCGAAGCCGGCTTCTCTGGAAGTCGTCAGTCAGGGGTCGGCTCTCCCTGAAGTCGTCCCTGAGACTCGGTCGTGAGTGGTCAGTCGGCCACCTTCGCCATTGGCTTCTTGAAGGCGGCTCTTCGTCCTGGGGTCTTGAGGGGCGCAGCCTGCCCCGATGTCTTGAAAGGTTCTGGGGCTTGGGTCGACCTACCCGTGGCCCATTACTCCGACATCTTTTGACACATGTATTTGAGAGAAACCAGAATAACCATCTAGAAAGCAAAAATGTGTATGTTTGGATAATCTTTCTAGCATTTGATCAATAAAAGGTAAAGGGTAATGATCCTTTTTAGTATCTTTATTTAGTTTGCGGAAATCAATTACCATTCTATAACCTGTAACGATTCTTTGTGGGATCAATTCATCTTTATCATTAGGAACAACAGTAATACCTCCCTTCTTAGGGACACAATGGACAGGACTTACCCACTGACTATCAGCAACGGGATAAATTATACCTGCCTCCAGAAGCTTTAGTATTTATTTTCTTACCACTTCTTTCATCTTAGGATTTAACCGTCTTTGGTGATCAACAACTGGTTTAGCGTCTTTCTCCAATTTTATTTTGTGTTGGCATAGAGTGGGACTAATGCCCTTAAGATCATCAAGAGTATATCCAATAGTAGCACGGTGCTTCTTCAGAGTTTTCAATAATTTCTCTTCTTCCTTCTCTGAAAGGTTAGCACTAATAATAACAGGATATATCTTCTTTTCATCAAGATAAGCATATTTAAGAGTATCAGGTAATGGTTTAAGCTCAAACACGGGATCACCCTTGGGTGGAGGAGGATCCCATAGGATTTCAACAGGCAAGTTGTGTTTCGAAATAGGTCCCTGTTTAAAGAATAGTTCATCTATTTCCCTTCTTTCATTCATAAACATATCATTTTCATGGTCAAGCAAATATTGTTCTAACGGATCATTAGGAGGCACGGCAATTCCTCATCACATGGTTGTCTACGAAATTTAGCAAAATTAAACTCATGAGACATATCCCCTAAACCAATAGTAACAACATCCTTTTTGTAGTCTATCCTAGCATTAACAGTATTCAAGAAGGGTCTACTAAATATAATGTGACAAAAGTTATCTTGTGAGGAACCAAGAACAAGAAAATCGGCAGGATATTTAACTTTCCCACACAAGACTTCAACATCTCTAACAATCCCAACTGGTGAAATAGTGTCTCTATTGGCAAGTTTAATTGTAACATCAATTTCTTCTATCTCAGCAGGTGCAATATCATGCATAATTTCTTTGTATAAGGAATGAGGTATTGCACTTGCACTAGCACCCATATCACACAAGCCATCATAACAATGATCTCCTATTTTAACAAAAATAACAGGCATGCCTACAACATGTGTATGTTTATTTTTAGTATCAGGTCTAGCAATTCTAGCAGCTTCATCACAGAAGTAAATAACATGCCCATCAATATTATCGGCCAAGAGATCTTTAACCATATGAATACTAGGTTCAACTTTAATTTACTCAGGGGGTGTAGGTGTTCTAGTATTACTCTTACGAACCAAAGTTGAAGCTTTAGCATGATCCTTTATTCTAACAGGGAAAGGTGGTTTCTCAATATAAGCAGTAGGAACAACAGGATCAACATTATAAGTGATAGTCTTTTCTTCAACTTTGTGCAACTACTTTTACTTCAATGGGAGGATTATATTTAAACCACTTCTCCTTAGGGAGATCAACATGAGTAGCAAAGGATTCACAGAAAGAAGCTACTATCTCAGAGTCAAGCCCATATTTAGTGCTAAATTCACGAAAAACATCGGTATCCATAAAAGATTTAACACAATCAAACTTAGGTGTTATACCTGACTCCTTACCTTCGTCGAGATCCCAATCTTCAGAGCTGCGTTTAATTCTTTCCAATAAATCACATTTGAATTCAATAGTCTTCATCATAAAAGAACCAGTACAAGAAGTATCGAGCATGGAGCGATTATTGAGAGAAAGTCGAGCATAAAAATTTTGAATAATAATTTCTCTTGAGAGCTCATGATTGGGGCATGAATATAACATTGACTTAAGCCTCCCCCAAGCTTGAGCGATGCTTTCTCCTTCACGAGGCCAAAATTTATATATATAATTACGATCATGATGAACAAGATGCATAGGATAAAACTTCTGATGAAATTCCAATTTCAATCGGTTGTAGTTCCATGATCACATATCATCACATAGCCTAAACCATGTCAATGCATTTCCCTTCAAAGATAAAGGGAAGACCTTCTTCTTGATAACATCATCGGGCACACCTGCAAGCTTAAATAATCCATAAACTTCATCCACATAGATTAGATGCAAATCAGGATGCAATGTTCCATCACCTGTGAAAGGATTAGCTAGCAGTTTCTCTATCATACCCGAAGGAATTTCAAAGTAAACATTTCAGTAGGTTCAGTAGGTTGAGGAGAAACTCTTTGCTCTACTGGTCAGGGTGAAGATACCCCGAACAAGCCCCTCAAAGGATTACTTTCCATAGTAACAAGTGACAGTAAATTTCAGCACATTATATAAATTTTTCCTTACCAAGGGCGCTTCACTCCCCGGCAACGGCGCCAGAAAAGAGTCTTGATGACCCACAAGTGTAGGGGATCTATCGTAGTCCTTTCGATAAGTAAGAGTGTCGAACCCAACGAGGAGCACAAGGAAATGACAAGCGGTTTTCAGTAAGGTATTCTCTGCAAGCATTGAAATTATCGGTAACAGATAGTTTTGTGATAAGGTAATTTGTAACGGGTAGCAAGTAACAAGAGTAAATAAAGTGCAGCAAGGTGTCTCAATCCTTTTTGTAGCAAAGGACAAGCCTGGACAAACTCTTATATGAAGGAAAATGCTCCCGAGGACACATGGAAATTATCGTCAAGCTAGTTTTCATCACGCTAATATGATTCACATTCGTTACTTTGATAATTTGATATGTGGGTGGACCGGTGCTTGGATACTGCCCTTCCTTGGACAAGCATCCCACTTATGATTAACCCCTATTGCAAGCATCCGCAACTACAAAAGAAGTATTAAGGTAAACCTAACCATAGCATGAAACATATGGATCCAAATCAGCCCCTTACGAAGCAACACATAAACTAGGGTTTAAGCTTCTGTCACTCTAGCAACCCATCATCTACTTTTTACTTCCCAATGCCTTCCTCTAGGCCCAAACAATGGTGAGGTGTCATGTAGTCGACGTTCACATAACACCACTAGAGGAAAGACAACATACATCTCATCAAAATATCGAACGAATACCAAATTCACATGACTACTTATAGCAAGACTTATCCCATGTCCTCAGGAACAAACGTAACTACTCACAAATCATATTCATGTTAATAATCAGAGGGGTATTAATATGCATAAAGGATCTGAACATATGATCTTCCACCAAATAAACCAACTAGCATCAACTACAAGGAGTAATCAACACTACTAGCAACCCACAGGTACCAATCTGAGGTTTTGAGACAAAGATTGGATACAAGAGATGAACTAGGGTGTGACGCCCCCGATTCAACCGTACACTAATCATACACGCAAACGTGTACGATCAAGATCAGGGACTCACGGGAAGATATCACAACACAACTCTACAAATAAAATAAGTCATACAAGCATCATATTACAAGCCAGGGGCCTCGAGGGCTCGAATACAAGTGCTCGATCATAGACGAGTCAGCAGAAGCATCAATATCTGAGTACAGACATAAGTTAAACAAGTTTGCCTTAAGAAGGCTAGCACAAACTAGGATACAGATCGAAAGAGGCGCAGGCCTCCTACCTGGGATCCTCCTAAACTACTCCTGATCGTCGTCAGCGGCCTGCACGTAGTAGTAGGCACCTCCGGTGTAGTAGGAGTCGTCATCGACGGTGGCATCGGCTCCTGGGCTCCAGCATCTGGTTGCGACAACCAGGTAGAATGGAAAGGGGGAAAAGAGGGAGAAAGCAACCATGAGTACTCATCCAAAGTACTCGCAAGCAAGGAGCTACACTACATATGCATGGGTATATGTGTAACGGCCATATCGGTGGACTAAACTGCAGAATGCCAGAATAAGAGGGGGATAGCTAATCCTGTCGAAGACTACGCTTCTGGCAGCCTCCGTCTTGCAGCATGTAGAAGAGAGTAGACTGAAGTCCTCCAAGTAGCATCGCATAGCATAATCCTACCCGGCGATCATCCCCTCATTGCCCTATTAGAGAAGGATCACCGGGTTATATCTGGCACTTGGAAGGGTGTGTTTTATTAAGTATCCAGTTCTAGTTGTCATAAGGTCAAGGTACAACTCCAAGTCGTCCTGTTACCGAAGATCACGGCTATTCAAATAGATAAACTTCCCTGCATGGGTGCACCACATTACCCGACACGCTCGATCCCTCTGTCTGGGCACACTTTCCTTGGTCATGTCCGGCCTCGGGAGATCAACACGTCGCAGCCCCACCTAGGCTCAACAGAGAGGTCAGCACGCCGGTCTAAATCCTATGCGCGCAGGGGTCTGGGCCCATCACCCATTGCACACCTGCACGTTGCGTACGCGGCCGGAAGCAGACCTAGCCCCCTTAATACAAGCGTGAGCTTACGGTCCAATGCGGCGCGCGCTGCTCAGTCGCTGACGTCACGAAGTGCTTCGGCTGATACCACGACGCTGGTTGCCCATATCTTGTCCCACGTGGCGGATAGTGCGTATAAGGTCAACGACCCAACTCAGATCAAATACCAAGATCTCGTTAAGCGTGTTAAGTATCCGCGAATGCCGAACAGGGCCAGGACCACCTCTCTCCTAGGTGGTCTCAACATGTCCTGTCGCTCCGCCACAAAGTAACAGTCGGGGGCCGTCGGGAACCCAGGCCCACCTCTATCGGGGTGGAGCCACCTGCCCCTTCAGCCCCCATCTCCGAACAGTATCATAAGTAATGTAACAGTATAAGGTATGTAGTATATGCCCGTGATCACCTCCCAAAGTGATCACGGCCCAGTAGTATAGCATGGCAGATGGACAAGAGTGTAGGGCCATTGATGGAACACTAGCATCCTATACTAAGCAGTAGGATAGCAGGTAAGGGTAACAACTGTAGCAACAATGACAGGCTATGCAGCAGAATAGGATTAACCGAAAGCAGTAACATGCTACACTACTCTAATGCAAGCAGTATAGAGAAGAATATGCGATATCTGGTGATCAAGGGGGGGGGGGCTTGCCTGGTTGCTCTGGCAAGGAGGGGTCGTCGTTGACGTAGTCGTACTCAGGGGCATCAACGTCGGTCTCGAGGTCTATCGAAGAAGAAGAGGGGGAAGAAACAGTAAATACGAAGCAAACAAAGCATCACAGAACATAACATGACAATACGCGGTGGTAGGGGTGACCTAACGGAGTACTAGGTGCTACTGGCGAAGGGGGGAAACTTTCGGGAAATTATCCCCGGTGTTTCGCGTTTTCGGACAGATGAACCGGAGGGGAAAAGTTGCGTGTTTGATAGGTTAGGGATGTGTGGCGGACGAACCGACTGCGTATCCGGATTCTTCGGATTTTTCTGAGCAACTTTCATATATAAATTATGTTCACCTAACTTACGGATTATTTTCTATGATTTTTCAAAGTTTAAAGGATTTTCTAGAATTTTGGAATATACCTAAATTCGAATTTAAACAGTGTACTACTTTTTATACTCACGGACAACTAGCCTATTAGAATGATGGGCGGGGTCCAGTGGCTGAGTCAGCATACACGGTCAGCAAGTCAACAGTCAATGGTTGACCTGGTCAAAGTGTGAATAGTGGTCGTGGGGCCTACTTGTCATTGACTGTTATTTTAACTTAAGTGCTAAACAGATTATTTAGGAAGGGGACCCACATGTCATTCACAGTAACTAATCCTGAGGTTGGTTGGTTGAACTAATTAGAGCAGGACCTAGCAGTAAACGTCTAGTTAGACTAACTAATTAGATTAGCACCTAACCTAATCTAACTTAGCACTACAAGCCGGCTTCTTGGACAGAGTCAGCAGCAGCAGAAACGCATCAGGCAAAGCAAGCAACAGCGGCATCAGGCTTAGCAAGCGGCAGCAAGTTGCGCAGCAGCAAACAGCACTAGCAGCGGCAAGCACTAGCGGATACGCACGAGCGACGACGGCCGGACGGGCGCACGTGGGCGCGTGCAAGGTCGCAACCAGGCGAGTAGGGCCTGGCCTGGGCGGGCGCGCGCGCAAGGTCGCGGCCAGAGGCGACGCCGGTGCGGGGCACAGGGAGCGGCCGGAGGTGATGCAAGGCTAGGCCAGGGCGCAACGACGAGCAGCAGCTCGCGGAGGCGAGCGGGGATGCGTCCACGCGCGAGTGGGCGCGTGCGGAGGCGCGGTCGGCGCAGGTCAGGTCGGGGTGGCCAAGTGCGCGGGCTAGTCGGGCGCGAGGTAGGGGAGCCCGGGGTGCTCGTGCCCGTCAGTCATGGCGGGCGGCGGAGTTCGGTGCAGGTGGGCAGCGGTGAAACGACATAAATCTGAGGGGGAATCCTATGGGGAATCAAGGGGAGCTCACATCGCAGCTGTAGAGAAAGTCAGCGGGCTCGGAGAGGCTTCAATGAGGTCGAAATCGAAGATGACGAGCGGCGGGGCAGAGCTTGAAGAAGACCTCGTCCGGTCGATGCGGTGGCTCCGGGCTCGATCTCGTGGGTGGAGATGAAGAAGTGGACGACGACGGTTCTGCTGTACGTCTCCCCCGGCGAAGAGGCGCACGGTGGTCGCGGCTACGACGACGGCATGGCGACCATGAGATCAGGCGAACTCCAAGTTGTGACCAAAGGGAAAGGGGAGTTCGAGTGGGGGCTAGGGTTCGGTCGAGGGGGGCATGGCGCAGCCTTATCCTCCGGGGGGGGCGTGGGATGGGCGCCACGGCAACATCGCTGGTCGAGGAGGCCTGGATGGGCGCCACGGTCTCCCCCTGTTTCCTGTAGCGTGGGGAGGGAGAAGATATGAGGTGGGTTGGGCTGGCCGGTTAGGCCAGCTGGGCCGTTTGGCCCAGTTGGCCACGGGGGTTCCTTCTTTTCTTTTATTTTTTTGTTTCCTTTGTTTTTCTTTTTTTCTTTTTCTTTTCTTTTTCTTATCTTATTTCTTACTTGTTTTCTTTTAATTTCTCATTTGTATTAGTTTTATAAATTATAAAAGTAGTCACTAATTTAGTGTTAATAATTATGCTGCTGTCCCATTAACTTAGGGGCAACTAAATAAATAGTTTATTATTTTATAAAATGCAAAAGACATTTATTTCATTGTTCTACCTACTGTTTTAATTATTCAAGTGCATCTAAACTCTCTATAAAAATGTGGTTTGTTCACCTCAATTAGTTAAGGATTATTTGTCACATGATGAAAAATTTAGTTTTAATGTTTGAAAACTTTTACCGTTTGACGTTATTTTAAATTTGAAATTTGAACTGGTTTTTGAACCGGCGTGAGTTTATCAACTGTAACTGAGGTGACGTGGCATCTAGAAGAGGGTTACTGTAGCTTAATTACCCGGGCGTCACATAGGTTTTGAGAGGAGATGGTGATGGTGAATATGTTGATGGAGATTGACCCCCTCCCGATGAGAGGATTGATGGTGATGACAATGGTGATGATTTCCCCCTCCTAGAGGGATGTTTCCCTGGCAGAACAGCTCCGCCAGAGCCCTAAATTGGTTCCGCCAAGGTTCCGCCTCGTGGCGGCGGTGTTTCGTCCCGAAAGCTTCCTTCTTATTTTTTTCCAGGGTGAAAAACTTCATATAGCAGAAGATGGGCATCGGAGGCCTGCCAGGGGGCCCACGAGGCAGGGGGCGCGCCCTACCCCCTGGGCGCGTCCCCCACCCTTGTGGTTGGTGGGTGCCCCCCTCTGGTTGATTCTCTCGCCAGTATTTTTTATTAATTCCAAAAACTGCCTCCATGAAGTTTCAGGACTTTTGGAGCTGTGCAGAATAGGTCTCTAATATTTGCTCCTTTTCCAGCCCAGAATTCCAGCTGTCGGCATTCTCCCTCTTCATGTAAACCTTGTAATATAAGAGAGAATAGACATAAGTATTGTGACATAATGTGTAATAACAGCCCATAATGCAATAAATATCGATATAAAAGCATGATGCAAAATGGACGTATCACAACAATAGGTTCTACTTTGATTTGTTTATCAGGTTTAGGTGTTCTGATATAACTTTTGTTGACCACGGTTGAAACTTTAGCATGTTCCTTCATCCTAACAGGGAAAGGTAGTTTCTCAATATAAGCAGTAGGAACAACCGGATCAACATTATAAATAATAGTTTCCTCTTTAGCTAGTACTGATTCTTTAATGTCTTCTTTAATAGGTGTGTGATATTTAAACCACTTCTCCTTAGGGAAATCAACATGAGTAGCAAATTATTGACAAAAGGAGGCTACTATCTCAGAGTCAAGTCCATATTTAGTGCTAAACTTTTGAAAAGCATCGGTATTCATAAAAGATTTAACACAATCAAACTTGAGCTCAATACTTGACTCTTTACCTTCGTCGAGTTCCCAATCTTCAGAGTTGCATTTAATTCTTTCCAAAACATCCCAACAGAATTCAATAGTCTTCTTCATAAAAGAACCAGCACAAGAAGTATCAAGCATGGATCGATCATTATGAGAAAGTCGAGCATAAAACTTCTGGATAATAATTTCTCTTGAGAGCTCATGATTGGGGCATGAATATAACATTGACTTAAGCTTCCCCCAAGCTAGAGTGATACTTTCACCTTCACGAGGCCAAAAATTATATATGTAATTCTGATCACGATGAACTAGATGCATAGGATAATTTTTTTGGTGAAACTCCAATTTCAATCGATTGCAATTCCAAGATCCAATACCATCGCATAGCCAATACCATGCCAATGATTTTCCCTTCAAAGATAAAGGGAAACCCTTCTTCTTAACTTCACCTTCGGGTAAACCTGCAAGCTTAAACAATCCACAAATTTCTTCCACATATATCAAATGCATATCAGGATGTTCGGTTCCATCTCCTGCAAAAGGATTAGCTAGCAGTTGTTCTATCATACCCGAAGGAATTTCATATTCAATATTTTCAGTAGGTGCAGTAGGTTGAGGGGTAACTAATTGTGGTTCCGGTCGAGGTGAAGATACCCCGAACAAACCCCTCAAAGGATTGCTTTCCATAGTAACAAGTGACAATAAATTTTAGCATGCAGTAATAATTTTTCCTCACCAATTTCCACTTACCAAGAGCGCTTCACTCCCTGGCAACGGCGCCAAAAAGAGCCTTGATGACCCACAAGTATATGGGATCAATTGTAGCCTTTTTGATAAGTAAGAGTGTTGAACCCAACGAGGAGCAGAAGGAAATGACAAGTGGTTTTCAGCAAGGTAATGTCTGCAAGCGCTAAAATTGTAAGTGACGGAGTAGTTTGATAGCAAGATAATTTGTAACGAGCAAATAATGATAGTAGTAACAAAAGTGCAGCAAGTTAGCCCAATCCTATTGAGGCAAAGGATAGGCCAAAACGGTCTCTTATAATAAGCAAAGCGTTCTTCAGGGTACACGGGAATTTCATTTAGTTACTTTCATCATGTTGATTCGATTTGTGTTCGCTACTTTGATAATTTGATATGGGGGTGGACCGGTGCTTAGGTGTTGTTCTTACTTGAACAAACCTCCTACTTATGATTAATCCCCTCGCAAGCATCCGCAACTACGAGAAAATTATTAAGAATAAACTCTAACCATAGCATTGAACTTTTGGATCCAATCGGTCCCTTACGAAATAGCGCATAAACTAGGGTTTAAGCTTCTGTCACTCTCGCAACCCATCATCTAATAACTACTCCCCAATGCATTCCCTTAGGCCCAAATGTGGTAAAGTGTCATGTAGTCGACGTTCACATGACACCACTAAGGGAATCACAACATACATACTATCAAAATATCGAACACATATCAAGTTCACATGATTACTTGCAACAAGATTTCTCCCATGACCTCAAGAACAAAAGTAACTACTCACAAATGATAATCATGCTCAAGATCAGAGGGGTATTAAACAGCATATTGGATCTAAACATATAATCTTCCACCAAATAAACCATATAGTAATCAACTACAAGATGTAATCAACACTACTAGTCACCCACAAGCACCAATCTGTAGTTCCGGTACACAGATTGAACACAAGAGATGAACTAGGGTTTGAGAGGAGATGGTGCTGTTGAAGATGTTGATGGAGATTTCCCTCCTCAAGATGGGAGATTTGTTGGTGATGATGATGACGAGGATTTCCCCCTCCGGGAGGGAAGTTCCCCCGACGGAATCGCTCCGCCGGAGGGCAAAAGTGCTCCTGCCCAAGTTCCGCCTCGAGACGGCGGCGCTTCATCCCGAAAGTCCTCTCCTTATTTTTTCTAGATCAAAATGACTTATATACCAGAATATGGGCACCGGAGGTGGGCCGAGGGGAGCACAACCCACCAGGCCGCGCCTAGGCTCCCTAGCGTGCCCAGGTGGGTTGTGCCCACCTGGTGGGCCCCCTCTGGTACTTATTGGCTCCAATATTTCTTATATATTCCCCGTGAAGTTTCAGCTTATTTGGAGTTGTGCGGAATAGGTGGCCTGACGTAGCTTTTCCAGGTCCAGATTTCCAACTGCCGGAATTCTCCCTCTTTGTGTGTACCTTGCATATTATGAGAGAAAAGGCATTAGAATTACTCCAAAAATCATTATTATGCATAAAAACATTATAAATAACAGTAGGTAAACATGATGCAAAATGGATGTATCACTCGTCACTCGGTGTCTCTGCAACCATGAACCGTGAAGCGGCACGTGCATAGTAGAGACCCTAACGTAGCAGTTCAGGCAATCCAGTCTAAATCGTGTACACTTACGTACAACCACACTGCAAAAAATACAGCCACATGGGTACATATGGGAGTGATCTCGAACACGTACAACAACGGCGTCATGTTCATCGGCAGCCAACCGGCTGGGTCGGAACGGTGGAAACAGCGTCGTGTTGATCAGGAGTCAAGCGACTGGGTCGAAATGCGCTGTGTTCATCGGGAGCCAACCGGCTTGGATGGAACAGCAAAAACGGGGTCTGGCGTACCACAAAATGGAGGAAACGGAGTTCTCTTGGACCGCGTACGGTCGAAACGAGGTCCTGTTGATCGGGAGGGGTGTGGCATACCGTGAAACGGAGGAAACAGAGTTATCTTCGACCGCCTACGGTCGAAACGGGGTCCTGTTGATCGAGAGGGGTGTGGAGTAGCGCAAAACAGAGGAAATGGACTACTCTTCGAGATCCTACGGTCGAAACGGGTTCATGTTCATCGAGAGGGGTGTGGCGTATCGCAAAATGGAACTCCACGGGCTACTGTTTATCACCATCTACTCCCTCGCTCAAGCCTCCACATGCTACTGTTCATCCATTGTCGACTTCCTCCAGCCGCCACCATCTACTGTTCATCCACCACTCCACGGGGTCCTGCTCATCCACCCCCAACCGGCTGGGCTAGCTGTGGCGGCCTCCTTGGGGTCCTGTTCATCCAACGGCACACCACGGGGTCCTGTTCTTCCAACCCCCACCGGGAATTGTTCATCCACAACCAACCAACCGGCTCGATCGATGCATGCGTCTCGACTCATGTCTATGTGTATCGCTCGTGAGGCAGCAACAGGCACTGTTCATCGAGAGGCAGCCCAACCGGCTACACGTCTCGCACGTACCGGGGGCCTTCGGCTTCAGTAAGCAGCGAGAAGAGGATCGATTGGGTTCTGTTAGGTAGTGAAGGAATCTCTCGGGTTTAGTTAGAATCCAAGGATCGATCTACTTCAGAGTATGCGAGGGCGAGGTCGATCGCTCGGGTTCGGTAAGCGAACGTACGCCTCAATTGCTCAAGGTGTTGATCATGCTTTTCCCGTGGAAAAGGTTTAGTCAACGGATCTGCAACATTCAGATCCGTATGTACTTTGCAAATGTTTATGTCCTCCTCCTTGATCGCAACGCGGATGGAATTTAAGCGTCACTTTATGTGTCTGGTCCTCTTGTGAAACCTTGGTTCCTTGGCTAGAGCAATGGCACCAGTGTTGTCACAGAACAGAGTCATTGGGTCCAGTGCACTGGGCACAACTCCAAGATCTGTCATGAACTGCTTCATCCAGACACCTTCCTTCGCTGCCTCCAAGGCAGCTATGTACTCCGCTTCGCATGTAGAATTAGCTAACACGCTTTGTTTGGAACTGCACTAGCTTACCGCTCCCCCATTTAAAATATATATGTATTCGGTTTGAGACTTAGAGTCATACGGATCAGTGTTAAAGCTTGCATTGACGTAACTCTTTACGACGAGCTCTTGATCACCTCCATAAACGATAAACATTTCCTTAGCCATTTTCAGGTACTTAAGGATATTCTTGACCACCGTCCAGTGTTCCACTCCTGGATCACTTTAAAACCTTTCAGCCATACTTATGGCAAGGCTGGCCTTTGGTCTTGTGCACAGCATTGCATACGTGATAGAGCCTATGGCGGAAGCATAGGGGATGACACTCATCTTTTCTCTATACTCTGTAGTTGCTAGGCATTGAGTCTTACTCAACTTCACACCTTGCAAAACAGGCAAGAACCCCTTCTTGGAATGATCCATTTTGAACTTCTTCAAAATCTTATCAAGGTATGTGCTTTGTGAAAGTCCTATCAAGCGTCTTGATCTATCTCTATAGATCTTGATGACTGATATGAAAGCAGCTTCTCCTAGGTCCTTCATTGAAAAACTCTTGTCCAAATATTCCTTCACGTTTTTCAAAAGTTCTATATTGTTTCGAATCAGCAATATGTCATCCACATATAATATTAGAAACACTATAGAGATCCCACTAATTTTCTTGTAAATACAAGTGAGGGAGTCCTGGATTAGGGGGTGTTCGGGTAGCCGGACTATACCTTCAGCCAGACTCCCGGACTATGAAGATACAAGATTGAAGACTTCGTCCCGTGTCCGGATGGGACTTTCCTTGGCGTGGAAGGCAAGCTTGGCGATGCGGATATTCAAGATCTACTACCATTGTAACCGACTCTATGTAACCCTAACCCTATCCGGTGTCTATATAAACCGGAGGGTTGTAGTCCATAGGGGAGAATCAACTCCATATACAACAATCATACCATAGGCTAGCTTCTAGGGTTTAGCCTCCTTGATCTCGTGGTAGATCTACTCTTGTACTACCCATATCATCAATATTAATCAAGCAGGAGTAGGGTATTACCTCCATCGAGAGGGCCCGAACTTGGGTAAAAACATCGTGTTCCTTGTCTCCTGTTACCATCCGGCCTTGACGCACAGTTCGGGACCCCCTACCCGAGATCCGCCGGTTTTGACACCAACAACAAGCTTCTCCATAAACTTGTATAAACCCAAACACTTTGATCACCTCATCAAAGTGAAGATTCCAACTCCGAGATGCTTGCACCAGTCCATAAGTGGATCGGTGGAGCTTGCACACTTTGTCAGCATTCTCTGGATCGACAAAACCTTTTAGTTGCATCATATACAACTCTTCCTTAAGGAAACCATTAAGGAACGTTGTTTTGACATCCATCTGACAGATTTCATAATCGAAAAATGCAGCTATTGCCAACATGATTCTGACGGGCTTAAGCATCGCTACGTGTGAGAAAGTATCATTGTAGTCAACTCCTTGAACTTGTGAAAACCCCTTTGCCACAAGTCGAGATTTATAGACGGTGACATTACTGTCTGCGTCCGTCTTCTTCTTATAGATCAATTTATTCCGAATGGCCTTTTGCCCTTCAGGCAATACTTCCAAAGTCCATGCTTTGTTTTCATACATGGATCCCATCTCAGATTCATGGCCTCTAACCATTTGCCAGAATCCGGGCCCACCATCGCTTCACCATAGCTCGTAGGTTCATCGTTGTCCAACAACATGACCTGTAAGACAGGGTTACCATACCACTCAGGTGCAGTACGTATCCTTGTCAACCTACGAGGTTTGATAGTAACTTGATCTGAAACTTCATGATCACTATCATTGGCTTCCTCTTCAACTGAAGTAGGTGCCACAGAAACATCTTTCTGCGCTACGCTACTCTCTGGTTGAAGTAAAGGTTCAACAACCTCATCAAGTTCTATCTTCCTCCCACTCAATTCTTACTAGAGAAACTCTTTCACATGAAAGGACCCGTTCTTAGCGATAAACACTTTGCCTTCAGATCTGAGATAGAAGGTATACCCAACCATCTCTTTCGGGTATCCTGTGAATGAAGATGCATTTGTCCGCTTTGGGTTCGAGCTTTTCCGAGTGAAGCCTTTTGACATAAGCATCGCAGCCCCAAACCTTAAGAAATGACAACTTAGGTTTCTTGCCAAACCATAGTTCATACGGTGTCGTATCTATGGACTTAGATGGTGCCATATTTAAAGTGAATGCAACTATCTCTAACGCATAACCCCAAAACGATAGTGGCAGATTGGCAAGAGACATCATAGAACGCACCATATCCAATAAGGTACGACTATGATGTTCGGACACACCATTACGCTATGGTGTTCCAGGTGGCGTCAACTGTGAAAAACATTGTCTTAAGTGATTGCCAAACTCATAACTCAGATACTCTCCCCCTCGATCAAATCGTAGGAATTTGATCTTCTTGTTACGATGATTCTCAACTTCACTCTGAAATTGCTTGAACTTTTCAAACGTTTCAAACTTATGCTTCATTAAGTAAATATATCCATATCTACTCAAGTCATCGGTGAAGGTGAGAAAGTAACGATATCTACCACGTGCGTCAACACTCATCGGACCGCACACATCAGTATGTATGATTTCCAACAAGTCACTTGCCCGGTTCATTGTTTCAGAAAACGGGATTTTAGTCATCTTGCCGATAAGGCATGTGTCGGTGTCAAAACCAGCGGATCTCGGGTAGGGGGTCCCGAACTTTGCGTCTAGGCCGGATGGTAACAGGAGGCAAGGGACATGAAGTTTTACCCAGGTTCGGGCCCTCTCGATGGAGGTAAAACCCTATGTCATGCTTGATTAATATTGATGATATAGGTAGTACAAGAGTAGATCTACCACGAGATCGAGGAGGCTAAACCCTAGAAGCTAGCCTATGGTATGATTGTTGATGTGTATGTTGTCCTACGGACTAAAACCCTCCAGGTTATATAGACACCGGATAGGGTTAGGGTTACATAGAGTCGGTTACAATGGTAGGAGATCTAAATATCCGTATCGCCAAGCTTGCCTTCCACGCCAAGGAAAGTCCCTTCCGGACAAGGGACGGAGTCTTTAATCTTGTGTCTTCATAGTCCAGGAGTCCGGCTGAAGGTATAGTCCGGCCATCCGGACACCCCCTAATCCAGGACTCCCTCAGTAGCCCCTGAACCAGGCTTCAATGACGACGAGTCCGGCGCGCAGATTGTCTTCGGCATTGCAAGGCGGGTTCCTCCTCCAAGTACTTCGTAGAAGATTTTGAACACAAAGGTAGTGTCCGGCTCTGCAAAATAAGTTTCCACATATTGCCATAGAGAGAATAATATTTACACAAATCTAATCTACTGACGTATTCCGTAGTGCGACACACCACGGCCAAGCCTTTATCCGAGTCGTTTCATTATCCCACCTCAACGCGTCATGCGAGGCGGTTTCCTTGGCACGTCTTGTTAAAGCAGAGATCGTGTCCCCTTATTCCGGGATTCTCATCAATACGGGCGTGGGTAACCCAACCGCGCCATTGATTATGGCGCTTGGGAGATAAGCGAGTTTTACCAGGCTGGTGGGGACACGTAGTTGCGTCCACCTATATAAGGGGATAAGGATCCACCTTTTCACCTACGCCTTCTTCCTCCCTTGCTTATCCATTCTCGCGCACTCGAGCTCCAGCGCCCAAGTCCACACTCCCCACCTCAACCTTCTCCAGCCATGTCCGGAGCGGGAGGCAAGTGGATGGTCTCCTCCGTCACGGAGGGGCACATCAAAAGATTAAGGAAGGCCGGATACTTGTCTAACGACATTGCGCATCGGCTTCCCGAAAAGGGGCAGCTCATCCCCACCCCTAGGCCCCATGAGAGGGTGGTGTTCCTCCCCCATTTCCTCCACGGACTAGGTTTCCCTCTCCACCCATTTGTCCAGGGGCTCATGTTCTACTACGGCCTGGATTTCCATGATCTGGCCCCGAATTTTGTCCTCGACATCTCAGTGTTTATCGTCGTGTGCGAGGCCTTCCTCCGCATCCGCCCCCATTTCAGCCTATGGCTCAAGACTTTCAATGTCAAGCCGAAGGTGGTGCGCGGCAACCAGGCGGAGTGCGGAGGCGCCATGGTGGGCAAGATGGCCAACGTCTTATGGCTTGAGGGCTCCTTTGTGGAGACCCTGAAGGGGTGGCAATCGGGGTGGTTTTACATCACCGAGCCACGTGACCCCGAATGGGTCGCAGCCCCCGAGTTTCGGTCCCGACCCCCTACGCGGCTCACCTCCTGGAAGGAGACCGGCTTGTCGTGGGGTAAAAAAGGAGAGCTGGCCGGACTCCAAACATGCGTCCAAACCCTGGTGGACAAGAAGCTCAAACTTGTCAACGTAGTCCAGGTTATGCTCATCCGCCGGATCCTCCCGTGCCAACAACGGGCTTTCATCCTATGGGAGTTTGACCCGGCGGGGCACCAAACTCTGAGCAGGCTCTTTGACACGACGTACGAAGATGCCTAGAAGGTGCTTTTCAAGGGCGCCGAGGCCCCCGCATCCGCTATCGAGGATCGCAGATTCAGTACACAGCGTCACGCTCAAGCGGTAAGCTGTTTTTTCCTTTTATAGGGTATCGGTTTTTCATAGTTTGACTCCATGCGGGATCTAAACTCCCTTACCTTTGACAGGATTGGCAGGAGACGTCCGGACAGATCAACTGTCCGTCTCCTTTGCCCGAAGGCCCAGCGGACGCTCACTTGGCGAAGCTGCTGGTTCAGGCACCCCATGTGGTGCCGGAGAAGAGGGCCAAGAAGAAGGCCACGGGGACTCGAAAGAGTGCCCGACGCCCGGAGGTGTCGGATTCACCATCCGACGAATCCAAGACACACTCCTCCCATGAAGACGAGGAGGAGGAAGAAGAGACCCCTCCCCCTCCAGCGGGGGAAGGGAAGAAAAGGAAGGCCCCCCCAACTGGGGAGGCCGAAGGGTCCAAGAAGGGGAAAACCCTTCCTCCGGACTACTCCATCGACGCCGACGACGGCGGAGAGGAGTGGGCGCCCAGGGCCAAGCCCCTAGCCAAATCATAAGTATCCGGATACCAGAGTAATTCATAGTATTCGTTTATTGCACAGCTTTTCCTTATGTCGAATATGTTTATGCAGCCCACCCAAAGACCGGCTCGACGCGTCGTCGAGCAGCTCACTGGACTCGTCGGATGTGAACTCGCTTCCGACGGCTTCCTCCCCCCGCCCTATGGACGACACTGAAGTGTTGTCCCAACAGGTTCCAATCCGGGAGGAGGTGGTCCTGGAGGCGCCGCGAGGCGACCTCCCGGACTCCAGGAGTAAAGGGGATGAAACCCCCCAGGGCTCCAAGTCCGGCCCTAGGCCGGACACCGCTCCGGAACCTTCAAAGGTTCCAGAGTCCGGGGGGCCTCCTTCCAAGAGGAGCAAGCCCACCGTGCCGGTAACCTCCATCCAACCGGAGGCGCCGGACGATCTGTTGGAGGCGCTCCTCCATCGACGAGGGGCACCACACCATTATGAATGCGGTGGTCCAGAAGGTTCAGTCCGTCAAGAGCGGACTGACTGAAGCTTGTACTAGCCTTTTGACAGGCTTTGAGGTAAGTAAAGAATGTGTAAATAATATTACCGCATAGACAGTAGCCCCTGATGCTCTGTTTGGTGTTCGGGAAGAAAAGCCGAATAGAGGATCAAATAAAATTCGCAGGAGTCTAACAAAAAGGAGTCAATATGCGTGTGCAGGCTTCCCTGCTGGCGTCCGCTGCACTGACTGCGGAAGTGGACACACTAAAGCAGAACCTCGAGCGGTCCGAGCAAGAGCTCGGGCGTGCCAAGAAGCAGCTCGAGGACAATGAAGGTAAGAAATACCTTGCTTAAAGATATAAAAAGGTGCACTTGCAAAAAATGACAGGATTATCGTGGCTATTGTAGGGGCCACGTCTGAGGTGGCGTCCCTTAAGCAAGCGGTGCTCGAGGCTGAGAAGACGGCGGCCGCGGAGCGCACCGAGCGAGAGAAGTATGAGGCCGAGGTTGGCAAGGTACGGCAAGAGCTCCAGGCTCTCATGGAAAAACATGAGAGTTTGGAGCTTGACTCAAAGACGCGAGTGTCCGAGCTCGCGGTGGCTATTGAAAATGCCAAGTCTGCCAAGGCCGAATCCCAGAAGACCCTCCAGGAGTTGGATGAGGTGAAGAAGATAGCGGCAGGTAAGGCATTCTTTATGCAAAGCAAACACATAAATGTGAGTTACTTGTTACTTACCCGAATTCGGAGCTCTCCAGGAGCGTTCGCAGATCTTCACCGGGGTGTGTCTGATGCCGCCGCATTCTATCGAGCCAAGGAGGGCAGCTCGACAGAGAAGGTGTTCTGGTCTCAGTATGCTGAGGCCGGACACCCCGTGCCCCTGAGCGACCAGCTGAAGCAACTGGTCGAGCTCCACAAGGCGGCCGAACAGGCCATGAGGGGCCTCATGGTTCGGCTGTGGCCTGGAGAGGCTCTGCCTGGGAGCTATTTCGGGCAGGTGCGGCGGCTGGTGGAGGCCTATCCAAGGCTCGAAGTCATCAAGCGCTCCGTCTGCATTGAAGGTGCCCGTAGGGCCCTTGCCCGTGCTAAGGTGCACTGGGGCAAGCTGGACGCTGAGAAGCTTGTGAAGGACGGGCCACCGCCGGGGAAAGAGCATCGCAAGCCCGAGAATTATTATAAGGATGTTCTGAAAGGTGCCCTTCTTGTGGCGGATGAGTGTTCTATGGATGTAATTATTGAGTAAAACTCGCTCGTTTTGTCATGTGCGCTAAAAACTTGTTCATATGCGCTAAGCAATGCTGTTTGAATTTAAAATATTACCTTCTGTGCGGCTGTTTATCAATTCTGAGAGATGGCGAGTCGTCGGCTTCTGCCCCCGTGCCGCTAGTGCTGGGGTGTTCGGGGATAAACCTGAGCGCTCTTTTTCCCATGTTTGGGTCCTTCGAGGGAGGTGCTCAACCCAACGAACAAGGCAATCGGACTATAATGCGTGAACACTCTCACTTAGCCATAGAATTCTATAATTTTAAATTTCGGCGAAGCCCCTGGTATTCGGAAGACCGATTTCGGGGCGCTATCCACGCCTTGGCCGGACAGAGCCGGTTCCTCGCCCTAAGCGGCATAAGTCTTTAGGGACTCGAAAAAACCTCTCGAACAGCGACCAACTCTCGCTTCATCATGACGGTCAGTTTTAGCTTTCTCCACTGAGGTGCTCGGCCCAGCTCAACTGGGGCACAATCGCAGTGGTTCTCCTAGTGCTACCTTAGCCGATATAGCGGAACGTAAGGCACCAAAACATAGGAGCCGGGCAAACCCAACTATTGACCCAAGACATGATTCGGTGCCGATGCATATAGTTCTATAAGTTCGGGGTGCCGCACTTGTTAAAGTGTTCGGACTTCTCACACCATGTTGAGGGGTACTGAAGCCCCTGGCGTATTTTGGCCGTACCAAAGTGTACGGGTGCAACATGTCGTTAAGGAACATATATAATGAAATAAAAAAAGTAATGCAAAAATAGACAAAAGCTATGCATTGTTTACTAAAGAGGGATGCAATCAAAGCAGAACGATACAATTAATGCGATAAGCAAAATGTTGGACTATGTAACATGTCCGTTCCAGGGGCAAGCTGCGGAATAGTATGCGAAACAGGTATACTGCTCGTGATAGAGACCACCTGGGAGTTCCGTAATGCGGCGTGGCTTGTCTGCTTCCCTGGTTCTTGGATCGTTTGTGCGGCAATTGAACTGCCGAACAGGCCTTCCGAAGAGTGGAGTCCTAAAAGTAAGAGAAAATTAAAAAATTGGCAGCCCCTGGTGCGGTTTAAGCCGTGCTGCGGGCGTGCCGTGATGGTGCCCCTCCCCCTGTACCCATGGTATTTCTAGAGCGTAGTTATGTACGCGAAGTACTGGTATCGCATTTTTGCGAGGGATGGGGTTGGGGCCGCATTGCTACGCCTGCTCGGGTCGTGCAGGCGGTCTTGTTGTAGGTTACTCCGGGCGCGCTTGACGGTGTCCGATCGTTTAATGGCTGGACTGGAGAACTGCCTAGAGAGGCTGCTTTGTACTTCCGCTGCAAGGGCCGCCATGGGCTCCTCCATTCGGAGGGAGCGTTCGGTGTTTCCATTGACCGTAATTACTCCTCGAGGGCCTGGCATCTTGAGCTTAAGGTATGCGTAGTGCGGTACCGCATTGAACTTGGCAAATGCGGTTCGCCCGAGCAGCGCGTGATAGCCACTGCGGAATGGGACTATGTCGAAGATTAACTCCTCGCTTCGGGAATTATCCGGAGATCCGAAGACCACTTCAAGTGTGACTGAGCCTGTACAGTTGGCCTCTACACCTGGTATTACGCCTTTAAAGGTCGTTTTGGTGGGCTTAATCCTCGAGGGATCTATGCCCATTTTCCGCACTGTATCCTGGTAAAGCAGGTTCAGGCTGCTGCCGCCGTCCATAAGGACTCTAGTGAGATGAAATCCGTCAATAATTGGGTCTAGAACCAATGCGGCGAATCTGCCGTGACGGGTGCTAGTGGGATGGTCCCTTTGATCAAAGGTGATCAGGCAGGAGGACCATGGGTTGAACTTTGGGGCGACTGGCTCTATCGCGTATACGTCCCTTAACGCGCGCTTCCACTCCCTCTTGGGGATGTGGGTTACATATATCATGTTCACCGTCCGCACTTGTGGGGGAAAACCCTTCTATCCACTGTTGTTCGGCGGCCGGGGCTCCTCGTCGTCATCGCTATGCAGCCCCTTGTCTTCATTTTCAGTGTTTAACTTGCCTGCCTGCTTGAACACCCAACAATCCCTATTGGTGTGATTGGCTGGCTTTTCGGGGGTGCCATGTATCTGGCATAAGCGGTCGAGTATTCGGTCCAGACTGGATGGGCCCCTAGGATTCCTTTTGAATGGCTTTTTCTGCTGTCCGGATTTAGAGCCTCTGAATCCGGCATTGACTGTCGTATCCTCAGTATTGTCGTCGTTAATGCGGCGCTTCTGCTTGTTGCGAAGCGACCTGCCGCTACTGTCCCTGGTATCCGAATTACCAGGGTTGTTGGTCATATTGTTGCTACGAGCAAGCCAGTTGTCTTCTCCCGCGCAAAAGCGGTTCATGAGTGTCGTGAGTGCTACCATAGACTTCGGCTTTTCCTATCCAAGGTGCGGGGCAAGCCACTCGTCACGGATATTGTGCTTGAAGGCTGCTAGGGCCTCAGCGTCCGGACAGTCGACTATTTGATTTTTCTTTGTTAGGAACCATGTCCAGAATTGCCTGGCCGATTCCTCTGGCTGCTGAATTACGTGACTTAGGTCATCGGCGTCTGGGGGTCGCACATAAGTTCCCTGGAAATTGTCGAGGAATGCGGCTTCCAGGTCCTCCCAACAACTGATTGATCCTGTTGGCAAGCTATTAAGCCAATGTCGAGCTGGTCCTTTAAGCTTGAGTGGGAGGTATTTGATGGCGTGGAAATCATCTCCGCGGGCCATGTGGATATGAAGGAGATAATCCTCGATCCATACCATAGGATCTGTTGTGCCATCATATGATTCGATGTTTACGGGTTTGAAACCCTGGGGGATTTGATGATCCATTATTTTGTCTGTAAAGCAGAGTGGGTGTGCGGCGCCTCTGGACTGGGCTATATCATGACGTAGCTCCAATGAGCCTTGTCTACTATGTTCGGCCCTGCCGAATTTGTGGCCGGCGTGACGGTTACCGTCTCGAGCCGTGGGGCGCCCACGCGATCCGTAGATTGATCTTGTTTGCCTTGCCTTGTCCTCCAACATATCTCGTAAGTCTGGCGCATATTCCCGTGCCTTGGTACGGGGTGTGGCTTGAGTGGAGGGCCGAGAGGCCTCTCTGTCGCGGCCATGAGGTGGTCGGTCAGCCGCATCAAGTGCTTCCTCCTCTAATTGGGGTAGCAACCTGCGCTTTGGGTAGCTCTTGGAGGGGCGTTCGAGTTTATGCTCTTCGGCCGCGAGGACTTCAGTCCATCTGTCGACTAGCAAATCTTGATTAGCTTTAAGTTGTTGCTATTTTTTCTTGAGGCTTCTTGCCGTGGCTATAAGACTACATTGAAAACGCTCTTGCTCGACGGGATCCTCTGGCACGACGAATTCGTCGTCGTCGAGGCTTGCCTCGTCTTCGGAGGGAGGCATATAATTATCGTCCTCGACCTCTCTGTCTGCCGCTCTCTCACGAGGGCTGGTTTCTCCATCCTCCTGTGCTAAATCTTGCTGGAGGGGGTTTTCTTCGGCACTTTCTGGAGTATTATTATCTCCCGTGCTGGAATCACCGTATTTGTTTTGCCGGGATTTTGATCGGCGCCGCTGACGCTGGCGCTTAGGCTGTTTCTTGGAGGGGTCATCCTCCGCTGTTCCATCGCCATCTCCTTCTTTTGGGGTGTCCACCATGTATATGTCGTATGACGAGGTGGCTTTCCAGGGCCTGATAGGCGCTGGTTCTTCATTGTCTCCTTCATCAGCGTCCATACCGTCGATGTCTTCGGAGTCGAAGTCGAGCATGTCGGTTAGGTCGTCGACAGTGGCTACAACGTGGGTGGTGGGTGGGCTTTGAATTTCTTCATCGTCCGAATCCCAACCTTGCTAGCCGTAGTCCGGCCAGGGCTCTCCTGATAAAGAGAGAGACTTCAGTGTCTTCAGAATATCGCCAAAAGGCGAGTGCTGAAAGATGTCCGCGGCAGTAAATTCCATGATCGGCGCCCAATCAGATTCGATCGGTAGGGGCGTGGAGGGTTCGGAGTGCGGAGAGGAGTCCGGCTCCTTGGAGTCATGAGTCTCGCGGAGTGCAGGGCTGGTGTTCAGCTCAATCGCCGTGGGGACCGCAGCCCCCAAGGCGGCATCCAACCACCCATCGTCGATCGGCGCAGTTGGCTCCGAATTAAGGGTCGAAGCCGATGCGGTGCGGCCTCCAGGGCCCTGTTCGGCGGCAGAGCTAGATCATGCTCGTCGGGACAATGCGGCGCGCTCGGCAGTGGCTCGAATCCGTCGAAGATCAAGTCCCCGCGGATGTCAGCCGTGTAGTTTAAACTTCTAAATCCGACTTGACGGCCAGGGGCGTAGCTTTTGATCTGCTCTAGATGGCCAAGTGAATTGGCCCGCAGTGCAAAGCCGCCGAAGATGAAGATCTGTCCGGGGAGCAAGGTCTCACCCTGGACTGCATCGCCATTGATGATCGTAGGAGCCATCGAGCCTGACGGCGACGACATAGAGGAACTCTCAATGAAAGCACCAATGTCGGTGTCAAAACCGGTGGATCTCGGGTAGGGGGTCCCGAACTGTGCGTCTAGGCCGGATGGTAACAGGAGGCAAGGGACACGAAGTTTTACCCAGGTTCGGGCCCTCTCGATGGAGGTAAAACCCTACGTCCTGCTTGATTAATATTGATGATATAGGTAGTACAAGAGTAGATCTACCACGAGATCGAGGAGGCTAAACCCTAGAAGCTAGCCTATGGTATGATTGTTGATGTGTATGTTGTCCTACGTACTAAAACCCTCCGGTTTATATAGACACCGGATAGGGTTAGGGTTACATAGAGTCGGTTACAATGGTAGGAGATCTAAATATCCGTATCGCCAAGCTTGCCTTCCACGCCAAGGAAAGTCCCTTCCGGACACGGGACGGAGTCTTCAATCTTGTGTCTTCAAAGTCCAGGAGTCCGGCTGAAGGTATAGTCCGGCCATCCGGACACCCCCTAATCCAGGACTCCCTCAGCATGGTTCGCATGTGTCAAGTGATTCAAAATCAAGTGACTCCAAAATTCCATCAGCATGGAGTTTCTTCATGCACTTTACACCAATATGACCTAAGCGGCAGTGCCACAAGAAAGTGGTACTATCATTATCAACTCTACATCTTTTAGCATCAATGTTATGAACATGTGTATCATCACTATCGAGATTCAATAAATATGAATCCCTCACAATGGGTGCATGACCATAAAAGATATTACCCATATAAATAGAACAACCATTATTCTCTGATTTAAATGAGTAACTGCCTCGCATTAAACAAGATCCAGATATAATGTTCATGCTCAACGCATGCACTAAATAACAATTATGCATGTTTATCACTAATCCCGATGGTAATCGAAGAGCGAGCGTGCCAACGGCGATCACATCAACCTTGGAACCATTTCCCACGTGCATCGTCACTTCGTCCTTCGCCAGCCTCCATCTATTTCGTAGTTCCTGTTTAGAGTTGCAAATGTGAGCAACCGCACCAGTATCAAATACCCAGGCACTACAACGAGAGCTGGTAAGGT
Organism: Triticum dicoccoides; assembly: GCF_002162155.2. Classification (NCBI taxonomy): domain Eukaryota; kingdom Viridiplantae; phylum Streptophyta; class Magnoliopsida; order Poales; family Poaceae; genus Triticum; species Triticum dicoccoides. Next base: position 585,946,754 of record NC_041380.1, read on the forward strand.
ACACATCAATAACATGTATATAATATATATCTTTATTGGCCCCCTTCTTGTCGTCCAGATACTTTGGGAAATTCCACTTCCACTGGCCAGTTCCCTTGCAATAGAAGCACTCAGATTCCGGCTTGGGTCCAGCCTTGGGTTTCTTCACAGGAGGGGCAACTGGTTTGCTACTCTTCTTGAAATTTCCCTTCTTTCCCTTGCTCTTCTTGAAACTAGTGGTTTTATTTACCATCAACACTTGATGCTCCTCCTGGATGTCTACCTCTGTGACTTTCAGCATCGCGAACAGCTCGAAGACTGACCTAGTCATCACTTGCATGTTATAGTTCAACAGAAAGCTCTTGTAGATAGGTGGCAGTGATTAAAGAACTCTGTTAGTGATCGCCTCAGGCGGGATCTCAACTCCCAACTCAGCCAGACGGTCATAATACCCAGACATTCTGAGTATGTGCTCACTGGCAGATCCGTTCTCCTCCATTTTGTAGGTATAGAACTTATGGGAGGTCTCATGCCTCTCGATCTGGGCATTTTTCACAAAAATAAACTTCAACTCCTGGAACATCTCATATGCTCCACGACGTACAAAACGCCTTTGAAGTCTCGGTTCTTAATCATACAACATGGTGCATTGAACTATTGATTAGTCATCAACATGCAACTGCCAGGCATTCATAATGTCTTCAGACGCTGGAGGGGGTGGCGCACCAAGCGGTGCATCAAGGACATAAACCTTTTGGGCAGCCATGAGGATAATCCTCAGATTACAGGCCCAGTCCACAAAGTTACTTCCATCATCTTTCATCTTAGCATTCTCTAGGAACGCATTGAAATTCAGGGGAGCTACTGCGTGAGCCATTGATCTATAGCATAATTTGTAAAGACAACTTAGACTATTGTTCAAGATAATGAGTTCAATTAATCATATTACTTAAGAACTCCCACTAAAATCAACATTCCTCTGGTTGTCCGAGTGCAACATGATCCATATTCACCAACCCAAGTCCAATCACCACGTGAGATGAGGTAGTTTCAATGGTGAACATCTCCATGTTGATCATATCTACTATATGACTCATGTCGACCTTTCAGTCTCTTGTGTTCTGAGGCCATGTCTGTACATGCTACGCTCATCAAGTTTAACCCAAGTGTTCCGCATGTGCAAAACTGGCTTGCACCCGTTTTATGTGAACGTAGAGTCTATCACACCCGATCATCACGTGGTGCTTCAAAACGACGAACTTTCGCAATGGTGCACACTTGGGGAGAACACAATTTTATATTGAAATTTTAGTGAGGGGTCACCTTATAATGCTACCATCGTCCTAAGCAAAATAAGATGCATAAAAGGATTAACATCATATGCAAATCATAAGTGACATGATATGACCATCATCTTGTGCTTTTGATATCCATCTTCAAAGCACCGGCATGATCTCCATCGTCACCGGCATGACACCATGATCTCCATCGTCATGATCTCCATCATTGTGTCTCCATCGGGGTTGTCACGCCAACCATACTTCTACTACTATTGCTACCGTTTAGCGATAAAGTAGATCATTACATAGCACATAATGATTGACACGCGGGTCATACAATAATTAAAGACAACCCTATGGCTCCTGTCGGTTGCCGTGTTCATCGACATGCAAGTCGTGATAAACTATACAAAACATGATCATATCATACATCAAATATATCTCATCATGTCTTTGGCCATATCATATCACAACATACCCTGCAAAAACAAGTTAGAAGTCCTCTAATTGTTGTTGCATGTTTTACGTGGCTGCTTTGGGTATCCAGCAAGAACGATTCTTACCTACGCAAAGCCACAACAATGATATGAAAGTTTCTATTCAACCTTCTACAAGGACCACCTTTGTCGAATCCGATTCAACTACGGTGGAAGAGACAGACACCTGCCAGACACCTTTATGCAACAAGTTGCATGTCAGTCGATGGAATTGGTCTCATGTACGTGGACATGTGAAGTTAGTCTGGGCCGCTTCATCCCACAATACCAAACAATCAAAATAAGATTGAGGAAGGAAGTAATCTTAATATCAATGCCCACAAACTCCTTTGTGTTCTACTCGTGATGTCATCTACACATAGACCTAGCTCTGATACCACTGTTAAGGAAAGTTGCATTGGAAAAAGTCCTACGCTCATCATGATCAATCTAGGAGATGACCATCTATGAGAAAAGAGATTCGATTAAGGATGGCAATTTTACCCATGGACATGGATACCCATGGATATCCGACCCGAATGGATAGGGTTTGGATATGCTTTTGTGCCCATAGGTGATGCCCAAACCCGACCCGATTGCTCGTGGGTAGGGTATGGATATAATCTTTTACCCGTGGATATATCCAAACCCGACCCGATAGTATGCATTAATGGGCAAAACTCTGCTATCCCTACCCCACAGTCACATGTCCCACTGTAATTTTACACTTTGTTATGTAAAACATGCAATAGAAATTGCACAATCCCCAACGTAACTTTTATTAGTTGACATTCAATCCCCAGTAACATACTCTAGCACTCCTTCCCTTATTTTTATCTCCTCGTTAAATGACTCATCATTCTCATATTTTAGCAAGATACAAAATGATATTAGGTTGTTACTGGACACTGATTTACCATAAGTTGATGTTCACAATAAGTGAAGCCTAGCTTGCCACGAGGTGAAAAATGGAAGATCTTATATTAACATTGTCTTATGTCTTATTTATATGTCTTGAGATGAGTCGATGGATATCCAGTGGGTATGAATATCCATCGGGTTTGGACATGGACACCGTTTTTCACCCGTGGATTTTTTCATGGGCGAGCAAAGACTGTCTTCATGGATATGGATATGGGTTTGATATTGTTCAACCCGATCCAAACCCGACCCATTGCCATCCTTAGATTGGATCTACATACCCTTGTAGATCGCTAAGCGGAAGCGTTAAGAAACGCGGTTGATGCAGTCGAACGTCTTCGCGATCCAATCATGATCCGTCCCGCGAACTCCTGATTCAAGTGTTAAACGGACGGGACATTCACCTCCTCGATCCAGCGAGTGATGGTGAAGTAGTAGCTCGAGTCCTCCGGAAGCACGACGACATGATGGCGGTGGAGAAATCTCAGCAGAGCTTCACTAAGCTATTCAGAGAGAAGATGGACTGTGAGGGAGAGGGAGGGCAGCGTCGTGGCATAGATGGGTGTGGCTGCCCTCTCTCCTCTCCTCTATATATAGGGGGAAGGTGGAGGGAGGGGCGCCCTAGGGTTCCCCTAGGGGAGCTGGCGGCCACAAGGGGCAACCCTAGATGGGTTTTGGGCGCCTCCCCCATAGGAGCCTTGGCTCCCAAGGCAAAGGGGGCAGCAGCCCTAGGGGAGCTCTCCGCCTCCTCGGGAGATCATGCGACGGGGTGAGGGGCGCACAGCCCCTTAGTGGGCTGGTGTGCTCCCTCCCCTTGGCCCATGAGGCCCCCCAACACTTGTCGGGGCCCTTGAAACCCCTTTCGGTTCTCCTGGCCATAACCCGGTATCCCCAGAACACTTCCGGACTCCGTTCCCTTCGTCCTATATATCGATCTTCACCTCCAGACCATACCGGAGTTCCTCGTCATGTCTGGGATCTCATCCTGGACTCCGAACAACCTTCAGTCACCACCATAACAACTCAACTATGCTTATATCGTCACCAAATGTTAAGTGTGTAGACTCTGCGGGTTCGAGAACTATGTAGACATGACCGAGACACCTCTACGGTCAATAACCAATAGCAGGACCTGGATGTCCATATTGGTTCCTACATATTCTACGAAGATCTTTATAGGTCGAACCTCGATGTCAAGGATTCAGATAATCCCGTATGCAGTTCCCTTTGTCCATCGGTATGTTACTTGCCCGAGATTCGATCGTCGGTATCTCCATACTTAGTTCAATATCATTACCGGCAAGTCTATTTACTCATTTCGTAATACATCATCTTGTAACTAACTCCTTAGTCACTTTGCTTGCAAGCTTATTGTGATGCTATATTACCGAGAGGGCCCAGAGATACCTCTCCGTCATACGGAGTGACAAATTCCAGTCTCAATGCATTCCAACCCAACAGACACCCTCGGAAATACCTGTAGAGTACCTTTATGATCACCTAGTTATGAAGTGACGTTTGATACACACAAGGCATTCCTCCGGTGTTAGGGAGTTGCGTGATCTCATGGTCTTAGGAACAGATACTTGACATGAAGAAAGCAGTAGCAATAAACTAATACGATCAAATGATATGCTTACCGTTGGGTCTTGCCCATCACATCATTCTCCTAATAATGTGATCCCGTTATCAAATGACAACTCATGTCTATGGTTAGTAAACCTTAACCATCTTTGATCAATGAGCTAGTCTAGTAGAGGCTCACTAGGGACGCGTTGTTGTTTATGTATCCACACAGGTATCTGAGCTTCCGATCAATACAATTCTAGCATGGATAATAAACGATTATCATGAAGAAGGAAATATAATAATAACCACTTTATTATTGCCTGTAGGGCATATTTCCCACACAGTCATCAATCCTCAATCTCCATGTTTCATTTTTTTTCTCTATTTTTGTCTTTAATAGTTGTTACTATCTCTATTTATCAGTCATCAGTTATGTTCTAGTCTTTAAACATGGGAATGGCATTATTTGCATACTTCTTCAGTCATGTTCCTCATGGGTAATTTAGTACTCATAGTATTTGATTAGTGTCTTTGTGTGTCTTAATTTCATGTCAAGTTTCAGTTACCAGTCTCTTAGTTATCTGCCATTCAGTCTTGTAGTTATGCTAAATAGCATCAGTTTTCTCTTTTTGTCTTGTAGTCTTCTCACAGTTTTTGGGATTCAGTCACTTTCGTTCATTTCGTTAGTGTCTCTTGTGTTTTGAAAGTCTTTGTAGTCTCAGTTTTTAGTTTTTAGTCATTAGTACCCCTAAGGATGGTTTTGAGTTATTCTAAAGATCAGTGGCAACTCTCTGTTCTTAGTCTTCGTTTATTTTCAGTATTTCTTGGTTCAGTACACTTGCATTCTTGAGTTGTCAATTTCTCTAGTCCTCTGGTTCTCATTATATTATTTACCCTATCATTAATTTTTCAGTTCTTCTAGTTTTTGCATCAGTTTATTAATTTAACATATAAGTATTTCAGTCATTCTTCTTTATCTCTTAGTTTCGGTATCTGTTCATTTTTCCATGGTCAGTCTCTTCAATTTGCATAATCTTATTCAGTACTTCATTGGTTTCTCTTCTTAGTATCTTTGTTTGTTGTTTCAGTCTTTATTTTCAAAGTCTTGTTCCTTTTCGGTCTCTTTTCATTCGCTTCACTTTGCTCGCTCTTGTTCTACTAGTTGTTCTACTTGCCTTGTAGTATATTATTGTGTTGTTCTTCCAAAAAAAATCCAGCAAACGACACATGGCCTGGCTAAGCCAGGTGTCCAAGGTATATTTTTCCAGTTTCATCACTATCCTCGATGCGGCGAGTGTCTCCGTGTTCACCAATGGGAAGGAGTTGAACAACCTTGCAAACAGCTCAAATGAAGAAATTTGTGCTTGTCCACTGTCTGACATTTTCGGATATCATCAACAACCAACTATTGGGGCATTGCTTTGTTTTGATTTACTCTTAGTTCCTGAATATAGCCAATCAACGTATCTAGTATCTAATCTGCAGTCACCAGGCAGCAAACCTGGTAAGCTATCTCAAAAAAAAGTATCTAATCTGCAGTCTCCTTTTTGTGTTATTTTTCCAGGGGCTGCTCATGGGGGGTCTCACACGGTCATACCTGGTGTTTGATTAGAGCATTCCAAAAGCAAGAGCAGGAGAGGTGGACATGGTCACTACCGGAGACGCACTACTGGTGATGGATGAACACATACGGGCACAAAGAAGCAAATACTACTTCACATGTGCTGAACTGCTGATGGCGGGATCGGGTTCAGGTTCCGATGGGAATAGTTCACTTGCAAATGAACTTGAGGTGGGGCATGTCATCCCCATTTTGTTCCACAAGGATGGAGTTCGTTTGCACTCTCTCAGCTGATGTAATGCACCCCTTTTGATGTTTATTCACTTCAGGAATACTAAACCCAAGGCAAGGGGCTTCCTCTCTTTTTATTTTCAAGACATTAAGCTAGTGCTCTCCCTTAGTTAATCCAGGAGGCATTTTTGTCAGTAACCTCTAGATGAGTCAAGTCATGCTTCAGTACACTTTGCCAGTCTTGAGTTACCATTAATAGTTTGTGCGTGAGAAGCTGGTGTGCGTCCGCATGTCAAACTATATTAACAGGAACTCATCAGATTTAGCCTCTAGATTTATGGATGCGGTGCTCAACACTGAAACAAAGTGGAATCTGACCTGAAAGCCAAATGAAATCAGATGGATTCCTTTTACAAACAATGAAATGGACCCAAACCAACAGACATACATGGCAATCAGTCATTGGACAAAGAAAACAACCTGAACCGAAATGAAAAACATACGTCTTCTTCAGCAAGACGAAAAATTTGGCAGCATGTTACTGGTAAAAATGCAGTTAAGATGATTTACAACTAATGATAAACCAAAACAGAGCCTACTGCCACATGCCACAGGAAACAGAGTTTTCATGCAATGGCAAAAACAGTCTGAATCTAAACCAATTCAATGCTCACAGGTCACACCTACGGAAAGAACCAGATTGGCAAAGAATAGGACGACGGTGGGTAGTTCACCCAGGTCGCGTAGAAATGGATCGCAGTTGGCGGCAATCCAAACCCACATGTGTCGCTGCACCGATACTTTCGAAGGTTCGGATTTTCCTGGTAGATCATATCCATGTCTCCAGCATCACGATCATCCAGGTAACGAACGCCCGCTGGGAGATTGTGGAGGCCAGAAGGATCTTCAATTAACCTGGAGCACCCCCTGGCTGCAAACACCAGGAGGCCTTGCAGGGACTCGGGGTGCAGCTCCGTCCATGTGGTAAATGCCTCGCCATCATGAATGTCGCCGCGGTACATTGTGAGCCGCCTTGCCGGTCCTGGCTCACGGTCGTCGGGAAGAGGGGGCCAATGGTAACGCACCACCATTGCCCAACCCCCACGGGATGCGAGTAGATACCTGCCGAACACCAACAGACCTTGCGGATTGGCCGGCCGGCGGTGCTCGATCAGCTGCTGCCGAGCTAACAGCCGCCAGCTGCCCTCCACGACGTGCACGGCCACCAGCTGCTCCTGGCTCGTCAGAAAGTAGAACGCGCCACGGTGATAAGCGACGTCCTCGAGAAACAGCTGTTGATGTCCGGCTCCGGCTCCCTCGCCGATGGTGACGTGGAACCCGTGCGCCACCGGTCGCTCGTGGCGCGCTGCGCGGACGAGTGCCCAAAGAGCAAACACTGGCGCGCCGCCGAGTCCGTGGACGATGGCGGTGCCGAAGCAGGCCTTGCCGGGAGCGAGAGGCTCGGCAGAGAGCGCCGCCGCCACCATCACTATCTGTCGAGGCTGACGCGTAGCATCTCCGGTCATGGTGAGGAAGTCGGGGATGAGAAGACGAGTCCTGGTGTAGAGATTGATGAGCGCGTGGTTGGAGGCCTGCGCGCCGGCCAAGAACACCCACCCAGGCGGGTAGGAGCCGAAGAAGCGGCCGGCGGCGAACTCCTCCGGGAGGCGGAGATGGTGTGGCCCTCCGCATCCGATGCACACGAACATGGCCGTCCGCGCCTCTCCCGGAGCAAGAACTGGAGGAGAAGAATGAGGCACCAAGAGCCACGGGAGAGCTGGACGAGGAGCCGGAGGGGCGATGGGTCGGCGCAGCGCGGCGGTGAGGGCGATCAGGTCCGCCGGGCAAGGAAGACGGCGGGCGATCTCCGTTAGGAGCTCGCCCGGCAGTCCCCCTAGATCCATGCGGGGCAGAGAGGCGGAGGCGGAGGCGGAGGTTTCTTGCACTTCTTGCCGGAATCGACTGCCGGGGGAAACGGGCGGCGGCGAGCAGCGGCCCGGAGGTGGAAGGGAGGCGGGGGTGGAGGGGGTGGTGGAAGGTTCTTGGCACAATCTATGGCCTGGGGAAGGGGGAGCACGGCGGCGACCGGCGGGCCGGTGGCGGAAGGGGGGCGGAGGTGGGGGTGGAAACAGAGTCCGTTGCTCTGCTTTTGAGCAGAGGGAGATGCCGTTGGTTGGTTGGTTTCTCCCCGCCCAGGAGCTGATTTTTTGATGAGCTGCTGCTGGGCTCGTTGGCATCGGAGGCAAACTAATGGGCCGGCCCACTCCCTCGCACTACGTTACATGCTTTCGGCTTTTGCTTTTTTTTCCTGCAGTTTTCTACTCACTTTTTTCGAAAAGTCAGTTTTTGTATTTCTTTTTAAAAGATCTAAAGTATTTTTTTAAATGCAGAAACTGTTCACCTTATATTAAAAAAAATTTCACCGTACGTTGAATAAAATTTGACTCTAAATTAAAAAATTGTTCCATGTGTATTCAAAAAAATATTCCGTGCCTTTTTGAAAAAATATTCATTGAGTACTAGAAAAATGTTTACTGTACAGAAAACTACGAAAAAGTGAAAAATTAAGAAACAGGAAGAAAAAAAAAGAATACAGAAGGGAAAAGGGTAAGTTAAATAAACTGGAAAGTGAAACAAAACAAATACCACAACAGAAATTGAAACAACATCGAACAAAACAAATATCGAATGAAACCCGGAACAGGGCCAGCCCACCTCGCTAAGCCTCCGAGAGATAGGGGAGGCAACAATGAACAACTTGGTAATGGGTCGGCGCACTCAGTTACGCGGATTGGCTTTGCAGATGAAGAGAATAGTACTATAAAGCGGTACAGGGTGTAGAAAGCAAAAAAATCTTAAGAAGGTCCAATGTCAATCTAGAAACCATGTCAAAATAGCGGCCGATGAGATAAGTGATTTCAGCAGTGTAGGTTGTTTGGGATGTATGTTCCTCTATAAGCAATATTCATGTTAGAGAACATTCGTTGTCCCATATGGGTAATACCCTGATGTACTCGGGTGCTGGTGCACCTGATAAGGAAAAAAATAATTTATCAATTATAGAAAAACTCAAAAAAAAACTAAAACTATTTGTGAAACAAAGTTGACCTAACTTTGTATCCGTATAAAAACATTAGTGCATGAATAAGCTTTTGTTGACCTTAGGCCAAAATAACAAATTTCCTAGTACAAACCTAATGAACAGTAGTGTATATATATTCTTAATTTTGATTCCTTCACGGAACTTTGTATACGGTTACAACATTTGGTCATGAGGTTTCCAAAAAAATTAGGTTCTTTTCTACCTTTTTTGAATTACTAAATTATTTCTGCATATCCGGTGCGCCTACACCCGAGTGCACCAAGTTCCAACCTTGTCTAATACCGTCACTTGTCTGGTACACTTTCCCTATCTTATTTTTTAATATTGAGTAGGTGTTACTCTCATGAATACTAATTAGATAATATTGTATTGATGTACTTAAATTTGCAAACGAAAATACAAATTGCGTAGAGGATATTAAATAATTGAGAGAATCAAATAAAAGAGTCATAAAACCCAATAAAGACATGATCAATCAGGAAGTATTTTCCTAGGGGAAAATGGGAGAGGCATTTTTCAAGTGCGAAAAATAAAATAAAATTGGAGACCCATTTTACCCTAGGTTTTTTGCCAGGGTTATTAGAGGGGAGAAGGGATGGAGGTTTTGGCGTGACTCGGGAGAAGTTAAGCGGCAATTACTTGCCATTTTTGTAAAGACCGCGCTTACCTAATTTGGATGGTCATTGGATAGGGCTTGCCCCTAGCAACGTCCAAGTTCCTATGTCCGCCCGACAACATTTTTGCACGGCAAAATGGGGCATCTGGATTCAGAATAAACATGCCTCGCAACAGACCACACATATGTAACAACGACTAGGCCAAGTGGAAATTGGTTGCGTCGAAAGGGTGAGGGCTTAAAAAGATCCAATGCCATTCAAAAACCATGTTCAAACACAGGCCAATGAGATGAATGATGTCAACTCTGTGGTGGGTGTGTTCTTCTACTAGTCATAGTTTTGTTAGAGAACATTGGGTGTCTAATGGAGACAATTGTCACTCATCTGGTGCACTCTCCTTATCTCACTTTTATAAGTGAAACAATAGATTAAATTTCATGAATCATATAAACTTTTCATGAGCCTTTGGTCTATCAAACGGTTAGGAATCTGCTTTGATTGAGACGTGGCTTTGAAGAGTGTTTGCTGCTTTCGTAAGAGTGGTTTAGTATCCCCATATGTAAGGGTGATGTAATCAAACAATAAGTATTTCCCTTGATTAGAGAACCAAGATTTATCGAATCAGAAGGAATTTCTAGCAAAAATAGTCACTGGTACCTAAATACACAAAACAAAACAAACTTGTAACCATCACATCAACACGATTGTCTTGCTAGTTGAAAGACTAAATGCAAATGATAGTGATAGTTTGACGGGTAGGTAAAATAGTAGAGCAAAGAATAGCAATTGTAACAATGATTTCAGTAAAGGAGAATAGAACAAGGGGGCATAGGTTCACTAGTGGCGTCTCTCTCAAGCATACAAGTGTGCGGTGGTGAACAAATTACAGTTGGGCAACGATTAAATTGCAATATTTATATGATGATGGTGATCATTCATGGTATAATGTCATATAGACATTACATCTGTGTTAAGTCCGTTAATCAAACTGCATCTACATATAGTACTCCACTCAAAGACCGCTATCTAGCATGCATCCCACAGTATTAAGCTTACAAGAAACAGAGCATTACAATTAGGTTGAGAGTTCCTCTGTGCCATCACAATCAGGAAGGATGCCTCCTCCCGTCTTTAAAGACGGCGCCGTTGCTAAGGGAGCCTTGGCTGTCGGCCAAACCCTCCGACTAGGTGGTTTCCTCATGATCGCCTGTTCGGCTGTTGCGCCGACGGTGACCTCTTGGGTCATCAAAAGCAACCTACACGTCAGCTCGGAGCTTGTCGAGCAGCTAGATCCAACGGAGCTCTCTTCTGTAAACGAGCTCTTCGATCGCATCGCCGCCCTGGGGGTCGCTACGGATTACGACCAGGTTGGGCTTAAACCCGATCTAAGAGAAATTAACTCTCCCCAAGTCACCCACCACGTTGCCGTGGTAGAGACGCAGTGCGGCGACCCTTCATCTATTTTAAGGACTAGCTACGTCCGAATTCCCGACCCCTCCAAGCCGGATACCCGCGGAGGGGGAGACGTAACTCAAGACCTGAGCTTAGGATCAGACAACGGGCTAGATTCACTGGACAACATCCAAGAATCCGAACTTCAGAGTTCGGAAACTCTTCGGCCTCCGAATCTTGGATTGGGCGAGGTTTCAGATTCAACGACACCCGCCCACCCGATCATAAGCGATCTCTCCCAAATCAGGCAGAGGCCTGAGGAAACAGTACATCATTACTGGGCCAGATTCCTCCTGGTTATGAACAGGATAAAGGATTGCCGCGAGGAAGACGCAATCTCAATTTTCTGCAGTAATTGCACGGACAAGGGAATCCTTAACGCCGTAAGTCGTCGTGATATCACACGCTTCTCTGACTTGGCATCCATAGTACAAAAATACTGTGCGATGGAAAGCGCCTGGAAAACCGAAATAAATTTTTGGGATAATCCGGCCTTGAATAGTAATCCCGTCCGAACTAAGAGGGTGCATTATCACAGGACACCTGGGATAAACACCAAAAAGCCAAAACCCTCTACAAGGCATGGAACCATACTGGAAAGATGGCTTGATGGACCCTGTAAAATTCACAGTACAGAGGACGCCACACCAACTCACAGCCTTAGAGCATGTTGGATACTCCGGCAGGTGGCCAAAATCGGCGAGGACCTCTTAATTCCGGAAGCCGCAGAAAGCCAGCCCAAGGACACCAGTACCGTTCTCACAGTCTTCGAGACTTTCACATCAAACAATGTGCGAAAAAGAACACTCCGCAGCCTCGCCGAAGTCTATCAAGTTGCAACAATAAATCCATGGAGCGACACTGCCATTACCTTCAACGCAAGTGATGAACCTAGATTTCGAACAGCCCGAGCACCAGCCGCATTGGTCCTCAGTCCCATAGTGGACGGCTTTCGCCTCACCAAGGTGCTCATGGATGGAGGCAGCGGACTGAACCTCATTTATGAGGAAACCCTTCAAAAAATGGAAATAGACTGGAACCGCGTCGAGCGAAGCAGCACAACCTTTAGAGGAATAATCCCCAGTCAGGAAGCGCGCTGCACAGGAAAAATTACACTAGATGTGGTGTTCAGCACGCCGGATAATTACAGGTCCGAAGAAGTCACGTTTTAGGTGGCCCCATTTAAGAGCAGATATCACGCTTTACTAGGGCGAGAAGCATTCACAATCTTCCAAGCAATACCCCATTACGGGTACATGAAGCTTAAGATGCCCGGGCCAAATGGAACTATCACTCTAGCTAGTGATCCGGACATAGCACTCCGCACCGAAAACAAGACGGCCGCATTAGCCCTTGAGGCACTATCCGAAGCCTTAGCGGCCGAGGAACTGACTGCACTGCGCTCCACGGTTAACAGGGATGATGTGATACTCGACAAGACATCCAAATCCACATCCTTCAAGCCAGCTGACGAAATAGTCAAATTCCAGGTCCATCCAACGGACCCCAATAAAACAACTTCCATCAGGGCACGACTGAATCCTAATGTAGACGCCGCACTGCGAGAGTTGCTACGTGAGAACTGGGACATTTTCGCCTGGCACCCTTCAGACATGCCAGGGATCCCACGCAGGCTGGCCGAACACAGCTTAAATATCCTAAAAGGATTCAAACCTGTCAAACAAGCCCTTCGGCGTTTTTCCGAACCCAAGAGACAGGCTATGGGAGAGGAGCTAGCCAAGCTATTGGAGGCCGGATTCATTAGAGACATAAAACATCCGGACTGGCTAGCAAACCTGGTGATGGTACCAAAGAAGGACAAATCCTGGCGCCTGTGTGTCGATTTTAAAGACCTTAACAAGGCTTGCCCAAAGGATCCCTTCCCCCTCCCACGTATCGATCAAATTATCGACGCCACCGCAGGACACGATTTGTTGTGCTTCCTCGACGCATACTCCGGTTACCATCAAATCAAGATGGCAGAATCAGACCAAGCTGCAACAGCATTCATCACACCATACGGCCCATTCTGCTTCAACACAATGCCCTTCGGGCTGAAAAACGCCGGCGCAACATATCAGCGCATGATCCAGACATGTCTGGCAAACCAGATCGGCAAAACAGTGGAGGCGTATGTGGATGATGTGGTCGTCAAAACAAGACATGTCGAATCCCTAGTAAACGACTTGAGGCTTACATTCGATAACCTCCGAAAATATGACATCAAGCTCAACCCAGAAAAATACGTCTTCGGCGTTCCAGCCGGGAAGCTCTTGGGCTTCATTGTATCCGGTAGAGGAATTGAAGCAAACCCAGCCAAGATCCGAGCTTTGTCACAATTGGATGTCCCAAAGGACCTTAAACAAATACAAAAATTAACCGGATGCGTGGCGGCTTTAAGCCGCTTTATCTCCCGCTTGGGAGAAAAGGCACTACCCCTCTATCGCCTCCTTCGGCGCACCGAACACTTCGAGTGGACGGATGCCGCCATGGCCGGACTTGATGAAATAAAAGCCATATTGGCAACAAACCCAGTCCTGGCCGCGCCGAACACCGGCGAACCAATGTTATTGTACATTGCAGCAACACATCAAGTTGTCAGCGCAGTGCTCGTTGTCGAGCGGGAAACGGATGGACACAAATTCCCCCTTCAAAGGCCGGTCTACTACGTATCCACTGTCCTCACTCCATGCAAATCACGGTACCCGCATTATCAAAAGATTGCATACGCGGTATTCATGGCATCCCTGAAGCTACGACACTACTTTCAAGAGTGTCCCATAACAGTAGCCTCGGAAGTACCACTCAACGATATTATCAACAACCGCGATGCAACGGGCCGGATTGCAAAATGGGCCATCGAGCTTCTCTCGTTCGATATAACCTATAAGCCACGGCGAGCTATTAAATCGCAAGTTTTGGCCAACTTCGTCACAGAATGGACGGAGGCCGAGCTCCCTAAAGAGTACAGCACATATTCAAACTGGCTTATGCATTTTGACGGCTCCAAAATGTTGGCCGGACTGGGGGCTGGCGTCGTCCTGACGTCCCCCACAGGAGACACAGTCCAATATGTGCTCCAGATCATGTACACGGATTCCAACAATGCAGCCGAATATGAGGCCCTCCTACATGGTCTCCGGATAGCATTATCCATGGGTATCCAACGCCTAGAGGTACGCGGGGATTCAAACCTCGCGATATCCCAAATAAATGGAGACTTCGACGCCAAGGACCCAAAAATGGCAGCTTACCGCAACGCCGTCCTAAAAATGTCAGCTCGATTCGAAGGGCTGGAGTTTCACCATATAGCCCGAGAAAACAATCAAGCAGCGGACGTCCTGGCATGCATCGGAGCAAAACGCGATGCGGTCCCCCCCCCCCAACATCTTTTTGGAAAGATTGTTCAAGCCATCCGTAGCATGGGAGGGGGAACCCGCAAATAACAGCCCGGACCCAGCCGCACCACTCGACGCCGAACAATCTAACACAATTGGAGGCTCTGCCAATGAAATTACACCTTCAGCCCATGTAATAATGGCGGTCATCGCCCCGTGGACAGAACCATTCCTAGCCTACCTTACTAGGCAGGAACTCCCGGAGGACCAAAACGAGGCCCGCTGCATAGTGCGGCGATCTAAAGCCTATAGAGTCCATGAGGGAGAGCTTTATAAGAAAAGCACCACCGGAGTCCTTCAAAGGTGAATCTCCGAAGAGGAAGGGCGGAACCTTCTGGCTGAAATTCATGCCGAACTTGGTGGTCACCACGCTGCTGCTCGGTCCCTTGTTAGCAAGGCTTTCCGTACAGGCTTTTTTTTGCTGACGGCCCGGGCAGATGCTCAGGACCTAGTCCAACGATGCACTGGTTGCCAACTTTTTGCCAACCAAAGCCATATGCCACCCACCGCACTCCAAACTATACCCATCACCTGGCCTTTTGCGGTCTGGGGGCTTGACATGGTCGGACCCCTTAAAGGTGGGACCGGTAGGAAAAAAATACCTATTGGTCATGGTGGATAAATTCACCAAATGGATAGAAGCCAAGCCTGTCAAAACGGCCGAATCCGGACCTGTGATAGACTTTATATCCGGGGTTGTACACCGGTACGGCATCCCCCACAGCATCATAACCGATAACGGTACAAACTTTACCGGCGACGAGGTAAAACTCTGGTGCAAAAACATGGGCATCAAGCTCGATTATGCTTCCGTCTATCACCCACAAACCAACGGCCAGGTCCAACGTGCAAATGGTCTTATTGTTGGGGAACGTAGTAATTTCAAAAAAAATTCCTACGCACACGCAAGATCATGGTGATGCATAGCAACGAGAGGGGAGAGTGTTGCCTACGTACCCTCGTAGACCGAAGCGGAAGCGTTGACGCAACATAGAGGAAGTAGTCGTACGTCTTCCCGGTCCAACCGATCCAAGCACCGTTACTCCGGCACCTCCGAGTTCTTGACACACGTACAGCTCGATGACGCACCCCGGGCTCTGATCCAGCAAAGCTTCGGGAGGACTTTCGTCAGCACAACGGCGTGGTGACGATCTTGATGTTTAACCGTCGCAGGGCTTCGCCTAAGCACCGCTACAATATGATCGAGGTGTAATATCGTGGAGGGGGGCACCGCACACGGCTAAGGAACGATCACGAAGATCAACTTCTGTGTTCTAGGGTGCCCCCCTGCCCCCGTATATAAAGGAGCAAGGGGGAGGCCGGCCGGCCCTTGGGTGCGCCAAGGAGAGGGGGGGAGTCCTTCTCCTAGTGGGAGTAGGACTCCCCTTTCCTAGTCCAACTAGGAGTAGGGAGGGGGAAGGAAAGAGAGGGAGAGGGA